>NC_141050.1:5883200-6483200 GCF_041138505.1 Cibotium barometz | reverse complement strand
AATGCTCGTGAGTATCCACCTTCTTCTACACGTAGTAAATCCTCCATCGAGAGTCTTTCTAGATCACCATCTAAGCTCTACTTGAGAGCGCACGGGTGGACAACACAATCACTTGTATCTCTTTGGTATAATTAGAATTTTTAATTCTCTCCATTGTGTATCTATTGCATTGTCTATTGTGGTTTGTCTTTCTATCTCTCTTTCCATTGTGTCATATTCTTATATTGAATTCCTCATTGAGTCTTGTTCTTTCTCATTCCATCCCTCTTGTCATCCATGACTCATTATTCTAGCATCCACACACTCATAAGGGACACTAGCTTTCCATCTATGCCACTTGGCATGCTGGGACTTCGTGAAGGTGCCGCCAAAGAATCCTTCATCTCTCCCAATTAAGGGCCCCTCCCAATTGTTTTCTATGGAGCTGTCAGATCCATGCACCCAAATCCACACAAAAGCGATGACTTCATCATCAAGTGTGCTCTGCATCTCCCTCCCAAGGCACCAAATTTGCCTACATCTATGCTAATCATGTGGGATAGAGCTACGTAAAAGGTTAAAGGAATGTCACATGCCAAGGTCAACAATGTCCACGGCACTTAGAAATTTCAACCCTAAGCCATGGACTTTATATAATGCTTCCCTTATATTCGACATCACAGAAACTGGGTGACCAATTGTTCATAAAGCGGCTCAAGGACCACCCAAATCCATTTGACCATGTCCGGCAAGCCACCTAGCCGCGATGATTCTCAACTTACCTCTATCTCTGCCAAACTGGGTGTATTCAATTCTTCCATTCTCACATGGACTTCTCACATGGACACCACAACCTTAGTCTCATTGCCCTATCGACCAGCCATGTTACGTATCAACTATCAATTTTTTATGTCAAACCATGTGTAAGAGTCAAAGAAAGCAGACAATAACATGTCAAAGAAAGTAGTGTGTTGGGTTTTTCACTGGACAAAGCTTCTACATGGGGCCACCTTTTTCCCATTACCAATGCATGTCACCTATAATATCCATAGGTTCTGCATGTAATAGACACATACACACTTTTCTTTCACAAACCTACATTGAGCCTCATCACCGAGACAATCATCCAAGTGCATTAGTTTCTTAAGACTAGTAATAGAAGCTGGACCATTTTTAAGTTTGGTCGGCCTATTGTGAAAACTAGTCCACTGTATATATATGTCATTTTTAAAAATAAGGTATACACAATCATTCCCTTGTAATAGTTTACTTGTGAGCTCTCCTTCTTTCCTCTTCTTCCTTGCTTGTATGTGAACACTGTTGCGGACAAAATAGGTAATATTTCCTGAAAACGAGAAACATTTGGCATCCTTCATCAAAGATTCCATAAAAAAAGTTTAGTTTTTTTACCTCTTTTTAAAAAGTGGTCTATGCATGCATACAACACTACCAAAAAACGATAATATTTTGGGCACTTTACATGTTTCTCACAAAAATTGACATGAAAAAGAAGACCTCATTTTGCCTACTTTTTGAGATTATAATTAAAAATCTTTTGCATCAAGTTTCAGATGCTCTGGAGAAGAAAGTTGGAGGATCAGAGATCGATTTTCACAAACGGCATGTTTTAGCGATTCCGTCCACGCTAGCATGCTCAGACGACCTATTCCATAAATTTTGAGTATCAACACGACTATGTTGTAAATGTCACAAAGCGACTTGCTGCATCAACTCGAGTTGATGCAGCAAGTCGCTTTGTGACGTTTACAACATAGTCGTGTTCATACTCAAAATTTATGGAATAGGTTGTCTGAGCATGCTAGAGCGGAGGAATTGCTAAAAAAGGCCATTTGTGAAAATCAACCTCCGATCCTCTAGAGCTTTTCTCTCGAGCATCTAAAACTTGATGCAAAACATCAAGTTTTGTGGTAGAGTTGATTTTTTGCATCAACTTTGATGCAAAACATCGAGTTGTGTGGAAAATTTGATGTTTTGCATCAACTTTGATGCAAAACATTGAGTTGTGTGGAAAACTTGATGTATTGTATCAACTCGATGCACAACATCGAGTTGTGTGGAAAAATTGATGTTTTGCATCAACTTGATGCAAAATATCAACTTTTCCACACAACTCAATGTTGTGCATCGAGTTGATGTAAAACATTAAGTTTTATGAGAAAGTTGATGTTTTACATTGATTTTATGCAAAACATCAACTTTTCCATAAAACTTGATGTTTTGCATAGAATTAAAGAAAAAATATACCTAGGATAAGGTGATATAGGTAGAACATAGGTTTACGGCTAAGGACGTGAAAAACACATATGGTCGACCTTTGACTACAAATTTGAGAGGTCATTAAAAAAAATACTTGTCTATGTAACCGTGTAACCTTTGTATCATAAATAATAATAATATTGCTACATAGTAGATGCCAGAAATTCATGATAACAGAAGAGCTAGATGAGATATCCATGATGACCTGTAATCCATTGGTTTTAATCCAAATGTGCAAGGCTCCATTGATTTGGAATACCACAAGTCGATTGATTTGCCAATCTTGATTTTTGCTCTATAATTAAATTTTAAAGCTGAAGAACTATAAGCAAATATACGTGGTGCGACCATCTATGTCGAGGAGGGGGTGCATGTGAGCCTTGACTCTGCCATGCCGGTACTTGCGGCTCACATGCAAGACCTAACAACACATGCTTCAGCAAGGCTAAGGTAAGCTCTTGACTTGAACAATTTCTTAATGTAAAAAATAACACATACAAGTGAGTAATTTTCACACTATGCAAGCACCAAACTTAAAATGGTCCAAATGTGACCAAGCTTGAGAAGGTCATTGTCAAGAGCTAGGAGTCTTGCCCCCTTCTCTGAAGTGCACGGTCCACGGAGTGCAGAGCTTCAATGGATGCAGCAATGCACGTAAAGAGAGAGAGAGAGATAGAGACACAGTATGTGGGTACAATGATGATGTACCTCTAAGGTTTTTCAGATACCCGAAGGGTGCCCAGACACTAGGCGGGCACGGTGGCCCTTTATTCCCAACAACCTCCCCCCTAAAGGCAACGTGCCTAAAGAAAGAGGGAAAGAATTAGCTAAGTCTAAGTATGTATAGAGCTGAAAATCTATACCTATCCAACTCCCATCATCTGCCGCAAACGGGCAAACCGCTCTGCGCTGGAAGACCCTTCGTGAGAGAAGGTCTACAAGGTTATCACTCATCAGTATGTACCTTCACTAGCTCAATGCTCTTGCTATCAAGTACTTCCTTGATGAAATGATACTTCACCTATATGTGTTTTGTCTTTGCATGAAAGACAAGGTTCCGTGCTAACATGATAGCACTTTGACTATCACAGTGGAGCTCAGCAACCAAACGTGACAACCATAAGGCCTCTTTGCATGCCTCAGTGGGGCAGCCACATACTCTGCCTCTGTAGTAGACAGTGCAACACACTTCTGCAGCCTGGATATCCAAGCCTGGATATCCAAGAGACAGATCCCCCTGTGAAGGTAAACACATACCCTAAAGTGGACTTCTTGTAGTCCGCATGTCCAGCATAGTCTGCATCCATAAAGCCAACGATAGATGCCTTCTGCTTACCAAAGTAGATGCACAAATCCCTTGTGCCCTTGAGGTATCTCATAATACCTTTCACTGCTTCCCAATGCTTCTTGCCAGGGTTTGCCATGTACCTGCTAACTAACCACTCCCACTGCAAAGGCAATATCAGGACGTGTAGCAACCATGGCATACATCAAACTACCAACAGCTGAAGCATATGGAATCTTGGGCATTTCAGCCTTCTCATGATTAGAAGTAGGGCTGTCCTCTGCACTAAGTTTCACATATGGAGGCAATGGAACTCCGATTGCTTTGCCCCCTTCCATATTGAAACGCTGTAAAATCTTGGATACATACTCCTGCTGAGATAAATAGAGTAACCCCTTCGACCTATCTTTGAGTATCCGCATTCCAAGAATGTGATTTGCATCACCAAGATCCTTCATGTCAAAGTTGCCATGTAGATTTTGTTTCAATGAATCCAAGGCATGAGTATCCTAGCCAGCAAAATCAGCATGTCATCAACATACAAAACCAAGATAATCAGGCTGCCATCTGCTGCCTTCTTGGTGTACAAGCAGTGATCAACTTGACTCCTCTAATAGCCCTGAGACTGCATGAAAGTATCAAACTTATGATACCATTCCCGCGGTGCCTGTTTGAGCCCATACAAACTATGTTTGAGTTTACAGACCATCTTCTCTTTGCCCTTAGCAATAAAACCCTCAGGCTGCTACATATATATGTCCTCATGCAGATCACCATGTAAGAATGCAGTCTTTACATCCATCTGTATGAGCTCCATATCTTCATTTGCAACCAAGCCCAAAATGGTTCTTAGAGTAGTCATCTTGACTACAGGAGAGAAGATCTCATCAAAGTCAATTCCATGTTCCTGCTTGTACCCCTTTACAAGAAGTGACATTCATCAAAGTCAATTCCAATCGTGCTTTGTACTTTGGCGAGGAACTAGAAGTGACCTTCATCTTGTAAACCCACTTGCATGGAAGGGTTTTCTGCCCGCAGCTGCACCATGTCCCAAGTACCATTCTTTTCAAGTGATTCCATTTCTGACAGCATGGCCTTAAACCACTTCTTGCTGTCCGTTCTAGTCATTGCTTTCTGGAAGCATGACGGCTCACCACACAGTTAGTAACCATGACATAATCAATAGCATACTACGCACCAAGAACAAACCTGTGAGGTGGCCTTGATGGTCGGGTCGACCTACGGAGCGAATGCTCAACATTTGCAGGCTGTGGAACTTGCAATCCTGCATTTTCAGCTTGCTCTCTTGAAATTTCAGCTTACTGCCCAGCATGCTGTCCAGCCCCTTCTAGCTGTCCTAACTGCATATTTTCTTACTGCTCTGCAACTGTGGAGCATCATGGGCAATACCTTGCTGGTCATTTCCAACACCATTCCCTGCATTTTTAGGGTCATTTACAGCAGGTATACGCTGCTATCCACCACTGGGCAACTGCTGTCTAACAGGTACATCCTCCCTGAAAACAACCCTTCTGACCTCCTCAATCTTCTTGGGCTGCTTATGCATGTGATCTTCACGGAAGATGACATCATTGTTGTGTACTATCTATCTTTTCTCGGGATCCCATAGTCTGTACCCCATCTCACCCTCGTCACCGTACCTAGGAATATGCATTTTACAAGACTTTGGTTCCAGTTTGGTGCGTTCTTCTTTCCGTATGTGCACAAAAGCCTCGCAGGCTGAAAACTCTCAAATGAGCATAAGAAGGTGGCTTGCCCGACCACTCTTCCTGAGGGACTCTCCCCCCCTTCGGTGACCTATTGATCAGAGATGAATGGCTATCATAACAGCCTCCTCTGCCCAAAAGCCATGGGGTAATGCAGCACGAGACAACATCATATGGACCTTATCCTATATGGTCCGATTCATGCACTGTGCAACTCCATTTTGGGGTGGATTATGATGGGCAGTGAGCTCCCTCTTTATCCCCTTACTGTCACAAAATGCCTGAAAGGCTTTGGACACATACTCTCCACCATTGTCAGAGCAAAGACACTTAAGTGTCTTATCAGTCTGGTTCTCAACCAATGCCAGGAATTTTTGAAACTTGTCAAGCACTTCGTTCTTGCTCTACGAATAGGGTAGACCCATACCTTCCGTGTAGCATCATCGACAAAGGTGACAAAGTATCTCTTTCCCCCTAGAGATAACCCTGGCATCTGACATACATCTGAATGTACTAACTCTAGAGGCAAAGATTTCAATGAAAGAGACTTTTTATGAGACGTCTGTGCATGCTTACCATAAACACAATGATCAGAGTGCTCAAAATCAGCATAACGAAGACGAGGCAAGTAACCCAAACGAGAAAGTACTTTCATTCCTGTTTGACTCATATGTCCCAACCGGCCATGCCACAAGGAAACACTTGGTTGCTCTCGGTCACGGCAACAACATGGTCACACACACTAGATACATGAAGTGGATACAAGGTATCACTCTTGCAACCTGTGGCAATAACCCTAGATCCCTTACAGATCTTCCATTTTCCATCGCCAAAGGTGGTATGAAAACCATCGTCATCTAGTTGCCCAGTACTAATCAAGCTCTTCTTGAGCTGTGGTACATGCCTTACATGCTGAAGAGTGAAGACAGATTCATGCTAAAACTGCAGCTGCACACTGCCAGGGTGAAAGCAAGGGATGGTGGTACAAAATTGGTTGTCCTTGATACCACCTAGGCTTGGTAGAACAAGAGTAAAGAAAAAGAGGGCGAAAAGGAAATAAACGAGAAATATTAAGCTGTGAAAATTCCCTGAGGTGTTATACTTTAGTCTTTTTTTGAAACATCCCATAACAGATAGACGTGGGTGGAGACGTGGGTGCAGACGCGGGTGGAATGCAAGGAAGCAGATTTCTCTCTCTCCCTCTCTCTCTCTCTCAGACCTCTCTCCTGCACATCCTCTATTCCCTGCGGAACACCATAGCCCTCTCTCTCTCTGTATAAACATGGCAGCTCAGGCCATCACCATATTTACAGAGACGATGCTGGAGGTTGAGTGTGATCCCTTCACTAACCTTGAGTCAGGGATACCTGCATTTACAGAGGATACTATCAATGAAACCCAAGCTGCTCACGAACTTGTCGGCAACCAAGAATTTCTCCGGGGCTATTGGGCGCAAAAGAAGCATGAGCAACGATGCAAGGAGCGCAACCCTGCTAGGGAAGGTAGCCTTTCAAGAACCAGGTCGAGGAACAATATATGCAAAGCCATGGCTAGATGTTGGAGTCGACAGACCCAAGGACTAACAACAGTAGAACAACAGGAAATTCTAGAGCAGCTTATGCATCATTAGCCGTTTTCCAAGTTGAGGAGTTTGGATGTGCAATCGAGTCTTCTTTCCAACGTTTGCAACACATTGACTCAATTGAAAGTACCTCACTCTACAAGTTAGCTGTTTGTAAAGAGAGCCTCTTTGATGATGATACTGAACAATGGTGATCAGAGAACAATGTCAGTGAACGAGTCCAAAATTGCTGCTGTCTTGGGTGTTCATCGACGAAATATAGTGGCAGCAAGCAGTCGACTGGAAACGAAAGATGAGAATGAAGTGTTGCCACTTAGTGCTTGTCAAACAATTGCCTTTGTATACAAGTATCACAAGTGAAACTAGAGATTTGGTGACCGCTTTTTGGAAATCTGAGACGAGAGTTTCACCAAACAAAAAAGATATTTGTAAGCAGGGGATCGAGGCAAAATGTGTCATCAAACATCCAATTCATCTTCTAGATGGCTCTCAGGTAATATGTTTTTGCTACAATGCAATCCATGGTGGCCTTGATTTCTGTTGGAATAGTTCAAAATTTGTAGTCTTTGGGCAGCACTAAAAGCTGGCTGTTTAGTACCAAACTAGTAGTTTTTTACCACCAGCAATCACTCTAGGCCAGAGCTAGGCCATAAGTACCAATTTGGTACTGCAATCATTGTAGGTACCAATTCCCAAATCCAAGTACTTACCATTGTTTGAATTCCCAGCTCCATAATAGTATCATTGTAGGTACCAATTCCACCTCCATAGGACTAAATTTGGCACTTCTCTGAATTTTGCATTGTTACCCAGCAGGATTCACGGTACAACTTTTGGTTGCAATGTCCAAGAGTAAGGAAGCACAGTCTCAATTTGGCACTTTTGAGAAGCACTCACACTTGGTAGTGTAATACCAAATTAGGTTTTGGAGACAGATTTGGTGTTTTCAATGTATCTTGCAAAGTACCAAATGGATGCATAGTACCAATTTTGGAGCGTTTATATCCAGAAAAGTATCCAATTTTGTACTAAGCATCCAATTATGGTACTGTAAAAAGTATACAGAGAAATAGCCAACTATGGATCAAGTTCGGTACTATGCAAGTGTGCCTGGTTACCTAAGGTGTTCCACAGCTCCAATTTGGTTTTTTTGGGCACCACTTACACTTGGTAGTATAATACCAAAATGGGTTTTGGAAACAGATTTGGTGCTTTTAGAGGATACTGAAAAGTACCAAACTAGATGCATAGTACCAATTATGGCGCTCTTTGTATCCAAAAAATTATCCAATTTTGTACTAAGCTTCCAATTATGGTACTGTGAAGTATACAGAGAAATAGCCAATTTGGTACTATGGATCAAGTTTGGTACTATGCAGGGTGCTTTAAGTGTGCCTGCATAGTACCTAAGGGGTTCCACAAATCCAATTTGGTGTTTTTGGGCACCACTCACACTTGGTAGTATTATACCAAATTGGGTTTTGGAAACAGATTGGGTGCTTTTAGTGAATACAGAAAAGTACCAAACTGGATGCATAGTACCAATTTTGACGCTTTTTTGTATCTAAAAAAGTACCCAATTTGCCACTATGGATCCATTTTGGTAATATGCAGTATATAAAACAGTACCAAATTGGGTACTATGGTTCCAGCTTGGTACATAGAACCAAATTTGGTGCTTTTTGTATTCACAAAAGCACCCAATTTGTTACTATGATCCAATTTGGTACCATGCTTAATGTAGAAAAGTATCCAATTGGGTACTATGGTCCGCTTGGTAATAAATAGAGCCTAATATGGTGCTTTTCTGCATCAAATTTGGCACTTTGGTCTGATATCTAGCACTACAGTGCCAAATTTGTACTTTAGAATGAGTTGGTGGTTTACAGTACCAAATTTTGTACTGTAAATAGCTTTGGTGCTTTACTCTTGTTTGATAGTATTTTGAGCTCTAACGTGGATCATTTTTCGTTTAAAGGTGGAGCTCTACAAAAGATTCAAGAGCATGTATCCTGCGGTGAAGTTGTCACTTAGGTCCTTTGAGACACTCAAGCCATTTTTTGTTCGAAGATTGAAAGAGCGCTATACTTGCTGCTGTATTTACCATATCCAGATGGTATACTTCAAGGATGCTTTTAATCAAATGCGCCAGAACAAGTTTGGGCATCACGGCAAAGAACATCCATGTACATGCTCCATTTGTGGTACACATAGTGAGGCAGGCCAATGTTCTGCAAACCAGGCTGTTTTTCAACACATAAGTAACTTGCTGCATTTTATATTGTGCCCTCGCCCTAAGGATCGTGAATATCATGCAAAGAGATGCTTGCTTGGAGAGTGCCCCAAATGCGGTGTACGAAAGTTGTCATTTTGCCCAGCCGAGATTGCAACAACAGATAGCAAGGAGGTGACTGTTAAGATATTCCAGGATGTGGGCACTGGACAGGTTAATGGTGATGGAAAAGAGAAGAAGCGAAAGGACTTGGTCGTGGAAAGGATGAAAAGTGCAACTTTCATTCATCTCTTTTTAGATCATCTGAAAAGCTTCGCTCTGCCTTCCTCTCATCCAGCCATGAACCGGGACTACTCACTTGGCAACTCCCACTTGTCACTAACTCCAAAGTCACGCTTGTCACCAAGTAGTAACAGAAAAGTACAAAAGCAGTAGCCAAAAAAAGTACATGTACAAAAAGATAATTATCATTAAATGCCAAAGGCAACATGTACAAGCATACAGAATCTTTTACACATCAGGGGGGTCAAAGCGGTACGAATACCCCTGCATAGATACAAAGAAGTTGGCAACGAACGAGGAAATGTCATCCTCAACATCAAACAAGGGATTCCGGTGGCTGTAAGCAGTGGGGAACTTATCAGCTAGCCACCCGGAGATCCACGAGAAAATGACATCCATAAGATACTTCGGCTTGTCAGGGTCATAATACTTAGGCTCATATGACTGGATGCAGCAGCACGAGTTGTAATCATTCTTCAAGGACTCGTATCTCGTGTCGTCCACAAGGAGGGTGTTCGTTTCATTGAATTGCGGATACTTGCGCCACACTTTTCTTAGGAGCTTCAGAAAAATAGGCTTGTTAGTGAGCTCCTTCGCAAGGATTGGCACATCTCTGAGTTTGGTAGCCCACCTCTCACAATGAGACTGGTCAAAAATATCTGTAATAACAGGTAAACCAAGCAATTAGAATAGCAGCACAAATAAGAGTACCAAAGCTAACAAATAGTACATAACAATGAAAAGGTACCAAACTTGGTACAACACAGTATCAAAGTACCAAATAACCAAAGTACCAAACATTATAAAATTGTGTACACAAATGTTACCAAGCACAGAACCAAGTACCATAGTATCAAAGCACCAAACAGTACCAAATTGTGTACAAAATAAAAAACACAGTTTCAAGCTACCATAGCATCAGAGTACCAAAGTACCAAAGATAACCAAAGAGTACCAAATTATGTACAAAATAGTGCCAAATTGTGTACACATGAACAAACATAGTCCAAAGCAGCATAGCACCAGAGTACCAAAGTTCCAAAAAGTACCAAATTATGTTAGCAGTGCCAAAAGTACCAAACTACCAAATAGTACCATATTGTGTATAGAACAGTAGCAAAGCTAGCCAAACAGTATCAAAATCAATAAAACCACTTGTGAAAGTTAAGGGATAAATACCTAAAAAGAGGCCTTTCATCTTCATCAACCGAGGGGAGCAAGCATTCATTATGGCCATCAAGTTCTTCCTTTGGTTACATGACCAGAGCATCACGTCGCATCGCTTCCTCAAGTTGATGATGAAGTCCTCCGCATCAGGTCTGACGACACAATATTTGTATTGAGACACTTGCACACCTCGGGGCCTAATTCCATCTGGGAACGGGAGACGACACAAATCCTTGGGTGCTTCAACATAATCCTTCAGTAGCACTCCATTGACATCCAAAACAACAAGGCACCTATTGCTTGTCATTACATCTATCGGCATTGATGTATCCGGTGGTTGTTCATCTAGCCACCAATGGTCCCCTGTTGTAGTACCACTAAACTATATGAGTAGAAGAACACAGTCTTTTCACAAAAGCAAAGTTAGACATTGGGCACCAATAAAAGGTTACAAAACAGTGACAGTAGGACATGACAGTTTACAAACACATTGACACCTTTCATCAAGAGTAGAGCGGCATGACACAAAATGCATCGACAAAAGCAAAATGGGCTGGTATTTCAAATTAGTCCAGAAGCAAGTACAAAATGCTGTAACATCAGCTAATTTTTGTAGGCTTGTGGCTAAAGAGCTCGAAGAGGGTGGCTGAATCATTGCTATCACCTGTTTCTAAGGGCGTTGCATCAGGTGTCTCCTCCACAGCTCTATCCTTCCCCACACCTTTTGTATCCTCCGTGCCTTTAGGCAACTCTACACCTTCAGCCTCCTCTGCACCTTTAACTTGCTCTGCACTTTCAGTAGCTTTCCCCGCCTCTTTGGCCTCCTTCGCGCTTTTAACCTCCTCTACACCTTCAGCATCCTCTGCACCTTTAGCCTCCTCAGCACTTTCAGTAGCTTCCCCCGCCGCTCTGGCCTCCTCATTGCTTTTAGCCTCCTCAGTGTCTTTGGGCTCCTCTACACCTGCAGCCTCCTGTGCACTTTGAGCAGCTTCCGCTGCCCTCTTTTCGTTCTTCCTCCTCTTTCTACCTGCCTTGTCCTTTGTTGCAGATGTTGATGCCGTAGCCAAAACCTCTGCCTCTGAAAGAACTTCAACTGTCACTTCCTCAATAGCTGGCATCTCTTCATTGTTCTTCGCGCCTTGGTCAGTCTCTTGCTCAGCAACCTCCTCAATCACATCACTTCCCCCCTGTTCTTTCTCCTTTGGTCCCTTTTCGTCTTTGTCTCTCTCTTGCACTTCTGCTTTTAGTCGATCTTCCCCCATGCTTGAGTCTACAGCAGGCTTAGCCCCTTTCCCTTCCCTTGTGTTGGCATCAAGGTCTTGTAGTATTTTCTGCACTGACTTGTAAGGATCTTCTTTAAACATGTAAGTGGCATCTGACTTACTGTGACCAGGGAGATCATTCCTATCCATTGGGGTGTTGTCATGGGTGTGTGTCCACACCGATAGATTCTCTACCTACATATGCACTGTAAAGATGAAAGACAAGATTAGATCACCAGTTCAAACAATATAAACATACAGTGTCCAACACAAACACCCCACTTACTCTTCAATAATGACCTCCATGACACCCAGGCCTTTGCCTCCGAAGGGATTGCGGTGTTGCAACGTGCCTTCACGCACATATCTCTTGTTCTCAACATAGCTGCAAAACACAATGGATGGTATTGATGCCTGCAGGGAAGCATGAAGGTACCAACCACGTAAAAAGCCTCCAAAGCCTCCCCACAGGCAACACAAGTACCAAACACATGAATTGTGTTGGCAGGGTCCACAACATGAGGCCTTGGAGTCAATGTATATTTCATCCCCCTCTTCACATCAGCACACAACTTATGTACAAATTCTTGATGGTCTTGGGTCTCCAAGCATTCATTGTGGAGCTTCACATACTCCATCTGCAAAACAGACATACTCTATCCACTTATCCAGCAAGGAAGTACACAAGCAGTACAAAAATTGAACCAGAATAGGTACCAAAACAGGTAAATTGTACCATAACAGTTCTAAACAGCACTAAATGGGTACAATGAAGTTTCAACTACTCCCAAGCCAAACCCAAGCAGAATAAAAACAGTACTAAAAAGGGTTGGATTGTACCAAAATAGTTTTAAACAACACTAAATTGGTACATGAAGTACCAAAAACTACCAAAACAGTACTAAAAAAGGTTGAAAAGTACCAAAATAGTTTTAAACAACACAAAATTGGTACATGAAGTACCAAAAAATACCAAAACAATACCAAAAATGTAGCAAAGCAGTACCAAAATAATATCAAATAGTAATAGAATAGTACCAAATAGTACTAAAATAGTACCAACAAATAGGTTACAGACAGTGCTAAAAAGGTAGCAAATCAGCTCCAAAATAGTAGCAAAATAGCACCAAATAGGAAACAAAACAGTACCAAAACAAAACTAAATAGTAGCAAAATAGGTAACAAAATAGTACCAAGATAAACCAATGACAAACCAAAACAGTACCAAAAGGTTAACAAATCAATATCAAAATAGTACCAAAAGGTAACTAAACAGTACCAAAACATGTAAATTATGCCAAAACAGTTGTAAACAGCAATAATTTGGTACAATTAAGTACCAAAAACACACAAGACTCCCAAAAATACCCAAAAGACCCAAAAACTTGTCACAGTGAAATTCCAAACTAGTACCAAAATAGTGCAAAAAGTACCAAACGAATCAAAGAAAACAAAAAATACCAAAGATAATACCTAGATAGCACCCAAGACATATTTAGCACTACCATATAAGACCAAATAAAAGCTCAACTTCAGTACCAAAACACTTCAAAAGAGTACCACATGAAGCAAAGAAGCACAAAAAGTACCAAAGTTAGTGCCAACATTGAACCCAAGATGTACCTGCAATACCTTAAAGACTCTAAAACTTGTCGCTAGAAAGTACCAAAGCAGTATCATAATAGGTCAAAAGAGTTTCAAATGAACAACAAAGCACCAAATGTACTAGTCATGGGTGCAACCAATTATCCAAGACAACCAAAGGTGCCCTATTAGACTAAACTCAGTAACCTGAAAGTACCAAAACAACATAAAAATAGTTCAATAGAGTACCAAATGAAATAAAGAAGCACCATTAAGTACCAAGAAAGGCACCAGCATAACACCAAGTGTTATAAAAAATACCAAAACAAGTAAAGAAAGTACCAAAACAATTCAAGAAGTTCCAAAACCACCAAAAATGTCAGCAGATAAACCAATCAAGAAGTGAAACATGCCAAATTGCCAAACCATGTGCAAATTAAACACTATTAACACAATGCAATAGGCCAGAAATACAATACCTCCTGCTGTTCAACCGTCGCTTGGAGCTTTTGGATATTTTCGAAAACCCCGTGTCATCGCAACAAGCACCGACTTGCTCCCAGCTCAGCCTCCACCTCTCTGATCTCTTCATTCGGAACAGGGATTTGTTGCTGAAGCTGAACAATGCGTGCTTCCACCAGGGTATTGATGTCTTCCATCAAACTCTTCGCCACATCCTTTCTACCTTCATATACCAGTAGCTAGTCCTTGTTTGCTTGAATAGAGGCCTTCAGGATTCTGAGGTTTGACCATCTTGGATGTGACACTGGGGTGTGCCAGTCTTGGCAGCAATGCCTCTAAATCAGGTAGGTAGTCAGCAATTACCCCTCTGCCAGCATTCTCTGGTTCTGTGCAGATATTACTACCACTTTGAGTCATCCGGGCCTTCTTATCTGAATGCAGGACACTGCCAAGGGAGGAAGCATTTTGCCTCCTCCATGCCTCAATTTTAAGCTCAAGCCCGCCACTCCTAGATGATATCATCTGCAACACTCCTTCCCCAAACCGGGCCCATGCTACTTTATGCCCTGCTGGGTTTTTTTTCGCTGCATGGCGTTTCTCAAAAGCGTAGCACGTAGCAAATTTGTTGGTCAATTCACCACATGAAGGGGGCCCCTGATAAACTTTGGAGAATAGAAGTCTACAGTCTTCCACCAGTTGTGGCTGCAAATGGTTTAAATAGATCTTGCTGTTCTTTTGGTACTTGAACTTGAATACAGTTAACCATTGCTCGGGTGGCATGTCCTCATCAGTCAAGTCCTTGAAGAGTTTGCCCTCAAGACTGAGACCGTACTCTTCATGCAGGTCCTGTGCCGTGTAACAGAACCTAGTTTGTTGAGGGTACTCCTCCATTTTGTTCTTACCTAAAATGTGTTCAAAACAAATCAGAGAATTGCTGACTCCTATAGATTAAATCAGAGAATTGCTGACTCTAGATTAAATGTGCTGCCCGACATTGTGTCTAATGTAAGGTGATGCCCTACAGAACCAATTGTGGTACTCAAAGAGTACCAAATTTGCTACTGCAAAGTACCAAATATAGTACTGTTCATTTAACTGCAAATGTCAGTGCAGGGAGTGAACATGCACCATTTACTTAGCACATGCATATGCCAATCAGAGAATTGCTGACTCCTACAGATTAAATGTGGTGCCCGACATTGTGTCTAATGTGAGGTGATGCCCTACAGTACCAATTGTGGTACTCAAAGAGTACCAAATTTGCTACTGCAAAGTACCAAATATAGTACTGTTCATTTAACTTCAGCAGGGAGTGAACATGCACCATTTACTTAGCACATGCATATGCCAATGAATAGCGTACCACGTCTTGACTTGCTGGTAGATTTTGATTCATTGTCGTCGAAGAGGAGTGAGGTCTGTTCGGAGTCGACCTTGCACTGTTTTGCAGGGAGTGAACATGCACCATTTACTGTTCATTTAACTTCAAATGTTAGTGCAGGGAGTGAACATGCACCATTTACTTAGCACATGCATATGCCAATGAATAGCGTACCACGTCTTGACTTGCTGGTAGATTTTGATTCATCGTCGTCGAAGAGGAGTGAGGTTTGTTCGGAGTCGACCTTGCACTGTTTTGCACTTGCCCTTGTGTTGGGACTGGCTATGTGCTCCGGCTTTGTTTGTTGGGGGGGTGTGGTGGAAGCACCCTTCTTGTTGCTGCTGTCAGGAAGCACCATGCCCTCCTTTGCCTTCGCTTTCGGTTTGCATGTTGAAGGTGACGCTACCAAATATAGTACTGTTCATTTAACTTCAAATGTCAGTGCAGGGAGTGAACATGCACCATTTACTTAGCACATGCATATGCCAATGAATAGCGTACCACGTCTTGACTTGCTGGTAGATTTTGATTCATCGTCGTCGAAGAGGAGTGAGGTCCGTTCGGAGTCGACCTTGCACTGTTTTGCACTTGCCCTTGTGTTGGGACTGGCTATGTGCTCTGGCTTTGTTTGTTGGGGGGGTGTGGTGGAAGCACCCTTCTTGTTGCTGCTGCTATGAGGCACCATGCCCTCCTTTGCCTTCGCTTTCGGTTTGCATGTTGAAGGTGACGCTCTACTGGGGCAGCAGCTCCCTTGGCCTTTGGGGCCCTCATGGCTAGACAACTGATCAATGCGAGCTCTAGAGCAGAGCAGATCTGCTACAATCCGAATGCGGGGGAGGGGAGAGAGAGAGAGAGAGAGAGAGAGAGAGAGAGAGAGAGAGAGAGAGAGAGAGAGAGAGAGAGAGAGAGAGAGAGATGGTCAGAGGAAGGCAACCAGACGATGCCCGCTTAGTTCAAACACAAATGAGCAAAAATAATAAAAAATTGAAACCACTACCACCACTCATGACACCACTACTCTCACGGGGTGGTACTGCACAAAAGATTCTCAAAGATCTTAAAAATAGTTCCTAAATACAAACCTTTTACCCTCAAATTCCCCCCCCAAAGTACCAAAAAGGTGGAAAAAAAATTGGCCCTTTTTTTGTACCACCAACCCTTGCTTTCACCTGCCAATGCCTGCAATGTCACATGCATAATTGTCCCCCAAATGGACAACACCATGTCTACCCCAGTGTACCACTCGCGACGAGGGGTGACTTGAAAAGAGGCACCTGAATCTAAAATCCAAGTGTGCATGTCATCATCCGTATCTGCAATCAAGGCATGTGCACTGAAGCAAGAAGAGACAAAGAGTACATCACTCCCACTATCACTCTCATGGCTGACTATATTCACTTCTTCGATCTTTACACTGAGCACTCTTCTTAGCAGGTTGACTCTCTTTCTTCTCTTCCTTGCTGTCATCCGTCTTCTTGCCCTTTCCTTTCTCTTTCTTCCATCTATAGCAGTCACGTTTGAAGTGACCCTTCTTGCCACAGTGATGGCATTCAACATCCTTACCATGAGATTTACTGCATCCCTTGCTATCAGATTTCCCTTTTTGCTATGATCTGCCTCTAGTATGCAAAGCACTGGAAGACTTACTAGATGCATTGTTCTGCCGATTCATTTCTTCCATGAGCAGAGAACTCTCTACATCAGAGTACAGTAGCATAGCATTCGAGTTGCTCATAGTTGTCCTGAAAGTATCCCAGCTTTCAGGTAGAGTGCATAACAGAAAGGTAGCCTTGAACTCATCATCGATATTGAGCTTCAAGGCAGCCAGCTGGCTGAAAATAGAATTAAACTCACTGAGGTGAGTAGACATGGCAGTGCCCTCTTTCATGCGCAAATCCATGAGTTTCTTCAGCCAATAGACTTTACTTGCAGCACTCTTCTGAGCCAATAGACTTTACTTGTAGCACTCTTTTGAGCATACAACTCTTCTAGTCTCGTCCACATAGGATAGGTAGTGTCCAATTCCTCTATGTTAAACAACAAAGAGTCTGCAAACTGACAGTTCAATGGTAGAGCATGCAAGCTCATCCAGATCATCCCAATCATCTTGTGCTATGTCGGCGGCTGGTCGTACTCCCTTCGTCTTGATAGGCTTCACTTGTTTCTTCTGCACCAAGACATTGTAGCACTGCTTTTGCCAAATTGCAAAGCTATGTGCCCCTTCAAGCTTCTTGATGTAAGATGGCTACTTCCACTGCTGCTAGCCATAATTATAGCCCAAAATGACAAGAGATGTCAACCGAAAACAAACCTACCCTGTCACACAAGTGACCAAGAAGAGATGCAGAAAACCAACCAGCAGTATACTTCCAGATCTTAGTTCTGGTTATTGATCATATTTCAGCATAACAGTGACATTTCAGACTAGCAACATGCATATAGACATCACCAAATAGCAGCAAACAAGTCTAGGTACAAACTGCCTGTAAATGGTCTCTGCTGTTCACAGTGTACAACAACAAGATGTCTACACAAACTGATCCGTTTTTAGCTAAAAAATGAGGCATAACACATATCCAATCAATGCTCAAGCATGTGACTTAATGTCAGTACCAAAACCATGCTTATGAGCTTCACCGAAAGCAACCAAAAATCACTTACAGGTATGGTACCTTTGCTGCATGCAATTTTCCAACAACTAAGACAATTTTCCTGAGCTCCAAATCAGGCTCAAAACATCCCCAAAGTCATCTCCAGATGATTGGCATTCATGATATGCATGTACAATACATCAGTAGCATCCAACATGTAATCCAAAGGCAACAGGTATGTCATTCACTGTCAAAATGACATTCAGTCCCTGCTATTATAGCATACAAAACCCTGTGTAAACTGAGTAAAATCTCAGCTAAAATCAGACCAAATGCACCTCAGGTCAAAGACATAACACCTCCCAATGTATTTGCATCATGTAAGCATGTGGTGGCATCCAATGAGCACAACCATGTAAGCATGTGGTGGCATCATGTATTTGCATCATGTAAGCATGTGGTGGCATCCAATGAGCACAACCATTGAGCAATGACAGCTCAAAACAGAGATCCAGCATGCTGCCTTTGTTTTACAGCCAATGCTTGAGAGTGGAAAGCTCCAAAGACCAATGACAGTACCTAAGATCAATGCTAGGCACCTAATTTGTCTTCTACATGAGTATATGAGTCACCAATGAGCTGCCAAGCTGAGATGTAAGTTTGTTGCAGACCTGTGAACATTTTATGGGCTGCACTTGGCTGTGTAGAAGGTTGAGGAACAACCAATAACCACTCCAATACCTTTGCCCAATGTCAAGAACCTGCAGATGAGTGTCCTTGAGCTGCCCTGATGGAGGAGATGTTAAGAAAGCTAAAAAAAACATTCTTTGATGCTGTTTATAGTAGGCGCAACCTGCGTGAGCTGCCTGCTACTCCAAGAAAGCCACGTGGGGCTGCTTGGCAAGGTAGGGAGCAAGAACAATGTCCCAAGAAGCCCTCAAACAAGGCTCCAGACAAGCTAAGATAAACAAAGCTTCAAAATGAGAAGCTATGATAAGACTACCTCATGAAGAGAAGACCATGACTACCAATGTCCTGTAAGCCTTGAAATGTCTGCTTGCCGAAGCAATGCCGACGAGCTCCTCTATCCAGATGCCTTGCTCTGATACCAATTTGAAGTACACGGACCACGAAGTGCGGAGCTTCAATGGATGCAACAATGTAGGTAGAGAGAGAAAGAGAGAGACAGAGACACAGTATGTGAGTATAATGATGATGTACCTCTAAGGTTTTTCAGATAGGTATATGAATAATGGTACAACCCCGAAGGGTACCCAGACACTAGGCAGGCACGTGGCCCTTTATTCCCAACATTCTCCTCTCTCATTCCCTTTGCCTCCATCTCTTTGTTCTTCCCTCACCATCATTTGCATTTTCTCCTCCTCCTCTCCCTATTCCTTAGCTTCCCATCTCCTTTACACTACTGGCTACCCTGCACCTATCTTAGTACGCCTTCCTTCTACTTTTCCTCTGTTTAGCCTCAACCTCTACCTCTACTCTACCTCGACCTCTTTGTCTTTGCTTCTCGATCCCTTTCATCTAGTTGTGTAGCCTCCTAGTCTGTGCATTGCCCTGTGTCCCCTCGCGTTTATGCCTCCTGAACCTCCTTTTCCTTTTTGGTTATTTGTCCTCCCTGCCTCTGTCATCAGTGCCTCTTATGTGCTTTTCTTCTCACCAACCCTCTCTCTTCAGTCACCCCTTTTTCCGCAACTTTGGTGCTTTGCTTTCGAGTTATTCTTCATCGGCAAGAGTAGGAACCTTTGGTCTTTACCTTCCAAGTGGACTCCATCATCCTTGACCGAGGCTCTCGTCCCTTGCCTTTTAAAAAAAGGTAAACCTCCAGCTATTAACTTCAACCATTTCCTCCCTCGTGGCCCCTTCTTTGGTTTGCAAGATCATGGGGAGCCATCGTGTGCACGGGCATATCCCAGATTTTATCCACGTAGCCCTGATTGGCGAGCCCAAAAAAATGACCGGCATTCATTTTCCTGGGTTGGTGGAGTCTGATGCAGGCAACATGACTCTACTGAGAGTGTGATGCAGTAGTGTCGTGTCACGATAAAAGAACCACTAGGTGTTCTTTGCAAGATGGCGCCATGGCTTTGACCCTGCATCTGATCCACTGGCACGTGTATCCAACTTCCTCGTCATGGTTTGCTTCCTCGGCCTCCAAACGAAGTTTGATTCAATCGATTAGATGATCGATAGGGCAGGTTTTGGAGTCCATAAACTATTGATTCAGTGGTGGTGATTATATCTCATCCTTCAGAGTTTGCATCGCTTCCATGAAGGATCTCAGCAGGTCAACTCACCCCATCATCTTAATTTTATCCACGTAGTCCTGATCGGCGAGCCCAAAAATTCACCGGCACCTGCCAAGCGGCACGACTCTACTGATAGTGTGATGCATTAGTGTCGTGTCATGATAAAAGCAACATTCAGGTGTTCTTTGCAAGATGGTGCCGTGGCTTTGACCTTGCATCTGACCTTGCATCCGACCCCCCTGGCCAGGTATATCCAACTTCCTGGTGATGGTTTGCTTCCCCGACCTCCAAACGAAGTCTGATTTGATCGATTGGATGATATATAGGGCAGGTTTTGGAGTCTCCATAAACTATCAAATCAGTGGTGGCGATGATATCTTGTCAATCAGAGTTTGCATTGCTTCCATGGAGGATCTCCAACAGGTCAACTCCCCCCAGCATCCAGTAGGGCTACCCAATTCGTGAGCAGGTAGAGTATGCCACTCTCCTTGGCCAGTGTTTCATTTGTAGTAGGTAGATGGGCCACCTTGCTCGGTCCCTCCCTCTGTTCCTGACTGGCGTAGACCCCTGCCCAAGGCCTTAGCAGACAACAAGAGCACTCAGTAAGAGATGCAGGATCTGAGCCCACAGAGGTTCTTGACTAGCCAATCCTAGCAGCCTAGAGTCCCTCCAAGGCTCAGCAGAAGAGGAGGGAACTAGCGGTTGGCAATCCATTGCCCTAGGTAGCGTGGTATGGCCGCCTCCTTAAGAGCACTGCCAGCAACATTGCGATCATCAAGTAGGTGGCTACACCAAGGCAATGGTGCCCACTAGCAAATCATTTATAAAGCAATTAGTTCTTGAGAGAAGGAGATGGATGACGTGGTGACTGTTTGTGTTGTTCAAGAGATTCCAATAGATTTTGTCTTGTCCTCTGAGTTGTCGGCCCTTCTCCTCCTCCTCCTCCTCTCAGTTTGCTCTCCTTTGATTTTCCCCCTCCCGATTGTCCTTGCTGTCCTCTAAATCCGCCTTTTGTGGTTTCCCGCTCCTCTCCCTCCCTTCATTGGTCCCCTCTAAGAAGTTTGGATTATGACACTAACTATCCCAAAGCTTGTCGGTGGTGGCTGCGGTGTGATGGTGGATTATAGGCTTACACGAGCAATTCACTAATCAAATGATATTCTATGCCACACCGGGCACACCATCTATCCAAATGTGACAGATTTGTTATTACCACTTATGGATTTACTTTTATTACCAAAATTTCTCTTTTTCCATTTAATTACATAGATCTCTATTATCATAAGAATTCCTCTTTTTGCATAAAAAC
This sequence comes from Cibotium barometz, assembly GCF_041138505.1. Lineage (NCBI taxonomy): Eukaryota > Viridiplantae > Streptophyta > Polypodiopsida > Cyatheales > Cibotiaceae > Cibotium > Cibotium barometz. The sequence goes on along the minus strand of NC_141050.1, from coordinate 6,461,815 downwards.
AAAATTACCAAAAATTTCTCTTTTCTTTAATTAATTGTTTATGTATAAACACTAAAACTTTGTTTTCCATGGATATGATGAAAATCATTCTTTTAGCATAGGATGTCCAATCCTAGAATATGGTAGGAAGTCCAATCCTAGAATATGGTAGGAAGTCCTCTTTTAGCATTACGCATAAAAATAAGATATGTATTATTTTTTAAAAATTTTACCATAGCTTTGCTGCTATTACTAATAATTTTTATTTTTTTTTATAAAAGAATAAGAAATTGCAATACAATTATGATAGAAGATCTATTCTTAAACTTAAATTTAAATTATGAAATTAAATCACAAATTTAACCATAATCATAAACTTAGTTATGATTATTTCTACTAGATTATGCTCTTTCTATTATTCCTCTTTTCTCAAAATGATAGGATTATCTCTTTCACATTTAGAATCACTTAAAGTAGTTTTTTAACTACTTCTAAATAATTTAAAAGAATATACCATTATTTTGTTATCATAAAGGCATTAAAATATCATTTTCTTATTCTCTAGCTTTACAAGCTTAGAGTTTGGTTTTGAATTAAGAATTTATCAATGAGAAGCATTCTTTTTCTAAGGAATTAGCCATAGGAATGACTATTCTTTTGGGAGAAAGAGATATACATATAAAAAGCATTCTAAATAAGCATATAGAATATTAACTTTTTTGAATCATTAAAACTCTTAGAGAAAGCTTCATTTGCATTAAAAACAACTAATTAGAAACTTCTCAAGCTCGAGAGGCATTGAGAGGTGAAATCATTTGAGAATATTAATAAAAAGTATAAAATTCCTTCTTACCTCAAGATTTGGCTTACTTTTTTATCTAGAAGTGAAGCCCCCAACCAATCAATTGGTTTAGTAAGTTGAGAAAAAAGCTCCAAGGGTTGTTGCAGAGAGAGAGAAGCTCCAATCTCTCCAAAAGTAGAGGATTTTTAAGGGATAATAGAAAATATGATTATTTTAATATAATACTGGCATGGTATAGCTCACAGATGAGAATACAAAAGAATGAGGGTCTATTTAGAGGTGAGGGAGGCCAGTAATTGAGTCCAACTAAGTTTTAGAATTTTCCAGCTTCAGTTTGGCTGAATTTGGACAAGATTTGGACCAGTTTAGCTCCCATTTTGATCTAGTTTGATCCAGGAGAGAGGAGAGATAAAAATATCTCAATTTTTTTGAATTAAAAACCCTCCCACACATGTGAAGGAGGCGCCTACCTCAAAGGTCCCCCTCTCCTTACCAAGGTGTCAAAAACTCATCATTCCTCCAAAATACTATCTTCTCCTTTAGGAATAAAGCGACTAAGAAGTCTGTAGATATGGCAGGAGAGTCTGAAATCTCGAGGCGTAGGGTGATATAAAATAACACCATGTATCACTTTTAGCCTCATCAGAATCATGGGACCAATGAGATATTTTGCCTCAGCATCACATGTTGGCGTGGACATACTGCCCTGCAAACCACTTGTGCTGCCATCTCTCTGCTGGGTTTAGGAAATATAAATCCTCGAAATGGCTTGTGAGTTTGGCTTGACTCATTCGAGTTGTAGCGGAAGAGATGAGATGCTCGAAGGTGAAAGCAGTCATATCTTGTGAGACTGGGTGAGATCGAGAACACCAGATAAGTGTGAAACTTCCATCTATATAACCAAATTCTTTGATTAAAAATCTTCATTTAATGAAGCTTAAGGAATGAAAATAAAATACGTAAATGCTCTTTTTAAGTTTTAATTATATAAATTTCTAATAAGAATTCATTTTTCCTTATTAGCTTTCAAAACAAAGCTCTGATACCAGCTGTGAGACCCCCGTCCCCTTCGCAGTGCCCCCTCCGAGGGCACTGGCGGCAGAAGTAGCGTCAGCCTCTCGCGCGGGGTAGGGATCCACACTCGGGGCCTCACCCCCCACGGATATCTGGAGAAGAGACTAGCCCGATGGTTCCTTCAAAACCAAGCGTGAAAAAACTTCCCTCGCCCCCGGAAGGCATGGGCGATTTTGCCAGGAAAATTATCTAACGAAAGAATTGATCTAACGAGTCAAAGTCTTAACTAATGTAATATTTTTGGCATAATCATAAGGCGAGTGATCCATGGCCGTTAGTAGCCAGATCCTCTCACTGATGAAGAAGAGCTTGACCCCGACGTTCGCAAGGCTCTTCATAGAACTCAGTCCATGACCCTTCAAAGGTGAAGGGGAGAACTTGGGCGAGGCTATTGGAGAAGTGGGTTGAAGCCATGGAGGAATATTTTGATGTCACTGGATATAACGAGAGGAGCAAAATGGCTCTCGCTAGGCTTAAAATTGTGGAAACAGCCAGGGTGGCATGGAGAAACCATTGCGACACTAACCATCTAGATAGGAATACCCAGTCCTAGAATAATCTTAAAACCTATCTAAGGAAGAGATTTTGTCTCCCCGGATTTTTAGAAACCAAGATGAATGAATTCTTAGAGCTAAACCAGGGGAGCAAAACCATTGAAGAATATCACCAGGCATTTGCTTTTCTCCTCAAGTATTCACCACCACTAGACGAAGAACAACTTATGGCTAGGTTTATTCGGGGAATGAACGAACCTTTAGACACCCTGGTCAAGAATGCCAAGCCAAATTCTAGGCTGAAGCTATAAGAATGGCGAAGAACTTTGCTAAAGCCTTCATTGCTAAAGTCCTGCCAAAGCTAGCTCCCTCATCCTTCAAGAGATTCTAGACACCAGGAAGTTTATCCAACCTTCCGCTTCCAAAGAGACACCAAGGTCCCAACCAAAATCTGGAGTCGAAAAGTTTTAGGAATGAAGGAAGACCTTTCCCTCGAAGTTCTTTCTCAAGAACTTTGACTCTTTCAAGAATGCAGAGGGAAGAGCTTTGAAGTGAGAATAGGTGCTTTGGATGTCAGGGTTTGGGCACGATCTCAAGGATTTCTCATCTCCTTCTATGGGCTAAGGAAGCCAGGGTCCCAGAATTCAGAGACGGACTCCTTTGTATCAGTCCCCAATCAGGGTCCCTCGCGCCAGAATTAGGTGATTTGGATGTCAGGGGTTTGGGCACGATCTCAAGGATTGCTCATCTCCTTATATGGGCTAAGGAAGCCAGGGTCCCAGAATTCAGAGATGGACTCCTTCATATCAGTCCCCAATCAGGGTCCCTCGCGCCGCCAGAATTAGGGAAACCCCAAAAGAGTGGGAGCTCAGCCTGCAGCCTGCAGCCTCCATGCAAAGTAGTCTCCAAACTCCCTCTCCCAGAATTGGGGACAACCGAACCCGAAAGTCACATGGTCAATTCAAAGAAAAGACTTGCACTTGGTCCATAGAATCACCGTTTTTTTTCTCCTTTAACGAGGCACAGTCCTCGCGCTGATTCCCTCCCACAGAACAAGGTCTTCCTAGGACTTAATCTAGCTAATGTAACTAATCGTAACTTATTTGTATCGCAGGAATCCCTCGATCGAGCCTAACCCCAATCGGCCCATGGGTTAGCCAACCACCCACCAACCACTGTATTGGTAGGATTCCTGTATAAAAATTTGGTTATGTTTTTCTTGGGTACTGAGGAAAAGAGTTCCCAGGCCCCCTACCAGCGTTTTAAAAACAAAATTTAAGGTAGGCATACCACGTACACACCCAATACGAAATTGCCATTATAACAAATTCGACTATCTTTAAAACAATCTTTCAATGAAAATCCTAGTATTGCTGATCATAATCCTCCAAAATATTGAGTCCATTGTATTACAAAATATATCATTCGGACTCTCCGCGCTGAAGACCAACCGGTCAACCAACGAGATCCAGTATCAAATTCAGTTCACAAAAGTCATTCTTCTTAGTTTATCTGAATCTTCCTCGACGTATGCATGGGTGTCCTAGTAATGAGCCCACACCTGGTCAGAACCCTCTAGGATCCTACTTAGGTATACTAGCACTTCACTCAGGGGACCCCTTCATCGGTTCTCGCCCATCGTAACAAAAGTGCACCATTTTACCCATACCGAGGCTGGTCCAGGCTTTGCCGCGCGAGCGACGTCCCTCGATGACTCCCGCCCACAGCTGTTGCTGCAAAACGAGTTTCTCCTTAGTCAAACACATACCAAATACTTCCTCCACCATTCTAGCATAAAACAGTCCTTTAAAAGAAAACAGAGGTTCTATGCAAGTAAAATTCTCGATTTGAGATTGGTTCCACAAAAACCCTTTTTTGTTAATCCATATTTTCTTAATGAGAATCATTGATCTCTCATCAGGGTAATCTACCCATCATTTGACTGAATGTCCAACTAGATTCTTGGTGATTTCGGTCAAGGAAAAACTAGGTTAATTCAACGGTAGTCTATTCTTTGTATTAAGAAATGGAATTTCTCACACGAGGTTTTTGCTTGATTAAGATCGAGATATGGACAAGTAGTTTACTGGCCATCCCTCTCACAGTCGTGGTCTAACCAAAATTATTCGGTTTAATTCTAACTTTGATTCTCCCAAGATTTTCTTCAGATAAACATCTATTGAATTTTTAACTATAAGAAAATTCCAACTTTATGAATTTCATTCCTTCTTAACCATAATAGATTAAGAAATGGTTTTATATTAGATTTTTATTTTTTAAAAAATCCATTTAATCTAATTTTGGATAAATATCAATTTGATGATTTATCCACATAAAATATCTAAAGGTATTCTTTCTACCAATTTAATTTATCATCCCTAATTCTCTTGGTAGAATTATGGTGAAAATTCCTCTTTTGTCACCAAAATTTAATTTAAACCTTTCTCTACTTAAATACCATAAAAAATCTTCTTTTAATTAAATACAAATATTCATTTTTTTGAATATGCTTAAAAGTCCTCTTTTTGCATTTAAATGATTGAATTCCAAATGTCATGAGAATTTCTCTTTTATCATAAAATAAATTTATCTAAAATTACTCTTTTCTTTAATTTAAAAAAATTCATTATTTTAATTATGCCAAGAATTCTACTTTTACCATTTAAATGATTGAATTCCAAATGTCATGGGAATTCCTCTATCATTTACAATTTTTCATGCATAAAATAAATTTATCTAAAATTTCTCTTTTCTTTATTTTAAAAAAAATCCATTATTTCAATTATGCCAAGAATTCCACTTTTACCATTTAAATGATTGAATTCCAAATGTCATGGGAATTCCTCTTTTATCATTTAAAATTTCTCATGCATAAAATAAATTTATCTAAAATTTTTCTTAAAATTAAATAAAAATATCCATTATTTTAATATACCAAAAGTCTTTTTTCATTTATTTACATGGATCTCCATTATCATGGGAATTCCTCTTTTTGCATAAAAATAAAATTACCAAAAATTTCTCTTTTCTTTAATTAATTGTTTATGCATAAACACTAAAATTTTGGTTCCCATGAATATGATGAAAATCATTCTTTTAGCATAGGATGTCTAATCCTAGAATATGGTAGGAAGTCCTATTCTAGCATTATGCAGAAAAATAAGATATGTATTATGTTCTAAAAATTTTGCCATAGCTTCGCTGTTATTAATGATAATTTTTAATTTTTTTACAAATGAATAAGACATTGTAATACAATTATGATAGAAGATCTATTCTTAAACTTAAATTTAAATTATGAAATTAAATCATAAATTTAGCCATAATCAAAAATTTAGTTATGATTATTTCTACTAGATTATGCTATTTCCATTATTCCTCTTTCATCAAAATGATAGGATTATCTCTTTCACATTTAGAATCACTCAAAGGAGTTTTTTAACTACTTTTAAATAATTTAAAAGAATTTATCATAAAAGGATAAAAATACCATTTTCTTATCCTCTAGCTTTACAAGCTTAGAGTTTGGTTTTGAATTAAGAATTTATCAATGAGAAGCATTCTTTTTCTAAAGAATTAGCCATAGGAATGACTATTCTTTTGGGAGAGAGAGATATACAGAAAAAGCATAAAGATTGATTAATCATTAAAACTCTTAGGGAAAGCTTGATTTGCATTAAAAATAACTAATTAGAAACTTCTCAAGCTTGAGAGGGTTGATAAGTGAAATCATTTGAGAATATTAACAAAAACCATAAAATTCCTTCTTACCTCAAGGTTTGGCTTGCTTCTTTATGTAGAAGTGAAGGCCCCAACCAATCAATTGGTTTAGTAAGTTGAGAAGAAAGCTCCAAGAGTTGTTGAAGATAGAGAGAAGCTCCAATCTCTCCAAAAGTAGAGGATTTTTAAGGGCTATTAGAAAATATGATTATTTTAATGTAATACTTGCATGGTATAGCTCACAGATGAGAATACAAAAGAATAAGGGTCTATTTATAGGTGAGGGAGACCACTAACTGAGTACAACTAAGTTCTAGAATTTTCTAGCTTCAGTTTGACTAAATTTGGACAAGATTCAGACGAGTTTATCTCCCATTTTGATCTAGTTTGATCTAGGAGAGAGGAGAGATAAAAATATCTCAATGTTTTGAATTAAAAACCCTCCCACACATGTGAAGGAGGCGCCTACCTCAAAGGTTTCCCTCTCCTTAACCAAGGTGTCAAAAATTCATCAATCCTCCAAAATACCTCATTTGTTTAGTAATATCTCTTAATTTTTAACTAATAAACCTTGTACTTAGTCAACTCGTCATCTTATGTGAGCATTTACTCATTTTATTCATTGGATTTATCTCATCCCAACATTTGTATTAATCCTATTGGCCCATAGGAACCTTAATTGGACCATATTCCAGAAAATTTCTAAAAATCTAGACCCTTAGGCTAAGGTTCTTTATATCATTTTTAATTGATTCCTAATGCACCTTGGAGAATTTATTTTGAACTTCTGTTTCAAGCAAATATAGTTTTGATATTAGGATAATTTTTATATCCAAAAATATCTCAATATTGAATTACCTCTCTCTAGAAGTTTTCTTCTCTCTTCTAGACAAAAACAAGGAAAAATAATATTTCCTGTATTCATATTTGATCAACTGGTGGAGAACGGTACTTTACCAAGTTAGATCTTAGGTTGGGCTCTATCATCAAGTATGGATTAGAGACAAAGATTTTCCCAAAACTACTTTTCAAACAAAATTCAAATGTTATGAGTTCGTAGTTATGACCTTTCACCTAAGTAATGATCATGCCACCTTTATGAATCTCATGGATAGTGTCTTGAGACTGTACTCAGGAACTTTTGTTGTAGTTTTCTTAGATAACATCAGGCTAATGTATAGCCAATCTAAGAAGGAGTGTCCAACTCAGGCAAGTAATCAAGTTGCTTTACCAAAGAGCAATAGCAAGTGTGACTTTAAGAGATCCATTATCTAGACCACATAGTCTCTAGTGAAGGGATTCAAATGGATCCCCTGAGATGAGAGCCACACATCTTCTTGGGTATGGCTAGCTTTTATTGCCTGTATGATAGAGACTATGATCTTCTTGGGTATGGTCATATATAATTGACATGCTAAAGAGAATGTGGGGGAGAGGGAGAGCTTCAAACCCTAGCAAGCAAACACACACACACAAGAGAGAGCAAGATACAAGAGAGAGATGGAGAGCTGAATTTTTTATTCTATCTTCTTCTTCTCTACTCAACCAACATAACATAAAGATAAGAGTACAAGTACTCAACTACTACAACATACAAGGGTTGGACTATAATAATGTGAACCTGACTAAATGAGCTGGCGCTATAACTATGCCAGTCTCTAGTAATCCAAAATGGCTATCACACAGCTTGTCATCCCATTGGCCGCATATCACCCATAATCTCACCAACCATGCCAGTGGTGTAGATGCGGAAGCTATCACCCAGGTGGGTCATCAATTTCCACCGCAGCACTAGTTGAGCTTGATATCTCAACACTCTCCCTCAAGCTCAACTCCACACATTGCACTCCAAGTAAGCTCCTAAACTTGTGGAGCTTCTCTATGTCCAATGCCTGCGTGAAGATGTTAGCCACCTGATCCTCTGTGCTGACATATACTAGATTTACATCTCCTGCTAGAACCTTCTCCCTCACAAAGTGATAATGCACCTCAATGTGCTTTGTTCTAGCATGATATACTAAGCTACTAGCCAACTGTATGGTACTCATGTTGTCACAATATATGACAACTGCCCTATCCACAGGCTCTTCCATGTCACCAAGTAGCTTCTGAAACCAAGCTACCTCACAAGCTGCCATAGCAGCATCCCTGTACTCTGCCTCTGTACTCGACAAGGCAATTGTTGGATGCTTCTTACTACTCCAACTCATAGCACCACTCCCAAATGAGAATATTAAACCATTGGTAGATCTCCTGTCTGCAATACTACTAGCCCAATTAGCATCTGTGTACCCATGCAACTGTATCTCTTTCTGTACCAGCCTCATAGAAAAGTCCATAATATCAACTGTGGACTTTATGTACCTGAGGATCCGTCTAGCCACATCCAAGTGTGGCTTCCTAGGGGCTGCATAAAATGACTCACAAGTCCAATAGCATAGCTCAAGTCTGGCCTTGTAATGGTCATGTAGAGATCAAACTACCCATTATGCGCCTGTATGTAGTGGGGTCCTCCAAAAGCTCACATGTATCTGTGGTGGAAAGCTTTGTGTTCTGCTCCAATGGCACTGAAATAGGCTTATAGCCTGTCATACCATACTTGGACAACATGTCCAAGCAATAGTGCCTCTACAATAGAAAAATGCCATGAGGTGATCTCACCACCTCTATGCCCAAGAAATACTGCAGCTTACCCAAATCCTTTATCTCAAACTTCTGCTTCAAAAATTATCCTAACATCATGTATGTCTCACTATCACTAGTGATAAGCAAGTCATCCACATAGATGACTAATAGCATTATCCCTCTATCTGTCTTTTTCACATATAGTGAAAAATCTGCATTGGATATGTGAAATCCAATGGTAGCAAGATACTCCCCAATCTTGTTTGACCATGCTCTGGGTTCCTTCTTCAAACCATACAAGGATTTGCATAACCTGCACATAAAATCTAGATGCGCATCACTCTCATAACCTGATCGCTACATCATGTGCACTTCTTCTTGCAAATCACCATGCAAGAAAGAATTATTTACATCCATTTGATGTAAAGACCAGCCCTTCGCTCTGCATCCATAGCAACGATAGCTCTCATGGTTGCCATTCTTGCAACCGGACTGAATGTCTCCTCATAGTCTATACCATAAGTCTGTGCATAACCCTTGGCAACCAATCTTGCCTTATACCTGCTCATTGAACCAACATTGTGCTTGACTTTAAACACCCACTTACATCCAATTGCCTTCTTTTCCCCTTAGGCAAAGGCACTAACTCCCATGTTGCATTTGCATCCAATGCTGCCATCTCCTCATCCATGGCATCTTCCCATTTCTTATTTCCAATTACCTGCTCAAAGCAAATGGGCTCAACTTCCTTTATTGCTTTTACCATGTAAGCATAACGATGGGTTGTATATCCATCATATCTCAACCTGTCAATAGGGTATCTAACCCTCGTAGACCTGCATACACCTGGATCACTGCCAGGTGTCCTCAAAACAGCCCTCGTTCTCCTTACACTAGGAGTAACCACATCCAGAATGCCAAGCTCCTTGTCAAGGCTTTGCTTAGAGCCACTAGAGTCACCATCTACATAATATGAGTGACCTCTTGACAGATCAGGCACAAAAGGTTGATCTATCTTTTCCTTCCCTTTTTGTGATACATGTGTACTTGCATCATTCCTGAACCTGCCGACCATGGGCTAACATTGGATCCACTGCTCAAGGACTCCCCAGGTCCACTTAGCACTTGTGATTGCTGCTCTACATGTGGTGCAACATTAGTACTTCTTATATCTGCATCTTATGTTACCTTCACTACTGGTGCATACGAGCTACTCATCTCATCAAAAGAAAACATCTTTGCTTACTCACATCTCATGAGTGGTAGGGTTATAGCATCTATAACCTTTTTGCTCCATAGCATAACCAATGAAGATGCATTTATCTACATTTGGATCCAACTTTGTTCTCATTTTTTAAGGATCATGTACATATGCAATACACCCAAACACTTTCAAGTGAGACACATTCGGTCTTATGCCTGTAAACTTCTATTTTCAGGAGTCATACCATGAATAGTTGTAGTAGTGAGTGTTCCGTTCATAAGCAGTCACCTCACTTCTACCCAAAAGTAATGTGGCATATTCTTTTCAGCCCCATCAAGGCATGTGCCACTTCTGCAATGTGCTTGTTTTTCCTTTCTGCAACACCATTCTGTGTTGCGGAGTGTACGTGCACGTAAACTGCCTCTTGATTCCCTGCTTTCTCAAGAAGTCGTTGAACTCATTGGAGAAATATTATTCCCCACCATCTCATCTTAGAAATTTTATTTGCATGCCTTTTTCCTTCTCGACCAAGACTTTAAATCTCTCAAAGTGAGCAAACACCTCACTTTTCTCCTTCATGAAATAAACCCACACCTTCCTAGTGTGGTCATAAGTGAATGTAACATAGTACTTGTAACCTGCAATTGTTACAGTCTTGGTCAGCCCCTACACATCTGAATGTATAACATCCAATGGCCTTGAACTAACATTCTTTGTGGGAAAGCATGTTTAGCCTGCTTACCAAGTTGGCATGCTTCACATACCTTATGCATACTGTCAACCTTAAACTTTGGCAAACCTGCAACAATATTTTGGACCTGCATAGACTTCAGTCATTGTACATTCACATGACCAGTGCGCTTGTGCTATATGTTAATATCTACAATGACACCTATTTTATGCACAAACATGGTTGCCCTTATCTCAGGCATGTTCACATCCAAAGTAATCATCCTACCATTTCTGTTACCCTTTGCAACCAAGTGACACTTATTTTTGAAGTCTTCCACAAAATATCCTTGAGGATTAAACCTCACTTGCAGACCCCGCTCAACCATCTATCCAAAAAAGACCAGGTGCTTTGTAATACTCGGAACATGAAGTACATCAGCTAAGTACTTCATTTTGCCATCCTACATAGAAAATGGCACTTTACCAATATGCGCAATGTGATGCACAATATCATCACCTGTTTTTACATAACCTATTTTTTTCATTTTTTGCATATCTCTAAACCACTCAGCATGATTGGTCATGTGGTTAGAGGCGCCGGAATCCACATACCATATATCTTGAGATCCTGACACATCCCCTATTAAGCATGTGCTGCATCACAAACAGCTGCTCACTTCTGTTATCACCTCTATGTTTGCTAGATGATGCATAGTTGTCTTATTGCAACTTTCCACTTTTAATGTCATTTTGCTTTTTGTAGCAGTCCTTTGCCATGTGTCCTGGTTTGCCACAGTAATAGCACTCTATGCTATTTTCATTTTGATTTCTTTACCAACCACCTTGGCCTCTTTGGATCCCCTTGCCTCTAGATTGGCCTCTTCCACCTGTGTATGATTATTGTGTTGTGAATAATTGGACCATTGTTGTCCAGAATTCTGATTTTCTTGTCGGCCACCACCTTGGTCGACCACGGCCTCTACCTTTTCCTCTACCTGAATTAGAGTAGAAGGCCTATTCCGATGTGTTCTTGCTTTATGAAGAAGAATCCTCACCTAAAGCCTTTTCTTCTATGATTAGCATAGATATCAAATCTCGAAAGTTGAGAATACTCTCCCTAGCTGCAATGGAGGTCTTGAATGGCTTGTACTCTTTACCAAGCCCATTCAGACACTCACCAAATCATCATGCTCCATTGATACATTGATAGACCCAAGGGATTCAACAATGCCCTTGATCTTTAAGGAATATTCATTGATGGACATGCTTTTCTTTTCCACAGTATATGCAACTCTTGCTTTAATTGCAACTTCCTTGCCTTTGTGGGTGTTAGTCTGGAACATCTGAACCAGATTCTGCCATGCAACTGCTGGAGTGTTTGCATCCTGTATGTGTCCTATCATAGTGTCTGTAACACTGATTGAAAGCCAATACATGACTTTTCTTGCACCCTGATTCCAATCCTTTAATGCCTCTATATCTGCGTGCTAGGAGTAGCATTCTCCGCAGATAACTCTAGAGGCTCCTCATTGTCTCCTTTTACATAATCCTAAAATCCTTTACCCATTAGGAAATTGGTCATTCTGAACTTCCAGGCATGGAAGTTATTCTTATCCAGCTTCTCACTAACAATCTGATGATTGATTTCGTCAGACATGTTTTCTTACAGCAACAATCAAAGAACCTATAAATAGACAACTTCTATATGCAACCTGTAATACAATAGTATTTCCTGTAACGGTTTCATAGTAGTGGTACTTTAGCACAACCTGTGTGTCACCAAATGTGACAGCGGTACCGTGTAGTGATGAAACGGGACCAAATGTCACAGCGGTACCGTGTAGTGATGAAACGGGACCCGTAATGCGCTCGAAACATGAATCTACTTGAAAAATATTATCCAATAGGACAATATACTTGCCCTATAGCTCCGCTCCCATGAAGATAGCTCCTCAATCGGAGATGTGTAGCTCCCAGAGCTACTAAGGGGGTGTTGTATCTAAACCAAGAAGGGGAAAGAGATGATGGTGCTCTTACCCGTGTAGTATCTCTTCCTTCCTTTCTTGTTCTTGCCTCTTGCTTGCCTCCTTAGCTCTCACACGAACTAGGCTCTAATACCATAAAGAGAATGTGGACAGAGGGAGAGCTTCAAACCCTAGCAAGCAAACACACACACATAAGAGAGATCAAGACACAAGAGAGAGACAGATAGCTGAATTTTTTATTCTATCTTCTTCTTCTCTACTCAACCAACATAACATAAAGATAGGAGTACAAACTATATGGGTTAGTACCTAACTACTACAGCATACAAGGGTCGATCCATAATGTGAACCTGACTAAATGAGCTGGCGCTATAACTATGCTAGTCTCTAGTAATCCAGAATGACTGTTACACAACCTGTCATCCCCCTGGCCGCATATCGCTCCTAATCTCACCAACCATGTGAGTGGTGTAGATGCAGAAGCTATCACCCAGGTATGTCATCAATGTCCGATGTAGCACTAGTTGAGCTCGATATCTCAACACATGCATCCTAGCTCTAGAGACCCTTTTATAGGATTCCAAAGGTTTTTCTCGTTCTAGTGGCATGAGGCCCAGAACTTGAGGTTTGAGTAGCTCAAGATAGTAGTTTCTACATGACCAATGATGTTGAAGATAGTTGATTCCAATCAGCCATTTGTGGCTGAGAAAAAGGCTATGGATGTAATAGTTGAGCTCGATATCTCAACACATGCATCCTAGCTCTAGAGACCCGTTTATAGGATTCCAAAGGTTTTTCTCGTTCTAGTGGCATGAGGCCCAAAATTTGAGGTTTGAGAAGCTCAAGATAGTACTTTCTACATGACCAATGATGTTGAAGATAGTTGATTCCAATCAGCCATTTGTGGTTGAGAAAAAGGCTATGGATGTAATGCTTATGTAAGAGGGACGCCCTCTTACATTTGAGATGAAGAAGCTTGATTGTGCCTAAGGAAACTATTCAGCATATCAGAGAGAGCTTTTTGCTATTATGTATGCTCTTAAAAAGTGGACGCATTATTTACATGGAGCCACTTTTGAGATAGTATTTGATCATGAGAGTATCAAATGGCTATCTAGTGAAGGGGAGTGGAAGGGTCATAAAGTTTTCTAGCCAAAGATTAACTAATTAAGGGGTAAATGCAAGAGGGATTCTCACTATACCAAAACATGGATTTTAACTCTTAAAAGGATCCATCCACAAAAATTAAGTCCCATTGCAGATCTCACTCAAGCCACGCTAAAAAGTGAGTTGCAAGCTAAACTGATAGGTTTAATCATGAGGTTGAATGGGAAGGTTCAGTGGGATGCCTTGAAACAAAAGGGGAGTTTGGGGCTGAACAAAGAGGTTTAGAGGCTTTTTCGAGAGAGTTTGGGGATGATCGGTTAGGTTTCAAAGGTAGACTCTACACTTTGAGTAAACATAGCATCACAGGGAAGTGAGACAAAAGATTGAGATGATAGTTTTAAACACTATTAAATTGATGAATTGATATTTTCTCTACAAAGGTAGAGTGTGTGTTCCATCAATATTCGGGCTCACATATTAAGGGAAAGTCATGTGATAATCCAAGTGCGGGTACGCAAAACCTGTGCACTAGTCAAAATGCAATTTTATTGGCCACACTTATATAAGGACGTCCATGACTATGTGCTTCAGTGTAAGAAATTCAAGGTTAATAAGCACGAGTGCCATAGGTAGGTGGCTTATTGTGTCCATTGGATATTATCATGGGTAGGTGGAAAAGTATTTCTATGGACTTCATTGTGGGATTACCTAAAACAAGTAGAAGTCTTCGGTAAATTGTGGACATATTAACTAAGATTATGAGATTTATTACCCACCAAGGCTCATCTGTGAAGTCACTTGAGTTTTCGATGCTCTTTAGAGATGATTTTGATAAATCATATGGTGTCCACTGATATAGTTAGTGATGGAGATAGAAAGTTCAACAACCGTTTTTAATTTGGCAAAGCAGTATTCAAGTAGTTGGATACTATGTTGAGCATGAGTATAGCTAAACATCCAGAGAGTGATGGCTAGACTGAGAGGGCAGATTAGGTTCTAGAGGATATGCTTCACCCATATGTGAGCAAAAAATAAACCAACTTTGAAAAGTATTTTCCCCATTTAGAGTTTTCTTATAACAATACCAAACATTCAACTACTGGGTTTAGTCCCTTTATGTTGATGTATGGTTTTCAGCCTTAAGCCCCCATGGCCTTTGGACTCAAGAAGGAGAAAATATAATTCATTAAATAGTTTTTACAATATATGAATGACACACTGAAAGTTATGTGTGAAAATATTAGAAGCATATAAGATCATGCAAAGAAGTAATTTATCTTAAAGTTCATAAAAAGTCAGTCTTTAAAGATAGGAAATCGTGCAAAACTTTTGTCGAGGTATTGTGGTTCATTCACAATACTTAAAAAAGTTGGTAACATGGCTTATTGATTTGAGAGTTCTCTAATCCATCTAGTCTTCTGTGTGAGTAGAGTATAGAAGACAATGGGTGAGGATGACAATATTGTTGATCCAAAGGTTCTTGTTAAGTACTTTGAGTTGCCATCTGTTAACACCACACGTGCCAGAGAGGATTTTGGGTTGTTTTAAAACTGGTACACTTGGAATATTATTTTTCCAAAATGTCTTTTTAGTGAAAGTATTGTGTGTGGAGGAAGCCTCACACCATGGGAATGATATAGCTCACTTACTAGAAAGGGGGGGGTGTAGGTGACATCACATAGATGTAATGTGCGGAGCTTGACTGGATCATACTATGGGTGTCAACTAGATGAATAGTCTAGGCCATATGCTAGCACCTTAGCGGTGTGTACACAATACTTTTGCATGATACAGTCTAGGGGTATGATGGACACAAGTTCTAGTGTGTAGGTGCATGATCATGTGTGTACTAGGGTAGGGAACTAAGGCTTTACATGCATCATTATGGCTAGAAGGTGACTTGAGAACTCCACCCCTCTATGTGTACTAGGGTAGGGGCCTAGGGCATTGTGTGTATCATTATGGCTTGGAGGTGAGTTGAGAACTCCACATTTCTATGTGTGTGTGCTTGTCAGGCTCGTAGTACAAGGTGTGTGGGCTTGGTGAGTGCTACAATGATGACCAAATGTACTCCAAGTTAGCCATGGGCTTGCATCATTTCAAGGTGCATGATGGGACTATTGTGCATGGTATAGAGGATTGGGCCGCTATTGCTATAGCATTCGCTAATAGATTTATAGGACAATTGATCCTCCCAAAAAATGAGAAGGGCCATCCATAGGAGCAATACCTCATGGGTAGCAAGCTCAGTGTCCACCATGACACCCCCCACATGACAAGATTAATGGGTTTCTTTAGGAGCAATGTCTCGTGTGTATCAAGCTCACTGTAGGACATCATGACAAGATTGATGGGTGTCCATCAGGATACCCATCAATCTCATCAAGGTGGTAAACCTTGGCAGCTTGTATTACTAGTCATGGACCCATATGAATTCATAAAATTTATAGCTCAAAAGTTGAAGATATCAAGAAGCTAGAACTCTGCTAAGGATTGCATTTAGTAAGTCCTAACACACACATAAGCACCTCCAATGTCTCCTTGCTAAAACTCCTACACTTTCAATCAAAAATACACTCTAAATAAATGCTTAATTTGAACCTACATTACTTAGAAATCTTAGTAAACTATACATATTTTTCTTATCTCCTTGTTAGAACCAATAGAATTGCAAGTTTGTTTATAATCATTGAGGAAAAGTTATCTCTTCAGTGCTTTGACATCAAAGAAAAGGTTGCGAGCTTCTATATTCCATGGGACCATGCTAGGATGTGAGTTGAGGGCTCATGTTTAAAGTCTACCTCTTACACATGGTGAGGCCCTAGGGTAATCTAGGACTTTAGTTGAGGGCTCATTTTTGAAGCCTAATCAACACTTCTCGTGTGGTAAAAATTTATGACTTTTGTGGTTTGAAAAGAAAGTCGTATAGCAGACTTTCCAAGGGCAGATACACATAGCTAGGGCACCCATAATTGAGGCCCAACTCATCGTGTTTCACACAACCAAAGCCCAAGAAATATTGCAAATGCCCATCGCGGGACAATAAAAATGGGCCATTTAGAGAGGCATGCAAAGGCCATTGGTGGAAGGTGGTAGCCCTTGATTTTCTTTGAGAAAAATATTTCAAAATGAGGGAGAACGAGCTCATGTTGGCAAGACTGCCTTACTGGTCATAGAGGTATATTTCCTGGTATGTGCATGATTGAGAGCATTGGTAAAATTATTCTTATTGGTGCAAATGGCAGCGCTTTCACACTTTCAGATGCTTTGTATGTGTGCCAGGGATAAAGAAGAATCTATTATCTGTCTCTGCGCTTGCTAGACTTGGACTTGTAGTCAAAATGACAGATATTTTATTCATGATTTGACTTCTGGTGATACGATTATTGTATCTGGCACCTTGTTTTGTGGGTTGTATAGGCTCGATTCTTATGACAAGTGTGTGGAAGATTCAACAAATGTAGTTTCTGATGAAAAGGCAGTTTCAAATGCAAAACTATGGCATGCTCGTTTTGGTCATCTGAACTTTGCTAGTTTGCTGCGTTTGTAGAAATTTGATATGGTTGCTTCATTTTCCCCTCTTGAGGCACCATTGAAACATGTTTGTGAAGGCTGTATTTTGGGCAAAATGCAGCGTTCTACGTTTCCAAAGGATGGTTGTGTGCGGGCCACTCGCAAATTGCAACTTGTACATAGTGATGTATGCGGGCCTATGCAAACTCCGTCATTTGGTAAACACTTGTACTACCTGACTTTCATTGATGATTACTCAAGGCATGCATGGGTATATCCACTAAAAGCAAAGTCCAAAGTGTTTTTGTGCTTCAAACAATTTTTGCTTATGGTTGAAAATGTATCCAATTGTACTGTGGGCACCCTCCATTCTGATCGAGGGGGGGAGTACATGTCTAAAGAGTTTGATGCATTTCTCGCTAGTCGTGGGATAAAACACCAATGTATAGTGCCATATACCCCTCACCAAATGGTGTTGTTGAGAGGAAAAACAGGTCACTTATGGAGATGGCATGATGTATGGTCAAGAGCCAAGCTTTGCCACATGCGTTTTGGCTTGAGGCTGTCATGTGTGCTGCATATTGACTCATCAATAGGTGTCCCACTAAGGCCTTGCAGTCTATTACTCCATGCGAAGCTTGGCATGGCAGGAAGCCTTCTATTGGTCACTTGCGTGTCTTTGGTTGCTTGGCCTATGCTTTAGTGCCTGTGCAACAACGTAGAAAATTGGATGATATGGCTATCAAATGCATTTTTGTTGGTTACAGTGCTGAGAGCAAGAGTTACAGATTATATCATCCGTAGTCAAAGCGTATCTTGATTAGTCGAGCTGTTGTTTTTGTGGAAGATGCTGTGCAACCTTTGTTATCATGTACCAAAGAGACAGGTGTGATACGTTGTTGCCTCTGTTTACAGGTAAATGTAAGTCCTAATGAGGAAAATATTCAGCCTATGCAGATTTCAAATGACATCATAGATCAGCCTATTTTTGATGCAGATTTACAGGATGTAATTTATGAAGATAGGGCTGAAAATGAGCAGGCTAGAGGTATGCCTAAATGGCTGGTGCAAACCTTGCGTGATAGTAAAATTGATGCACCTATGTCTAGTTGTACTCGTTCAGGTTTTCAGCATGCCTCTTATGCATCAGATTGTTATGCTTTGGCTGTGTCTGGTATGTGTGAATGCAAAGTGAATATGATGCTATAATGAAGAATGGTACATGGTCTTTGTGTGATTTGCCTATTGGTAAAAAGGCCATTGGATGTAAGTGGGTTTTTAAGTTGAAACGAAAGCCAGATGGCAGTGTTGATCACTATAAGGCTAGACTTGTTGCAAAGGGTTATGCTCAAGAAAAGGGCATTGATTTTGATGAGACCTTTGCTCCCACTTGTCGTATGACTACCATTTGTAGCATTTGTGCATTGGCAGCTCATAATGGTTGGAATGTACATCAGTTGGACATAAAGACTGCGTTCTTGAATGGAGATTTGCATGAGGAGGTGTATGTATCGCAGCCTCATGGTTTTGTTCAAAGAGGGCAGGAAAACAAAGTGTGCAGGTTGAAAAAGGCTTTATATAGTTTAAAGCAAGCTCCACGAGCTTGGTATGAAAAGATACATGCATATTTGACTGCACATGGTTTTTAGAATAGTCCAACAGAAAGCACTTTGTATGTTAAATGTGTGGATGATGTACATCTAATCATTGCTCTCTATGTCGATGACATGCTGCTCACAGGACCAAATGAGAGTCATATTGCTGATTTTAAGGCTGATTTGAATGCCTCTTTTGAGATGTCAGATTTGGGGCATTTGCATCATTATTTTGGGATACAATTTAAGCAGTGTGATGGAGGTATTACTTTGTGTCAGACAAAGTATATTGAGACATTGTTGCGGAGATTTGGCCTTAAGGACTGCAAGCCTATTGCTACTCCAATGGAGACAGGTTTGAAGTTGAGTCTTCACGATGCTGGAGATCACTTTGATGTCATACTCTATCAGACAGCTGTTGGTTTCCTCATGCCGGATATTCAGTTTGCAGTCTCACAGGTGAGCAGGCTTATGCATAGCCCAGGGTCTCAGCATTGGAAGGTAGTTAAACGCATCTTTCGCTACTTGAGTGGCACCATACATCTTGGGTTGTTTTATCCCAAGGGGGGATCGTTGTCGCCAGATTTGTATGCTTTTTCGAACTCAGATTGGGCTGGTTTGCTATGACACAAGAGTGTCCACAAGTGGTTTTTGTTTCATGCTCGGTAGCTCATGCATATCTTAGTTGAGCAAGAAGCAACCTACTGTGTGGCCACTTCTAGTTGTGAAGCTGAGTACAAGGCAGCTTTCACAGCTACGGTTGAGTGTGTGTGGCTCAGACGGCTTATGGGGCTGACTTGGGTGTTGGACGACAGGAGTTTGTCACCTCTATCTACACTGACAGTCAGAGCGCATTGGCAGTTGCGAGAAACCCAATTTTTCATGCTCGCATAAAGCACATTGAGGTGCATTATAACTATGTCAGGGAGAGACTCTCAGTAGGAGAGATCAGCTTGGCCTATGTGCCAACACACGACAACCTGTCGATCTTTTCACAAAGGTGCTTCCTCGTGAGAAGTTCGAAGCCTTTCGCAAAGCATTGGGCTTGCTCCCCTTTGTGGACTGATCTACTTCGGACATGGCACTTCCCTATACATAAGTGCTAGCTCTCGTTCACACCATCACTCTCCCAGGGGAGATTTGTTGCCATATATATAGGCAATGATGTATGTGAACACACTTAGGAGGTTTTTTTCCCCGGCTTGTATATACACCCATCATTCTAGGGCTAACTTATCTTTTGTACATTGACACAATCTAATACATTGTGTGTTGTGTGCATTCTTGCTTCTTCTTCTCCAAGCTTTGTGTGCTTTCATGCAACCCTAATTCCAACATCATCCACTTCTATATCCCTCTCTAACCATATAGTCTTATTAGGATCTATTCTTTGTTGACTAATTCAAGCAATTTGTTCTCAGCTTGATTTCTTTTGGCTGACCAAACCTCTTTTAGGCTAAGAGTAGATCCCAAAAGTTTGCTGAGAAGGTTAGTCAAAGGGGACGCTATCTAAGCATACCTAGTTATAAAGATCCTATACCACATCCGGTTAACCCTAGGAATCCTCTGACTTCCTTTAGTGACTTGGGTTCTGGCCATTCAACTACTGCTTGGATCTTTGCGAGGTCGAGAGAAATCCCATCCTTTGACACTATGAATCCCAAGTATTCAACCTAGTCAATAGAGAAGGAACACTTACTCTTCTTTGCAAAGAGTTGGTGTTTCCTTAGGATTTCCAAGACTTTGCGCACATGATCTTCATGGTTTGCAGCATTCTTTGAGTATACGAAGATATCGTCAAAGAAGACAAGAATAAAATCATCCAAGTATTCTCTGAGAATATCCTGCATAAGATGATGTTGCCGGGGAATTAGTCAATCCAAACGGCATGACTGTGAACTCATAATGCCCATACCGAGTATTGAATGCTATCTTTGGGATGTCCTTCTCCTTGATTCTGATCTGGTAATAACCGGATTTGAGATCTATCTTTGTGAACATTTGTGTCCCACTTAACCGATCCAGAAGTTCATCAATCCTAGGAATAAGATACTTATTCTTAATTGTTAATTGATTCAATCCTCTGTAGTCAATACAGAGTCTTAACATTCCATCTTTCTTCTTTTGAAAGAGAACGGGCGCACCCCAAGGTGAGACTGGGTCTGACAAATCCTTGCTCTAATAGTTGTCTTAAGTTCCTTAAGTTCTATGGCTTCAGGGACTGGCATTTTGTATGCACGCTGGGCTATTGGCTGAGCTCTGGGGGGGTTAATTCGATCTCATGATCTACTTCACGAGACGGAGGCATCTTAGTCAGATCTTCGGGAAATACATCTGCATACTCACTTAACCACTCTGGTTCTTTAGCCTTGCATTTTATGTCTACTGGATTCATTTTAACGACATACATAGCTTGCCTCTTTGTGAGCCCTTTTAATAATTTGGAAGCCTTCACTAATTACAGCACTCGGGATCCGAAAATTTCAACTCCTTTAACTTTATCCCCGTGAAGGTCAAGGAAAGAGATGGTTCCTTTGTGACAATGAATGTCAGCCTGATTCTTTTGGAGCCAATCCATTCCAAGGATTCCATCATAAATTCCCAGAGGTAGGACTCTGAACTGGCACTCTCTTACGTTCCCATCTAGGCTAAACTGAATAAGGTCAGTCTCAAGGTGAGTGAAAAGAATCTTCCCACCACCACTGGCTGATTCCACTTGCATAGGTTTCCCTGATTTTTGATTTAGGACTAATTTACGTAGACATCCTGGGGAAATAAAAGAATGAGTACTGCCTGATCAAAAGCTTGAATTTCTTACCCTAGTACTCTGCTGGAGTCTGGAGGACTGAGAATTGACAATTATTCCCCTGATGCTCTATTGATGCATAGATTTGTCCTTTCTTTTCATCTACTTCCTCAGCTATGGTGATTGCTCTGGCTGCTCTGCAGTCTGAGATAGAACTCTCTCTCTCTTTGGTTATTCCAATTCTGGGAGGGAGTTTGGAAACTGCTTTGCATGGAGGCTACAGGCTGAGGTGGCACTCTTCTTGGGTTACCCTGATATGAAGGAGTCTATCTCAGAACTCTAGGACCCTGATATGAAGGAGTCTATCTCAGAACTCTAGCGCGGGGGACTGATATGAAGGAGTCTATCTCAGAACTCTAGGACCCTGGCTTTCTTGGCCCACAGAAGGAGATGGGCAATCCTTGAGCTGGTGCCCAAGTCCCTGACATCTAAAGCATCTATTCTTGCTTCGAAGGTCTTCCCTTTGCATTCTAGAGATAGCCGGAGTTCCTGAGAATGTACTTCGGGGGAAAGGTCTTCCTTCATTTTTGAAGCTTCCCGTCTCCACATTCTGGTTAGGACCTTCGTGTCTCTTTGGAGGCAGAAAGTTGGAAGAACTTCTCGGAGTCTGCAATCTCTTGAAGGACACTGGCTTGGCATTTTTGACTAGTGTGTCCAAGGGTTCGTTCATTCCCCGAATGAACGTGGCCACCATGAGTTGCTCTTCATCTAGAGGTGGTGAATATTTAAGTAGAAAAGCGGCCTGGTGATATTACTCGATGGTTTTGGTCCCGTGCTTCAGCTCTAAGAATTCATTCATTTTGGTTTCCAACCAGGGGGACAAAATCTCTTCCTTAAATAGGTTTTAAGGTTGTTCCAGGACTGAGTATTTTTGTCTAGACGGTTTGTGTCACAATGGTTCCTCCATGCCACCCTGACTGTTTCCACTATCTTCAGCCTAGCAAGAGCCATTTTGCTTCGCTCATTGTAGCCGGTGACATCAAAATATTCTTCCATGGCTTCCACCCATTTCTCCACAGTCTCGCCTAGGTCCTGCCCTTCTCCTTTGAAGGGTCCTGGGGCTGAGTTCTGTGAAGAGCCTTGAAAACGTCAGGGTCAAGCTCATCATCTTCAGAGAGAGGGTTTGGCGGACAGCCACGGTTTCCTTGTCTCATGATTCTGGGGCTATTATCTTCTCCTTAGGAATAAAGCAACTAAGGAGTCTATAGATTTGGCATGAGAGTCTAAAATTTGGAGGCATTGAATGATATAGAATGACACCATGCACCACTTTCAATTTTATCAGAATCATGGCCAATGAGAGGTTTTACCTCAATGTTGCATGCCGATCACAAGAGGCATGGACATACTGCCCTCCAAACCACTTATGCTATCGTCTCTCTCCTGGGTCAAGAAAGTATAAATCCTCGAAATGGCGTGTGAGTCTAACTCGACTTGTTCGAGTTGAAGGCGGAAGAGATGAGATGCTCAAAGGCAAATGCAGTCTAACTCGACTTGTTCGAGTTGAAGCGGAAGAGATGAGATGCTCAAAGGCGAATGCAGTCATGTCTTGTGACTGGGTGAGGTTGGGAATACCAGATAAGTACGGAACTTCCATCTACAAAAACAATTTCTTTGATTAAAAATTCTTCATTAAAGAAGCTTACCGAATGAAAATACATTATGAAAATGGTTTTTTCAGAGTTTTTATTATGAATTTCTGATAAGAATTCATTTATCCTTATTAGATTTCAACAAAGCTCTGCTACCAGCAGGCTGTGAGATCCCCTGCCCGCTTCGGGGCTCCTGCCATTGGTGGGCGGAAGCCGCGTCGGCCTCCCGCGCAGGGCAGGTCCACACACTCATCAGGGCCTCTTCAGAGAGACCGGGCTGGGAAGACTCCCCTCGCACGGAAGGCACTGGCGATTTCGCCAATTGTGAAAAATCTCCTATAACGAGGAAATTACTCTAATGAGTCAAGTCTTAACTAGATAAATTGATCTGACCAAACCTGAAGTCACATGGTCAGATCAAGAAGAGACTTGCACTTGGTCCATGGAATCATCGCTTTTTTTTCTCATTTACGAGGCACAATCAATGATCCCCTCCCAGAGAACAAGGTCTTCTCAGGATTTAAAACTAAATAATGTAACTAATCGTATCTAGTTGTTTCTCAGGAACCTCCGATCCAGCCCACGGCCCATGGGCTAGCCAACGACCACTGAATTGGTGGGATTCCTTTTTAAAGATTTGGTTGGGTTTTTGCCCGAGTACCAAGGAAAAGAGTTCCCAGGTCCCCGAGCCGACGATTCATGCAAAAATCAAAGTAGGCATACCACGTACACACCCAATATGAAATTGCCATTTATAACAGATTTGGCTGGCTTTAAAACAATCCTTCAATAAAAAGCATAATATTTTTATCATCATTTTCCAAGATTCCGAGTCCATTTATTACAATAATATCCTCTGGACTCTCCGTTGAAGACCAGCTGGTCAACCAACGAGATCCGGCATCAAAATTTGGTTCCCAAAAATTTTTCCTTTCATTCCATCCGAAATCTTCCTCGACGTACACATGGGTGTCCTAGATAGCAACCGCGAGCCCATGCATCGCCTGGTCATTCAGAACCCTCTAGAATCCTCCTTAGGTGTCCTAGCACTTCACTCAGGGACGGCATCACCATCATACCCAAAGCGCACCATTTTAACCATACATACCGAGGCTGGTCAAGACCTTGGCAGGCTTTGCCACGAGCAACGTCCCTTGACGACTCCCCGCCGCTAGCTGTTCCAACAAACCTCCTCTTAGAAAAACATAAGCCAAATGCTTCCTCCAGCATTCTGGCGTAAAACAGTCCTTTGAATGAAAAAATAGTGGTTCCAATGTAAGTAAAATTCCAATTCCATAATTCCCAGTTTCATAATCATGAGGATCCTTGATCTCTCATGAGGGTAATCTACCCATCATTTTGTCTGATTGTCCAACTAGATTCTTGGTGAGTTTAGTCGGGAAAAACTAGTTTAGTTTCGGTAGTCTATTCTTTGTGATTAGAAACTGGAATTGGTCACAAAGTTTTTGTCTGATTCCGATCGAGAGGAAAATTAGATTTACTGTCTGTCCCTCACGTAGTCTAACCAAATTCATTCAGTTTAGTTCTACAAGGATTCCCTTCAACTAAACATCTAGATTTTGGGTAAATATCAATCTAGTGATTTTACCAATTAAAGTATCCAAAGATATTCCTTCTATCACATAATTTCTCAACCTTAATTCATTAGGTAGAATTATGGTGGAAATTCATCTTTTGACACTAAAATTTAATTCAAATCCATCTTTTCTTAAATATCATAATAATTTGTCTTTTAACTAAAATATCAATACCTATTTTTTTGAATAAGCTTGAAATCCTTCTTTTTCTCATTTCAATGAGTGTAATCCAATTATCATGGGAATTCCTCTTTTACCATAAATCAAATCTATCTAAAATTCTTCAATTACATAAAAATATAATTTAATTCCATTAAGCTAAAAATTCCACTTTTCTCATTTAAACATTTGAATTCTAATATGGTGGGAATTCCTCTTTCATCATTTAAATTTATCTATACAAAAAGATATATTTAACTAAAATTTTCTTTTAAAATTGAAATAAAAATATTTATTAATTCCTTTACACTAGGAATTACACTTTTCTCATTTAAATATTTGGATTCCAATATAGTGGGAATTCCTCTTTCATCATTTAAATATTTGGATTCCAATATAGTGGGAATTCCTCTTTCATCATTTAAATTTATCTATGCAAAAAGATAAATTTATGAAAATCCTTCTTTAATTTTACATAAGAATGGATTACTAGAAATTTCTCTTTCTCTTAATTTATTATTTATGCATAAAAATTAATTTTTTTCCATGATTACAAAGAGAATCATTCAATTAATCTAGGATGATTAATCCTAGAATATGGTAGGAAGTCCTCTTTTCATAATATAAATGAAAATGATTTATGTGTTTATTTTTTAGAAATTTTACCATAGCTCTGCTGCTATTACTGATAATTCTCAATAAATTTGAAAGAGTAAAGTTTAGTATCATTCATGTGATTAGAATAACCACTACTTGGATCATTATCCAATTATGGATTGATTCTTAATTTTACCATAAGATATTGGTCATTCTCCTTCCTCAAGCACTCCTCTTAGATGTGACAACCAAAGTGCTATTAGTCTAGCCAGTATAGCGAGAATTTGTAACACTATGGGTGATTGCCAGCCCATACTCGTGTTTTTAATAAAAATATTCTAGATTTGCAAGCTTTAGAAGCCGCTTTTTATTGTTTTCTACATATTATGCAATAGTATAGACCTTGTATATTGTCAGTACAATGCGATATAAGGATTCACTCACCACCCCATATCGTGTTATACTGACTTACAATATACATGGTCAATATAGCTTGAATATAGAACCCTCCTCTGATCGCCAGCCCATATCATGTTGTACTAACTTACACTATACTTGGTCACTATACTTGGTCAGTATAGTGTGAATATAGAACCCTCCTCTGATCGCAAGCCCATAATGGAAAATGTGGTTGTAGCATATTTGTGCAACATGAAACCTACTACAATCGAACCCTACGTTGTAATAAAAATTGTAGTATGGCGAGAGCTTTAGAGGTGTGTTTATTGCATATTAGTGCAATATATACCTTGTATATTGAAAGTCAGTGCAATGCGATATAAGGATTTCCTCGCCAACATCCAACCTAAATTGTGTTGTATTGACCTACAATATACAAGGCGTTTTAGCTCAAATATGGAACCCTATTCCTAATCTCTGTCTCATAGTCCTGTTTGCTTAAATTTTAACAACGCAAATCAGTATAGCTTGAATATGGAACTTTATAAGGGATCTCTAGTTGGCCCATAGTTGTGTTATAATGAAAAGTTGTAGTATTGCTAGCTTATGATGCATATTTGTGCAACGTAGACCGTGTTTATTTTGATTCAACACAACACGATATCAAGCTCCACTTGACAATATCCATCGTAAATCGTGTTAGACTGCCATTTGCACCATAATTGTAAAATTCCATATTGTTGTGTAGTTAGCAATCATTTGACATCTTTTTTCTACCTATAGATGCATCCTTTTGAGATCGAGGTCGAACCTGATATTGGATTTAAAGAAACACGTAAGGATAAATTGTTCGATTTCCTTCACAAAGTCAGCCACCAGTACCATCACCAAAGATATCACGTATGTTTTCTTGTAATGTCTCCATCAAGAGTATGATATTGTCTGGATGCTCATATCTCTAAGAGAAGGAGCAACAATACCAGGAGAGACAACTTTGCAAATGATGGAGTCACTACAAGGGATTGGGCTCATACTCGCACTCCTAGCCACAGAAAATGACTTGTGGAAAAAAAGTAACGGGCCCGTGTATGAGCGCGTGTATCATCGCAGCCAGAGACATGCGTGTATGGAAGCGGTCAGACGTGCTGATACGAGGGCGTATACACGCATTTTGTCAGTTTAGCTGCGCTTATACACGCGCATTTCATAGAGTATCCATGTATATACACGCGACTTTCACAGAGTTGACACATCTATACATGTGAACAGAGAGCAAAAAAAATAATCTAGAGAGTGCTATTTGGTACCTAAATGCTGTTCCAGCATTCCAGCACCCAATAGCACTCTCTGGATTTTTTTTGGGTGCATTGCACCATCCACGAGGAAGATTTAGTGCATTGTCATTACAGGATTCAAGAACGACATGAATGCATACATTGTCAATACACGATTCAAGACACACATGAATGCAATACTGTCAATTCACGATTCAATATTGCTATCAAAATTTTATGTGTACATATATATACAAGGGAGTCCATATGTCGAAGTAGCCCCATGGCTTCAGTTACAAAAATATATATACAACCACATCCTCAATATGGAATGTGATACTATAAGTTTGAGTACTACACAGACCCAGATGATGACTCGCTGCTCCCTCCATGATCAGATGAGCTCACATCGGGATACATGTCCGATGAGTAGTGCTCACATCCAGCAGGAGCAGTGGCGGCGGGTGGATCATCAACAGGTGCAGCAGTAGCTTGTGCGCCTGCTCAAGTAATATATAGTATATACATATATATATATGTAATTCAATAAACCAAAATCATTCGTTTAGAGTTTTCAAGTACGACCGTATGGTCTCATGGCCATCTCAAACTACGTGTCTGTAATACGTCCCTCGGCTCTGAAGAGGGCCCACGTGTCATGTCTGCTATGCCGACGAGCATACCCAGTATCGTGGGCTCTATGCTTCCTCCCCATAACCCGTCAGCGCTGTATCATAATCAACACAATTTGTAAGATTAAACAATCATAGAATCAATGAATTAAGTAAGATACTTAATTCATTGATTCTATGATTAATCAAATAAAGTGGCAAGATACTTACGAACTCTGCCTCCCATGACTTGACGCCGCCAGATCCGAAATGTGAAGATCCAATGGTCTCCATGTGGATCCATCATGCCTCCACATGCTGCCTGCTCTTCACGCCACCCTCTGCTCGTTTCTTTGCCTCCTTTCACTCGCGTTTGTGCGCAAGTGGTAGGTTTCTTGGCAGGATAGACATTTAGCCCATCATCGTATGCGAGTTTCTTAAGGTGAGATCTTTTATTACTTAAGATCTCCCTTATTCGCGTCCTTCCCCATACATCCGAGAATGTCTCATGTGGGGGATTGGGGTACCAACTATGTACAGCATCTATCACCTCCCGAACTAATCGGCTATTTTGATCTTTAAATCTAATAAAATAATTTCTGTACAAGTTTGAAACTACCCCATGCATGTACTCCATTACCTCTTTCCCCCTCACATCCATCACTATCCCGCCCCTATCCGTCACATCATAGCAGATCACTCCCTCCACCTCTCTCACCTCCTCCTCATCCTCACTGTCTCCTCTAACTCTTCTCCCTCTATCTCCTCTCTCACCGCGTGCCCTACTACCTCCCCCACCAAAGCACCCGCCGCGTCCTCCACTCCCACTCTTCCTACTGTGGTGTTTGCTCTCCTCTGTACTGCGGGTGGAGTCACGACTGGGGGATTGTCTACGTGACTATGGCTGTGAGGGAGTACATGATGGTGGATGTGAGCCCTGACGTGACGGTGCTTGGGAGGGTGTGCGTGAGTTTGTCTCGGACGGGGTATGTCTCCTCGGTGGGCGTGGAGGAAGAGGAGAAGCTGCATGCCGTCTCGCTGGACTCGCAGGCATAAACAGCAGTGGAGTGACATGGATACTCGGGAGCGGGGTATAGATACCAGGCAATCTAGGAGGAGGATGGGCATACATGTACTCTATAAGCTCAACTGGACCAGGATGGCGCCCAAAATGATTTAGCATCTCCATCATCCAAGTGCCGTATGCAAATGGATCGGATGAAGAACCTAGATCCATGAAGAATCTGCAAAAATAAAAGTATATACATGAAGGATCCATGAAGGGAAACACTCTATGTATCTGCTATGAAGGGAATCACTCTATGTATCAAAGCACAAATGCAAGCTAGCACATATGATTTTGTGAAGGCAAGCCATATGCAGACGGGATCATCCCTCTCTTGATGAGCTGGATCGCAAGCATGGGTGAAACACAGTTGCGTGTAAAAACCTGTCCAAAAACGTGTGTACATGAACAGTCTATGCAAACAGGGTACACACAGACATACACGCGTTCCTACACGCGGCCTCTATGCAAAAAAAAATTCAAAAACGATCGACCACTGACAAATCTCAGATATAAAAATACCTCAAACTATCACAATCATTCACAAAAGTATTGAAGCAGGCACGACCAGAGAAGGACGGAGATAATCGCATAAGGAAAAGAGACAATCACATAAACAAATGGAAGAAAAGAGACAGGACAAAGGATAAACTGACTCACCTCTGAAAAAGTGAGTCTTCTTTTTGGTTGGTTTCCTTCACCCGTGTCTGCTCCTTGCACCCATGTCTGCTCCTTGCACTTGGCTTTAGTGCTCTGTTGGAAGAGGCAGCGACGAAGGAGAGGAAAGCTGAGTTTGAAAATGGTTTTTTGGAGAAGGTGGCGGGTTATTTTAGGTATAGACAGGTGGTCGTGTGTAAGAGCGTGTGTATTTTTGCATGTATAATAAAACAGCTGCATTTATACATGCGATTTTAAGGATGTAGACGCACTGTTACATGCAATTTAAAACAGTGAGACGCGCTTTTACACGCATTCAACACAAGATACAGCCGCGTTTAACACAAGATACAGTCACGTTTATACACGCGATTTTAAGGATATAGACACGTTGTTACATGCGATTAACACAAGATATAGAAAATTTTTATACTTTCATTAAAAGCTGATTATGATTATGTGTTTGCTCTTTTGTACATAGGATGTCATCAACCTCCTCAAGCAGTTTTGGTAAGGATGAGACAATGCGTCATCGTAATTGCGATGTGTGGTTGGGACAAAGGATCAAGAGTATGTGTAATCGATGTCAAGGATGCATTGTACGAGTGCATCGAATTAACTTGAATCACATCTCCATGTAGTATGGAGAATGGAATCAAACAGGTTTAGAGGTGAGTAGATGTAAATTGATAGTATTCAAATGACTCGTATCCAAATTAAATTAATGGAGTTATAATATATATACTCTAATTGAAGCAGGATGCAGTACCACACCCTAACATGGTGCCCTACGCGCGGCGAGAGCACGCAAAGTGTCGACGAGATGATGCTGGAGTTTTGGGATCTATTGTCAGAGATGAGTGGGAAAGGGATGACAATAGCCATGCACCCCACAAAGTTGTGGAAGAGGAAGTGTTTGATGATATGGTGCGGTATCTTTTTAGGGATGATCCCAAAGGTATGGACGACGATGATATATGGAACAAGAGCATCTTTACAAGGCTTCATCGACACCGGTTTTTGAAGAGTGCACATTCTCTATTTTACGTACTTCACTTGAACTACTCAATATACAAACAGTTTATGGATGGAGCAATGCAAGTCTTGACGCATTATTAAAGTAAGCATTCTAACTTACAAATTTGAATTAGTGGTTTAGGGTTTAGGGTTTAGGGTTTAGGGTTTAGGGCTAATTGATGATATTGGATGCAGGCTATTATCAAACATGCTTCCAAAAGGGAATAGACTACCCACCTCAAGAGACATAGCGAGGCGCTATGTGACATCTCTTGGAGGATTGGATTATGATCGCATACATGCATGCGTCAATGATTGCATTCTCTTTCGTGGGACGCATAACGAGGCTCGACATTGTCCCACTTGTGGTGAAGCAAGGTATAGAACAGATGTGAAGAGTTTTGATATACCTCATAAAGTCTTGCGACACTTTCCTATAATTTCTCGCATCAAACACATGTTCAAGTGCAAATCCATAGCAGAGCTCATGTCATGGCATTCCTCACATTGATCGGATGTGGCATGTGGAGAATTCCCGTAGACACTCCTGCTTGGAAGCATATTGAAGATGAGTGGCCCAGCTTTAAAATAGAGCCTAGAAACTTGAGACTTGGCCTAGGTATGGATGGAGTGAATCCATTTGGTTTCAAAAGCACCGCATATAGCGTGTGGTCAGTTGTGTTGGTGAATTACAACCTTCCACCATCAATGATGATTAAGAAGGAACATCTTATGTTATCCCTTCTAGTTCCAGGGAAACATAAAGTCAAGCATATGGATGTTTATCTCGAACCGGAGTTGGAGGAACTATGGAGAGGTGTTGCGGTGGTGGACATTAGTAGGCCTCCCTCCTCTCGACACTTCGACTTTAGATGAGTTGGAGGAACTATGGAGAGGTGTTGTGGTGGTGGACATTAGTAGGCCTCCCTCCTCTCGACACTTCGACTTTAACAGTGTTGATGTGGACAATGCATGACTTTCCAGGATACATCGATTGTTCTGGTAAGAATTCTAATTACCTCCCTACTCTAATAATATTGGCTATATTAATTATAACTATTAACTTTATTATTCTAACGTTTATTTATATTATTTTAACAGGTTTGAAAACATCGGGTAAACATGCATGTCCTGTTTGTGGCCCTTTGTTAGTACATGAGTATGTTGACGGTTTGTGTAAGACCATATTCGATAATCATCATCGATTTCTCCCGTCAGATCATCCTAAATATGTTGCTATAGTAAGAGTAACATTCCTCCACAAACACTTCGTGCAAAAAGATTGGAAGTGTATTTGGGAGTCTACAAATGTTCTTCCTCCAGATGGCATGAATAGGTACAGTAATGTTTTTCAATCTTGTTTTGTGTAGTCTCTAATTGGATTAAAGATCACATAGAGCAATCCCTTGTGTAGGCACATTTTTTTTCGGCTACTACCATTTTGGACCCATCTTAAGATCAACCATCTTCTTGATCCCATGCAAATCTTCAAGAATGTGGGATCTGGTATTTGGGAACATGTTATTGGGTGGTAAACGAGACAATGTTAGTGTACGGGAGGACTTGCAGGTCGCAAGACGTATGCATCAAGCTTGGCCACCACGAGAGGAAGGTGGGCACGTTTGTCTTCCGCCTGCACCATGGATTATATCAAAGAAAGAGGAGAAGCAGGTAAAGCAGGCCATCACGACTTTGCGTGCTCCCACTGGATGCATGAGATCATTGAAGGGAGCCTTTACAACCACTAAGGAAAGAGGCGTTGAGCAACTATATGGGTTGAAGTCCCACGATTGGCACAAGATGCTCCAAGTATGTAAGATCCCTATTCCCACCGAGCAACGGATTCAGGATACTGGCAGCGGAAGTAGCACTTCTTGCGCGGGACAGGGGTCCCACATACGGGGCCTCACCCCACGGATATCCGGATAAGAGACTAATCCGTCGGTTGTTCCAAACCGAACCCGGAAAAACTTCCTTTACCGGAAAGCACGAGCGATTCCACCAAGATAACTTTTTACTCTAACGTAGTCAAGATCATTTCTGATCAAGCTGATCCAATTGTATCTATAAGATACTTGGTCAGATCAAGGAAGAAACTTGCACTTGGATCATTGGGATCAACGCTTTTTTCCCCATTCAAGAGGCACAGCCGTTGATTCCTATCCATAGAACAATTTCTGTCCGGGATTTACTTTATCTATCGTAATAACAAAAGTTGAGTCTCGATTTACGGATCCATCAGTCCAGCCTAACCCCATCCAATCCCATGGGTTAGCCAACCGCCCATAGCCAACCGCCCAACCACTATAGTGATGGGATCCAATTAAGAATTTGGTTAGGTTTTGTCTCGGGTACCAAGGAAAAGAGTTCCAAGGCCCCCTAGCCGGATGTTCATGCAAAATAAAACTAGTCACACCACTCACACACCCAATATGAAATTGCCTTTTTTTCACAGATTCAACCAGTTTAAAACAATCCTTTAATAAAGCCATAGTATCACTGATCACAATCTTCCAATTTATCCAATTGATTCTTAATTTCCCATCATTCCTTCATCAGAGTATCTATGGCATCATTGGCAACTAGGACGCTCACCACCTGTCCACACACAGGGGCCGTTTCCTAATCCCTAGCCCATAATACTCGGCAATATAATCTCTTATCAAGATGGACTCTTGTTGAAGATCAGCAAGATCAACCAACAGATCCATATAAAGAGCCATGGACTCATCCATTGAAGACCAACAAGGTCAATCAACCAGATCCATGCCCGATTTCAGAAAACAACTCCTACTCTTGTTCCAATATCTTCCTCGACGCACGCGTGGGTATCCTAGGCGACCCAGAGCCCGAGCACCGTATGGTCAGCACCCTCTAGGATCCTTCGCAGGTGACCTAGCGCTTCACTCATAGGCCGCTTCCTTGGCCCCTCATCCACCGTACCGGAAGCTCACCATTTTAATCGCACCGAGAGGCTGGTCAAGACCTCGGCTGACCTTGCTACGCGAGACGTCCTTCATTGACTCTCCGTCAGCAGTTGCAACTTTTTCAGTTAGGTCTTCACGACCTTAACCACAAGATGGTCACAATGCTTTCCCAGTAATCTTGACATAAAACAGTCATTTACAAACAGCATTTACAAACAGTCACAAAATATAGTTTCTATATTAACTCTCATTTTCCCACATTTTCCCTCATCAATCACATTGCTTATCCACATTCCAGTTATATGTGTACTCATCCCATCACATCATTTTCCATCTCATCACTTCACATTCCTTCACATCACATATCATATATTCACATCCATACATATATCCACATCCACATCCACATCCATACATTCACATCCGTACATCTACATCCACATCCACATCCATACATCCACATCCACATCCACATTCATACATATATCCACATCCACATCCACATCCACATTCACATCCATACATCCACATCTACATCCATACATCTATTTTCACATCCACATCTACATGTACATTCATGCATCCACATCCATACATCCACATCTACATGCACATTCACATCCATACATCCACATCTATATGCGTACATTCACATCTACATGCATACATCCACATCTCTATGTATACATCCACATCCACATTCACATTCTCCTCCATACATCTACATCTACATGCATACATCCACCTCCACATTCACATCTACATCTATACATCTACATCTACATGCATACATCCACCTCCACATCCATATCCACATCTACATCTACATGCATACATCCACATCTATACATCTACATCTACATGCATACATCCACATCCACATCTATACATCTACATCTACATGCATACATCCACATTTCCATTCACATCCACATCTACATCTACATGCATACTTCCACATCTCCATTCACATCCACATCCACATCTATACATCTACATCTACATGCATACATCCACATCCACATCTATACATCTACATCTACATGCATACATCCACATTTCCATTCACATCCGCATCTACATCTATATATCTACATCTACATGCATACATCCACATCTCCATTCACATCCACATCCACATCTATACATCTACATCTACATGCATACATCCACATCTCCATTCACATCCACATCTATACATCTACATCTACATGCATCCATCTACATCTCCATTTACATTCTCATCTATACATCTACTTCTACATGCATACATCCACATCTCCATGCATACATCCACCTCCACATTCACACTCACATCCATACATCTACATCTACATGCATACATCCACATCTCCATGCATAATAAAATTCTTTTAATTAATCTAGGATGATAGTTCCTAGAATATGGTAGGAAGTCCTCTTTTTATGCTTTGAATGAAATTATCTTATGCGTAATTTCTATAAAAATTTTGCCAAAGCTCCGCTACTATGACTGATAAATCTCAATTTTTTCTAAGGGATAAAGCTTATCATTAAGGAAATAATTAGAATGGTCTCTAATTGGGTCATCAATCCACAATGGATTGAATCATCAATGTGCATAGAAAAAAGCCATTAATTTGGCCTTAAGCATAGCTTAATCTTGGATTAAAGAAAAGCTTTATGAAAAGCTTCATTTGGATTGAGAATGGGTCATTAGTATGACCATTTCTTGAGTGAGAGAGAGAAATTACATAAAAACCATTAGAATTTAAACATAAATGAAAATTAACTTCAATAGCATTTATTAAATTAACTTCAATAGCATTTATTAAATTAACTTCAATAGCATTTATTAAATTATGTAACTCTTCACTACTATTCACCAATTAACTTCAATAGCATTTAAAAAACCATACCAATTAAGCTTCTCAAGCTGGAGAGGGGTTGAGAAGAGAGAATCATTGAGAAATTATAGAAAAGATCAAAATTCAATATACTTACCTTATAATTTGCTTGATTCTTTATTCACGGTAGAGGCCCCCAACCAATCAATTGGTTTAGTATGTTGATGGAGCCACCAATGGGGATTGAAGAAAGAGAGAAGTATCAAAAACTAGTGAATTACTAAAGAATTCACAGTTCTTGGCTTAGGTAGAATAGAGTAACAATGCATGACACTATATATTTTGGCTTAGGTGGAGTAGAGTAACAAAGCATAAGACACTATATATTTTGGCTTAGGTGGAGTAGAGTAACAAGCATAAGACACTATATATTTTTCAACAAGGGGAGGCTTCTATTTATAGGAAAATTTGAGCTTCTAACCAACAAACTGATTCTAGAATTTTCCAAGTCAGTTTGGTCACTTTTTGACCATTTTTAGGTCAATTAAGCTAACTTTTTGGAACTAGACTTGAATGAGGAGAGAGGAGAGATGAAATATCTCAATTTTTATGAGTTTAAAACTCATTCAAGCATGTGAAATATGCACCTCCTTTAAAGAACTCTCCTTCCTTACATATGTGTCATAGTTTTTTTATTAATAAACCTTGTACATTTTCAACTCTTCATCTTATGTGAAATATGCACCTCCTTTAAAGAACTCCCCTTCCTTACATATGTGTTTTTTTACTAATAAACCTTGTACATTTTCAACTCTTCATCTTATGTGAGCATTTACTCCTTTTTGGATACCCAAAATATCTCATATTTTTAATATTGCTCATAGTTTTTTACTAATAAACCTTGTACATTTTCAACTCTTCATCTTATGTGAAATATGCACCTCCTTTAAAGAACTCCTCTTCCTTACATATGTGTCATAGTTTTTTTTTAACTAATAAACCTTGTACATTTTCAACTCTTCATCTTATGTGAGCATTTACTCCTTTTTGGATACCCAAAATATCTCATATTTTTAATATTGCTCATAGTTTTTTTAACTAATAAACCTTGTACATTTTCAACTCTTCACCTTATGTGAGCATTTACTCATTTTTGGGTATCTTCTTTTTACAAATTGGATTTATCTCCTCCCTACACATGTATTGATGCTATTGGCCCATAGGAACCTTAATTGGACCATAGTCTAAAGATTTCTGAAAATCTAGACCCTTAGACTAAGGTTCTTTATACCTATTTCTAATTCCAATTGCACATTTGAAAATTCTTTTTGAATTTCTGTTTCAGGGAAATTCATCTTAATTATATGAGATATTTTTCTATCCAAAAATATTCAAAATCTGAATATTCTTTCTCTGGAATATTTTCTCTCTCTAGGTTAAAACAGTTAGAAACAAGGTCTTTATATTTCTGAAGAGTGATTGATTACAGGGGAAGATACTAGACATAAAAAAAGGGGTTGGGGGAGGAATCTTACAAAGTAAGTGTTTTCCAAGTCTTGTACGTTGAAATTAAATTTTGTAATGCCATGAACCATACACACATGTGCTCTTATGTGCGCAGTTCATACTACTAGCATCGATCATTGTGCAAACAAGAGTTTGAAAAAATGTATTTATAAGATGGGCGAGCTTGTGAGGTATGTAAAACCCATGCCAGATCACCCTTCATTATACCTTGCAAAATGAACGTGCATGAGGTATAACGTACTATTCATTTATTTTTCAAATATGTTAGTTCCAAAAAGCAATTGATCTAGCCACGTTGGATGATGCGTGTGTTATGGCACTGGAGGTGGTTTGTTTGGTAGAGGATACTTTTTCGCGAACCATTCTCACAAGTCAACTACATCTCATTGTGCATTTAGTGGATGAAATTGCTTTATGTGGCACTGTGCATGCACGTTGGATGTTCTTCCTAGAGTGCTTCATGAGGACCTTAAAAGACTTTGTGAGGCAAAGTGCAAGGCCCGAAGGAAGCATGGCCAAGGGTTGGTTAATACAAGAGTCTCTTGTATATATTTCAAAATTTCTTGGTCAGGTGGACAGCTCTTTGCCACGACTATGGAGCAATGAAGAGGACTTGAGGATGACCTCTATTGTGCCTCAAGGAAAAGGATAGAGTAAAGTAATTGACAGAACATTGATTGATGATCTTAATTTCACTTGCATCTTTAATAGTGATGTGATGAGTAGATGGGTTATAAGATATGAGGATGCAAAGACAAAAAGGCAAGCAGAAAGAGCTCTCTTTCGGAGGCAACATGGCTCTCGTAAGGCATACCCTAAGCATCTAGCCACACTTCCGAATGATATCCATGTTGATTGGTTGCATAGGAAATGGAGAGAGCAGAGAGCGGCGAGGGGCTGCATATCACGGTGGAAGAATGGGAGTATGATCAGGGCATCGATACCATTATCAATGGACAGAATATCGATAGTGGAATAAATTTAATCCTAGCCTTACAAATTGATGAAATGGATATTAATGTTGATCATTTGGCAAGGATGGATCTTATTGAAGATGAGATCGAACCCTAACCAATCCATCACTGTATCGTTCTAAATTGATGACATTTCTATTGTGTATGTTGTCTTTTAATTATCATCTCATGATTTATTTTTGAATATATTTCATTGTTGTAAATGCATGTAGTGGGATTGTGTAATGATATATACTGTAATGTACTATGAGATGGTTTAAAGA
The DNA here is from genome assembly GCF_041138505.1 of Cibotium barometz. Classification (NCBI taxonomy): domain Eukaryota; kingdom Viridiplantae; phylum Streptophyta; class Polypodiopsida; order Cyatheales; family Cibotiaceae; genus Cibotium; species Cibotium barometz. The sequence goes on along the minus strand of NC_141050.1, from coordinate 6,423,752 downwards.
AAATGGTTTTTAATTTTGTAAAGGAATGGAGTTTTTCTTAATAAAGTTCTCGCATGTAATAAAGCGTGTATATACACACGCTGATATACGCGTTTCTGAAACCAGTATACACGCGAATTTAGATGCCAATATACACGCGCTGGTAGACGCATTTTTGAAACCAGTATACACGCGAATTTAGATGCCAATATACTACTCATATACATGCACGACCATACACGCTGTCATGCTGTGGCACGTCTATGCAGTGAAAGCATGTTCATGGAACAACTTATGTGAAATCTGGGCCCTGAGCAGCAAGGATAGATATGAAAGGTACCCACTCAGATACAATGGCATCGTGGGTTGCATTTGAAGGTGTGTGGAGACATGGGCAATTTAAAGGAGAAGGGACCAAGGAGGTAGCCTTGAGCTTTTGTGCTTGAGCTTTTCTGCGGAGAGAGTGATAGTGGCCATTACATTGGGCTTTAAACAAAATATAATAATGAATAATATGGTCAATAAAGTGGTAGCCACATGGCTACTTGTGTGGGATGCCAGCGTAGCCACCAGCTTGACGTCTAGAAGGCTGGAGAGAAAGAGAAGGTGGCCGCTGGTGAGAAGGGACGGGGGGGGGGGAAAATTCGGCAGCAGCTGGCAAAGAAGGAGCAGGTGCTGTCTGTGCTTAGAGACTTGTGTGATCGACAGTTGTCTTGGGCAGAGGCTGATGAACTTGGTGTACCTTTTGCTATCACTGTGGAATCAAAAGAGACTGTGACGGTAAGAGAAAGAGACTCCAAAGAACAGGTTCGAACTGCTGGGGGGACTAGTGATTCTGAGGAAAAGAACCAGAGAAGGGGTAGCGACTGGAAGGCGAGGGGTGGGAGGCAAGTACAGAAGGTAGCGGTGGGGTGTGCAGCAGCAGATATACACAGAAGGGGGTTCTACGGACGGAGGCTACAGCGGCTGCAGAGAATAAAAGGTGTGAGAGCAGGTCGGGCTGCAGGCGCAGAGAAGCAGGTAATTCTGCAGTGGAGTTGAGCTGGTGTGGCTTTTGAAGCATGGGAGGAACTTTTGAAGCTTTCAAGACTTGAAAGCTTGGAGCAGCTTCAAGTTGGTCATAATAAATAATAACTCATCTTTTATCCGGTTGATATCGGGGAGAATGGCTGCACTTTCAAGCCTTTCATGTCTCTGCATTGCCTGCTTTTTGTTGGAAATAGGATCGAAGACTGGGGTTCTGTGGATGCGCTGAATCAATTTCCTAACCTGAAGGAAGTTCGTCTCTCAGACAACCCCTTGACAGATTTGAATGTCGGTGGTGCTCCTCGATATCTCCTGTATTTGAGTCTGCTGTTACGGCCTTAAGCTGTCTTCGGTTTGGTAAGTCATAGAGCAGTGGTGATCACTTGTTTTGGTGCAGATAAGGCAACGGGAAAGGAAGGATTCAGAAATCAGATATGTGCACTATGTCATGAGCACCATGCCGACCAGTGACATGGAAGAAAGAACAAATGCTCATCCAAGCTATAACACTAGTGTGTGTTGCACCTAGTGTTGGAGAGAAGGCCCCTTCTGTCAAGAAGCTTCCCTTGTCAACCACGATTGTGGCTGGCTGACGGCTGGCGACAAGCTATGGTAAATGGGCTGTTGGCATGCATATGCTGAAGATATGTATACCCTTTGGATTTGATGATGTCTTGTGAGTTTTATTGTTTTGTCTCATGAGTGTTGTTGCATGTCAAACATTTTGTACAAACATATAGCATATTTGTACAAACATATAGCATATGTTATGTGAAGACCTTTCATGATGATGAAGCTTTGATGATGATATATGAAGATGATTATGAGTTCTCTTGCCATAAGCCTTGTATTATCAGAGTCAAAGATGAGTGTGTCTTGTATGAGTTGTGGAGACAATCGCATTGAATGTATGCCTGAGACAAGAGATTGAAATAATGCCATGCTATACTTTGTTCTATGAGAAGCTGAGAAGACATTTAATGCTTGGAATTTGAAAGCTACTCTCACAGCAAGAAGTCTCGCACTTTCCCACCAGCGACACCGCCCACATCACGACAGCTTTTGGTGAACCCGACGTGAAACCGCTGGGGTGAGAGTACGTAGAGATGGCTAGCAAAATGGAGCATTTATATGCAGAGATGAAAGAGCTTGAAGAGCGGTTCAGGAAGATTGAAGAAGAAAAGCGAAATCAGGAAGCGGTGGAAATTGCGGTGCAATTGGTATATGACAAGGTCAATATATTTGATGGTTACGATCCAGAAAGCTATCTAAGGTGTTACGAGACAGAGATGAAGAATCAAGGGGTTCCAGAAAATATGATGATTGCATCTTTTGCATACCTTATAAGTCCTGATTTAAAAGATGAAGTGCTGGAACTAGCAGAGTATCACTCCAAACGATGGAGTGATTTTGCAGATGCACTTATTTATGCGAGTTCCAGGTATAATGTGAGCTGTGATAGTGTTCCAGCAACAATCCGAGCCAATTTAGAAGCGATTGTCGATGCATGTCTTATGGAGGACAATCAATTGCTATTCAAGGCTGATACAGAGATTGTGGAGGCTGTTTATGCTAAATTGGGACTGCAAAAAGCCATTAGTGAGCAACAAGGCCTTCAGAGTGCAAAAAGGGATGCTTTGCTACAGCCTCATAAAGATGCAATGGGTGAACTCTGCAAGTATAATCTGTCTTCCTTGTTTGAGGGTGCAGACATACAGGGTCCTATGATCATACCAAATGATGTGTGTATGCCTATGCTTGAGGAGACACTTGATTCAGAGAGCTTCAGGACAGGTGCTCAAGACCCAGTACACGAGGAAGAGGACATTGCTAATAGTTTCCTCTTGGGCTGTGAAGCATGTAAGCAGTGTAAACTTGAGGATTCTCATGACGAAAGTTCTCATTTAAAGGGTATTCCTCTGGTGTCGTATCATATGTGTGAAGAACAGCAGGAACCAATGCTTCTTGCTAAAAGCATGATTGCAGAGTTTGAAGATCTAAGACAAGAAGAAGATGCTATCATTACTGCATTCTTATCTGGTTATGATGCTTATAAGCAGGATGATGTACATGAATATGCAGATGGGCCACAAGTATGTGTGATTGATTTAGAGGGGGTGAGTGATATGGGAGATTCCAACAGTGATGTTGCTTCTGAAGCTGGTTGCCAAGGTTCTTTGGATTTGGGTTATCTTGGAATGCTAACAGGGTGTTCCAACAGTAAACAGGGTGATGCTATGTCATCAGTGTCAGGGTTACCTTGCAACCACATTTGTGAGCAACAATCTCGAGCTTGGAAGCCTGTTTATGATGATGATTTGGAGAGGGAAATTGAATCTGTCTTTTTGGATCATGCAGGGTTCAATGACATACAGATTCAAGGGTACTCGGGTGAGGGACCCATAATTCTAAGCCCATCTGTAGACAGGTATCAAGAAATACTGGGAGATAACATGCAGGATATACAAAGTGTGGTCACAGAGCCTCAAGAGGCTGCATATGAGCAGCCAAATGGATATAGTTATGGGGGTATGAATGTTCATGATAATCAACATGTGGGATTGCAAGATGATAATGGCTTCAATGCGATTGATCCTGGATTGGATGCTATCTTAGATGATGCATTGGATGATTTCATGATATATAATAGATCCCCATTAGCTTTGGGCTCTTCTATGCTTGATGCTAGTCAACTGTTGGTTGCAAGTGAGGATGTGCAGGTGTTATGTAAGCCAAATGATTGTGATGAGATTGATTCAGATCTGGAGGCTATTCTCGATGATGCCTTGCTGGACTTTGTATGTGTTGATGCTTTTCCGCCTTTGGATGAGAAGAATGAATGTTTGTCAGTGGGTGAGCTGGATCCGGGCACGGTAGATTTGGATGGGATGTTACCAAGTGTGTGTTCCATGCTGTTAATGCAGTTGTTACTTGGTGTGGCCATACAATATGTGGTGCAAAGGCTTCAAACATGGCCTGAGGAAAATTTTGAAGCAAATCATTTTGAAGAGCATCTCACTTTGAATGATGAGGATAATTATACATATGCAGAGAATCTAAGTGAGGATAGGGTTTTATATGAGCAAAGGATATGGCACATATGCCAAAAGCGATTGGTATTTGATCCAGGTGGGAAAGCAGAACCATTCAGATGTGATTGCTAAGATATAAATATCTTCCAGGCTAGGGGGGGTAGGCTAAGATGTCATGCTATGTTTCAACAAAGGATAACCCCTTGTGAGTGGCACTATGTATATTCTTCTACTGTTTCATGTTTACTAGGGTGATACCAACTGGGTCAGGTTTGATGCTTGTACATATACCAATGTTGGTGAGCAAATAATGCATGGACACTGATTTCCAGGACCTGTGTGGCACATACTGGAGGATGTGCAAGTTTAGAGGGGGTGGATGTCGTGCTGTGGCACGTCTATGCAGTGAAAGCATGTTCATGGAACAACTTATGTGAAATCTGGGCCCTGAGCAGCAAGGATAGATATGAAAGGTACCCACTCAGATACAATGGCATCGTGGGTTGCATTTGAAGGTGTGTGGAGACATGGGCAATTTAAAGGAGAAGGGACCAAGGAGGTAGCCTTGAGCTTTTGTGCTTGAGCTTTTCTGCGGAGAGAGTGATGGTGGCCATTACATTGGGCTTTAATGTGACGGTAAGAGAAAGAGACTCCAAAGAACAGGTTCGAACTGCTAGGGGGACTAGTGATTCTGGGGAAAAGAACCAGAGAAGGGGTAGCGACTGGAAGGCGAGGGGTGGGAGGCAAGTACAGAAGGTAGCGGTGGGGTGTGCAGCAGCAGATATACACAGAAGGGGGTTCTACGGACGGAGGCTACAGCGGCTGCAGAGAATAAAAGGTGTGAGAGCAGGTCGCGGGCTGCAGGCGCAGAGAAGCAGGTAATTCTGCAGTGGAGTTGAGCTGGTGTGGCTTTTGAAGCATGGGAGGAACTTTTGAAGCTTTCAAGACTTGAAAGCTTGGAGCAGCTTCAAGTTGGTCATAATAAATAATAACTCATCTTTTATCCGGTTGATATCGGGGAGAATGGCTGCACTTTCAAGCCTTTCATGTCTCTGCATTGCCTGCTTTTTGTTGGAAATAGGATCGAAGACTGGGGTTCTGTGGATGCGCTGAATCAATTTCCTAACCTGAAGGAAGTTCGTCTCTCAGACAACCCCTTGACAGATTTGAATGTCGGTGGTGCTCCTCGATATCTCCTGTATTTGAGTCTGCTGTTACGGCCTTAAGCTGTCTTCGGTTTGGTAAGTCATAGAGCAGTGGTGATCACTTGGTGCAGATAAGGCAACAGGAAAGGAAGGATTCAGAAATCAGATATGTGCACTATGTCATGAGCACCATGCCGACCAGTGACGTGGAAGAAAGAACAAATGCTCATCCAAGCTATAACACTAGTGTGTGTTGCACCTAGTGTTGGAGAGAAGGCCCCTTCTGTCAAGAAGCTTCCCTTGTCAACCATGATTGTGGCTGGCTGACGGCTGGCGACAAGCTATGGTAAATGGGCCGTTGGCATGCATATGCTGAAGATATGTATACCCTTTGGATTTGATGATGTCTTGTGAGTTTTATTGTTTTGTCTCATGAGTGTTGTTGCATGTCAAACATTTTGTACAAACATATAGCATATGTTATGTGAAGACCTTTCATGATGATGAAGCTTTGATGATGATATATGAAGATGATGATGAGTTCTCTTGCCATAAGCCTTGTATTATCAGAGTCGAAGATGAGTGTGTCTTGTATGAGTTGTGGAGACAATCGCATTGACTGAGACAAGAGATTGAAATAATGCCATGCTATACTTTGTTTTATGAGAAGCTGAGAAGACATTTAATGCTTGGAATTTGAAAGCTACTCTCACAGCAAGAAGTCTCGCACTTTCCCAGCGACACCGCCCACGTCACGACAGCGCACCCGTAACTTATCACGTGTATTGAACGCGTGTATGGCAGCAGTGTCTTGTAGTGAGTCATGCTAGACAATATTCAATACGTGCATGCAGACGATCTTGTTTCTTCCATATCCTCAAGAGATAAGGTAAAAAGGGATATTTCAAAGGTGTCGGAGGATCAAAAGAAGACACAAAATAAGTTCCTAGTACACAAGCATAAATGTTATCTTATTGACTACCAGTAGGGGTTTATTTTCTATTTGCATCTGTTGTTTGAGGATGAGAAAATTTTAATAGAAGGAGGTGAGGCGAGGCTAGAGGAACCTTCAAGGGCTAAAGATAATCAGGTTCACGAGATTGCAGAGGAGATAAACTTGGCTATGGAGAGAGAACTTAGTGAGATGAGCAGCTTGATATTGATTCCCTCAAAAGAGAGAAGAGACGCAAGTTGTTACAACAACTAATGGACAAGGACCCCGTTGTGGTAGAGGAAACATATCACATTCCAACCTCAGTCCTCCTTGCATATCCATAGGTGACAACCAATTTGTTTTATTAAGATACTGGTTGTTTGACATCAGAGGAAGGACTACTGTCTTGCCATCATCGCCACATAGAATCTTGAAGAAGATGATGATTTAGTCAATCCAAGTGTGGAAAAGTATCTTCTACTAGATTCAAATGTTAAGGATAGTGAGTTCCATACTCCTGCTTAGATATTATCAAGGATGCTCTTCATTATGAAGCCAACCTTCCCACTAAAGAGGAATTTTAAGGTATTCAGTGTGAAGACTCAAAATTCCACAATTAGGAAGGGAAAAGGAGTCTTCATCTATCTAGGATGCCAGGTTATCAATCAACTTATGGACAAATTATTTACTTGTTAATGATGAGAATCAGAAGGGCCGATAATAATAATTTTGAATATCGTGAGATGAAGCTTCACCCACTTTGTATCCACCCTAGCCATTGTTCTGCCATCCCATTTGAATTGATCATGAGTCAGTGCACCATCCTTTGAGCATGCATATTCCACTCCTTTTTTCCATTCTTACCCTTTTTCCTTGAGCACATGCAATACAAACAAGAGAACTTTGCATTTGCAGCTTTTAAGACACCAAACATGCACTTTAGTGTCTTTAGATCATGTGCAAGATGCCATTCCACTGAGTAGTCTCCAAAACAATCCACATGTAGAATTTTACTTGGTTTTTAATGTTGAACCACAGTAGGAAAATCTGTTAGATTGAAAACATATTTAGGATCTCATGGTCCTCTTTTGGAAACTCAAATGTTGCGAGGCACCAGATTTCATTTTCAGATTAAACACTGAAGTATGAAGGATCACCTGGCTTTATGGAAGGATCCAATGCCCTATTCATCATTGTCAAACTTACTTTTTATATCTTTTGATTCTTCACAATTTCACTCTCATCAAGTTTTAGTACAAATTTCAGTGTGCCACCACATTTTTGAACAGACATATCATAGAACTTCACCATTGTAGCTTACAATTTGCACACATGACATAATTGTTGATCGGCGAAGGTTACTTCTTTAGCACAATGCTTGAATACATGTAAATTAACCATGTTTTTAGGCTCATCAATGAGTTCAAGGACATTATTATTCAATTGTTGTCTTGTTTTTCTGACACTAAAAGGGCACGACAGTGGAGCTACCCTTTTGTTTTGCAAGAGGGACTTAAACCAGATCATTGCATAGGATTTTTTACTTAAACCAACTTTTTTTTGAGCTTCAGTTGTTGCCGTAAATGCATTCTCCACATCTTGCAATTGTGTATGCACAAGATCATCACTAATTGTTTTGAACTTTGAATAAGAAAGTGTAGGATTCACCATCTATCTTGACACATCTATCTTGACAAGACTTATGAGAGTGCTCCATTATCTTGTTTAAGGTTCTTCATCTTAATAGTCTCAGTATGTATATGGTGTTTGTAGTTTCCACTATTTTTTTACAATGCAGTAAGTGGTCTTTGTTCTCTTACTCGTTCACGTGTATCCAAATCAGAGGTGATCCCATGTTTGATTGTCTTCTCTAATAGCGCTTCTAATTTTTTGTTCATGGCCTCTAGATCCTTTGATTTTTGCTCCAATTCATGGTTTTACAATAATTGAGCATGAACAACTTCAACCAAATCATTGTACAAATTCATTCTCCTTGTTAGAAAATTGAGCATTTAACTGCTTGATCTGAGCTTCCTTCATTATCAAAATTCTTTGTGACGATATCCAAATGGGGGAGGTCTTTGTTCTCTTACTCGTTTACGTATATTCAAATTAGCCCATGTTTGATTGGCTTCTCTAATACCACTTCTAATTTGTTGTTCATGGCCTCTAGATCCTTTACTTTTTGCTCCAATTCATGGTTTTGCAAATGCTGAGCATGAACAAATTCTACCAAATCATCTATTCATTCTCCTTGTTAGATAATTAAGCATTTAACTGCTTGATCTGAGCTTCCTTCATTATCAGCATTCTTTGAGACGATATCCAATGCTTTGCACCTGACTAGCAAGCCTTGTTGTGTAACCAAGCAAGCCAGCATTGCCCTCACAAACATATTTGATCAAATAAGTTAAGCTTGAAAAATTTGGGTGGTTGTTGGGTTAAGGGATCAAGTGGGTAAATTGATCCTTCATGATTTCTCTCTAATTTCGTGGCCTGTTACGTTACATTAGGGTTGACCTTAGACGTGTGTGTTCTCATTTAGAGAGGAGCATACTCATCATCCATTTCCACATATATAAATTGCTTCTTAGAATTATTTCTGATTTTCTACAGACCATAAAATAATACTGAAATTGTAATTAACTCCTTTCTTTGCAAAAACATATGGTGAAATAAAATATTATCATTAATTTCAAACACTTGCGTTTCAAATAACATAAAAATTAATGCCCTCCAAATGTATATCCATACCTCCAATGAGCACTCTAGAAACACTTTTTAATGCCCTTCTTGATGCAATAACACTTCCTGTTTAGTAAAAGAATCCCGTATAAAAAATCAATGAAGGCAAATATGACTTTTTGGTTCCACTTCAAGCACGAGAAAGTCAAATCTCTCTTCATTGTCGTCCATGCATAAATAAATAGTATGTGAAGAAAGAGGAGACTCAAGTGAAAGCTTAGAGGCTTCCTTGAGAGATTGAAAATTAGAATGGAGGGAAATTCAAATGAATGAGAGTGGTTATTGAATGAGGAAAACTCACCCAATGATAAGCACCATAACTTCATGAAAATGCACTAGAATAGAACTTAAGCGTGTTTAATTGCGCTAAAAAAACTTTTTAAAATACTAAGTTTTCTTCAAGATATATTCAAGTTCTTTTAAATAATGCCACCATTTCCAATCAAAATTCTCTAATTCTATGTTATAATTATGTTAGAAATATAGTCGCATAGTTACAGATGTCAAAAATATTCTCATACTTGTTTTCTTACTTTAAAGAGTACTAGATTTTTCACATTTATGAATTTTCACTTATAGTGGTGGCTGAAGTTACGTAGAATTTAAGCACATTAGAATAAAATAAGCATTAAATCTCTTTAGAAAATATAGAAAAAGGTGAATTTAGATTCTAAAAGAAGAGAGAGAAATCCAATATAATAATATTATTTTTGTAATTTTTGTAGATTCCAAGAAGAGGCACAAATCCCTTAAAGGGCCTATTTGGAGTCTGAATTTCCCCTAATGAGAAGCAAATCCTTTTCATTAGGGGACCTCTTTTTGCATGCTAGTTCGTTCTGTTTGAGATGGTTTGCTAGGGATGAGATGGCCTGATTCTAGGGATGTTGAGGCTTTAGTCAAGGAGTGTGTGAATCTATAGACAAGGAAAGATTGTTGTAAATGCCCCCTTCTATTGCATGGTTGGATTGTTCATCCCCTCTACTACGGGCACCCATCTCTCCATCTTGTTTCACATGGAAAACCACCATTATCTCTAGATTGTTGTGCCTTATTATATGCCAAGGAATCTAAACTTACCATGACAGCCAACCATAACCGCTAGTCCAAGCTTATTAGAAAGACACTCGAAGCTAACTGTTGCTTTGTAGGGTCTATATTGCATTTTCTCTTCTCTTTTTTTTCATTTACCTTCTTCCAAACAAAAAATACACAATCTGTACAACCAGCCCATCATGTAAAGGGGATCTTCTTTCTCCTTTCTCCCATCAAAGTCAGCCCAATTAAAGAGTTGTGCCCTTATTATTACTTTGATACAAGTTGCATACCCCTATTTCTTATAATGACCTCATGTCTGAGGCTCCAACAATTACATTTGAACTGGTAAATACACCCTCTATGGAATCAGTTTGTTAAGAAGATCTTTTAACTCCATGCTAATTGGCAGAGTTTAACTTGGAAAAGAGTGTTGATGAAGTTTTTCTATAGTGTAGTCTATACTGCAATGATAGGTAGTCATAGATCATAAAGCTATCCACCTCATGTTGCATCTCCATCATGCTTATGCAGTGAAAATAAGGGCCCAATCTTCCTTTAAATAGAAGATGAGAGTGTTGTCTAGTTTGTTAACTTGATGTGGTGAAACTAGGTTCACTTGGTCGTTTGTTAGCCATTCCCTCAAAACACCATAAATGGTTCATACATGGATAGCCCACTTTGTTTAGTGTGATGGGCACTTGGGTGTGTACTTTGCATGTTGGGAGGATCTTTCTGATGGTGGCTAAGCTCATGACCCTTAAGGTCTCTAAGCTAAACACCACCATGGGTAGCTTACCATTCGCCTCCTCCCGTGAGCGTTGTCACATTGTCATGTTACATTATAGGCATTATTCCCTCCTCTCACCTTATATCACTCACACATTCACTAGCATGCATTAGAGATAAGACTAGAGAAAGGTTTAGCAAGGGGGAAAGCTCAATTGTACAATGGGAGAGTGTACTTGAATTATGACATAAATTGCCTTATATACATGGCCATAAGTGAACACACACACTTAAATTGTACAATGGGAGAGTGTACTTGAATTATGACATAAATTGCCTTATATATATGGCCATAAGTGAACACACACACTTAAACTGCGACGATCGAGCAAGTGCCCAAATCTTCTATTTGGCCTATTACTTTTACGTTGCTTTATCTCATAATACATTGATGCATTACAACACTAGGGAGGACATCCTAGCTCACCTACCACACATGCTCTTGGAGTAGGACATGCCATTAATTATCCAATCGGACCTTTGCGGCGGGTGTCTGTGTAAGTTTGATATTTAGACACCATTGCTTCACGGCTTGTTTTTACATGAGTTTTGTGTGTCCATACTTGACATTTGATGTACATTACTCATGATTTGGCATATAATTGGGTGTGGAAAACCTTGTTAACCCTAAAATGGATTAACAATCTAGCGATAGGAGTTAGTAATAAAACTTACGGTGTCGCTATAAACACCGCCCTATAGTGAGACTTTCTAATGATTATTTGAAAAAGAAGAGTTGGGTGTCATTTAGTGACATTTTGTGTGTTGCTAAATCTTGTTAGTAAAAAACACTATTAATGACAAGAATCTCATGTAATCATAGGTTTATATTATAGCTAGTGCTTGATGTAGTTCAAATTTCATTTCTCGACACCTCCATATTATTCCATCACCTTAACCCTCACTTATATCTATCATATCCCTCCTTGGAAAACCCTCACCTCATCTCTCTACTCTAATCAAAGGTAATGCTATTTCCCTCTCTCTTCTCTCCATGAGCATGCAACACATGAAGGTATATGCTCTTTATTATAAGGATTACGTACGTGATTAGGGTTAATCCCATCCATACCTTCCTTTGTGATTACGTATGTTATTAGGGTTAATCTCATCCATACCTTCCTTTGTGAAGAGTGACCACGTGCTATTTCCCTTGCTTCTCCTCCACTTACTTCTCTTACTCTTGCTTATTCTCTTTAAATATGTTTTGTTTCACATTGTCTTTACTAATAAATTGGGCATATGTAAGTTTATGTTTTATCTAATATTTGGACTTTTTTATTTTTACATAAGGTGAGCAACCTTCTCTCTCATTTTTTGGCAAGAGACTTTATGTTTGGTTCATGGTTCATGTGTTTATAGGTCTTCTTTATTTTAGTCTAGCACCTTTTTCCCTTCCTATTAAAGTAAGCTCTAAACCCTAAACCCCTTCTATTAATTGTACACCCTCGGGTGCTATTAATGGGTGAGGAAGCATGTCAAAAATCTTCAATGATACTCGCACATCAAGAGGGAGTAGTGGCAAAGTGTTTAGAGAGTGTGGGGAGCTTGCACCTCGAGAGTGGTGGATGGGACTCATTTTATGATTATTTTGTAAGTATCCATCATTTTTGTAGTCTCATTTATATGCCAACTAGTGTATAGTAGATTGTTTTTATTTATGTTTTGCTTTGTATGCAGGAATTGTACAAATCTTTCTTGCACCCCTTCTGGGCATATATAGGTCGCTCGTATAGGCGGTGATTTTATACATATATCAGGACATGTATAAATATATATATCATATAGTTGGTATCAATGTCTCATTGCTATTTGATACCAAGTAATGCATTTAGATGCTCAACTTTATTTTGTACATCTTTGTTTGTGGTGATAGCATAAGTGTGTCAAATTTTAGTTAAATCTAGCTTTTTTGTTCAAATCTTCAACAAATGGTGTATTCAGGTGTATCCAGGCATACAATTATACCTGTATGATCCATTATTTCAAAAAACAATTACCTACGTCCGTTAGTAAAAGCATTGGTATATACATCGGTAATACCCTATGTCCGTCGGTCAAAGTGTCACTACTAACGTCAAAATAAGGGTGAAAAATAACTTTTTTTGGGATGGATATAGGTACCCTGGTTTGGACAGACGTATCAACGTTTATTTAGATGTATTTTGGGATAGGTGTACCGACTTTGATAAAAACGTGCGTTCCAACGAATATACTGAAGCTTTCTTTGCGAGATGTTTTTTTTGACACGAGGCTAGACGATCGTGGGTTTTAAAGTACAAGTGTTTTACGTCGAAAAAAACGTCGATAATCTATTTTCCTCTGTAGTAGTGTGTTTTAGTCTTGTGGTATAGGACACGAGATTAATCCTATGTGAAGTATTCTAATGCATACTTATCTCTAGATTTGTGTGGGATAGTTTCTCATAGTATGGGACACTAGAAGTTATTCTACATAGAAGTCCTTATTGATACAATATCTCTTTTACATGTGTGTGACAAATAATTAGTGATATTTATATGCGTGATGGATAACTTATCATAATTAAGGGTTGAGAGTATGACCCAAGTTGGTTGTGAGTGAATCCCACCAGCTGTGACACTTTTAGGCATGGAAGGAATGTGTGAGTTTGATTGTAATTGAATTTGATCAACTCTTCTAATTAATTCTTGATAGGGTGACCGAAGTGTGGTATAATAATTAAGAGCTCACGCCTAAAGTGTCTGCTTGGCACATTTCCCGACGTCTGCAAGTTTCTATTTCAAGATTCATGATGCTGCTACAAACCCTAGCCATGGTACCCTACTCCCTTGCCCCTTGCTATGAATTCCTCATCCTTGCTATGATGACCTTGTCCTTGCCCTTCTCCTTGTTATGATGTCCTTGCCCTTCTCCTTGCTATGATGTCCTTCTCCTTGCCCTTTCTACGAGCTTTCTTCTTCTCCTCTACTCTTTTCACAAGCATAAGCCCTCTCTTCCTTGCAAGCCAAAAAACCTCCTCACTAAGCCTCTCCTCTCCTCACAAGGAAAAGGCCTCTCCCCACAAGCCTCATAAGAAAGCTTCTCCTTCCAAGCAAGGTAAGGTTTTCCATTACTCTATGCATGTTGTTTTTTAAATCTATTGGATTGACTGCATGCATAACAAAAATAAATCACCTAATTCTTACTAATCTCTTCTCTTGTGGGAATTAATTCTTTGGCTTCTTGAAGCTCTCTCAAGGAACGGTGCCTTCTTTTGCAAAGTATTAGAGGTAAGCACCCTTCTTTCATTCATGCTTTCATAGCACCTTCGGGTGTCAGGGCTTTCTTTTTCTTTAGTACTTTCTTGTTTGAGTCTTATGCATGCATGGATTAATAAAGCATGCATGCATAAAAGAAGGCATATACATAAGCTTTATGCATAAGCCTTTATTAAGATTTATGCATAAGCCTTTATTAAGATTTATGCATGGGCTTATGCATAAGCTTTATGCATAAGCCTTTATTAAGATTTATGCATGGGCTTATGCATAAGCTTTATGCATGAGCTTATGAGAATGCTTTATGCATAAAGCCTAAAAACCTCTGCATTAGGCTTAATGTGTTAAGCTTATGCATAGGCTTAATGTGAAAGATGCCTGCCCCCTCGCGGAACGGATTCGGGGGTGCTAATAGCGGAAGTAGTACTTCTTGTGCGGGGCAGGATCCCTCACTCGGGGCCTTGCCCATGGATATCCAAACAAGAGACTAATCCCTTGGTTCTTCAAAAATTGAACCCAAAAAAACTTTCCCCTACCGGAAAGCACGGGTGATTCCTCTAGGATATTTGTACTCTAACGTAGTCAGGGTCATTACTGTGACGACCAAACTGATTCGACCGAACCTGTGAGTCTCTTGGTCAGATCAAGGAAGAAACTTGCACTTGGATCATAGAAACCAACGCTTTTTTCCCCATCGAGAGGCACAGCCATTCATTCTTTTTCCATAGAATAATTACTATCCGGGATTTACTTCATCTATCGTACTATAACAGAATTGAGTCTCATTTCACGGATCCATCAGTCCAGCCTAGTCCCATGGGTTAGCCAACTGCCCAACCAGTGTAGTGATGGGATCCAATTAGGAATTTGGTTAGGTTTTATCCTGCGTACCAGGAAAAAGATTTCCCAAGCCCCCTAGCCAGATATTCATGCAAATTTAATGCCAGTCGCACCACTTACACACCCAATATAAAATTGCCTTTTTCGCAGATTCAGCTATCTTTAAAATAATCATTTAATGAAACCATAGTGTCACTAGTCATAATCCTCCAAAATATCTGGTTGAATCCTAATTTCCAATCATTCCTTCATCGGTGTACCTATGGCATCATTGGCAACAACCAGAACGCTCGCCACCTGTCCCTCAGGGGCCTTTGATAGTTCCTAGCTCATAGTACCTGACAATATATTTACTTATAAAAATCAAGATGGAATCTTCATTGAAGATCAGCAAGATCCACAACCAATATAAAAGAGCCATGGACTCATCCGTTGAGGACCAGCAAGGTCAATCAACCAGATCCATGCCCAAATTCAGAAAAGAACTCTTACTCCTTGTTCCAATATCTTCGCGGATGCACGCGGATGCACGCGTGGGTATCTTCGGCGACCTAGAGCGCGAGCATCGTATGGTCAGCACCCTCTAGGATCCTTCGCAGGTGACCTAGCGCTTCACTCATAGGCCACTTTTTTGGTCCCTCATCCACCGTACTGGTGGAAGCTCACCATTTAAATCGGACCGAGACTGGTCAAGACCTCGGCTGACCTTGCTACACGAGATGTCCTCCGTTGACTCTCCGTCAACTGCTGTTGCAAAACTTTATCAGTTAGGTCTCCCACGACCTCATTCTCAAGACGGTCAAAATGCTTCCCCAGCATTATTGACATAAAACAGTCATTTAAAAACAGGTCATAAATACAGATCTTATAATGAACTCTCGTCTTTCACATTGTTCCACATCCATCCACATTACTTAATCCATATCCAATTCATATGTATACCCATTCTCATCCAATCACATCATTTTTGATCTCATCACATCTTTCCTCATTTATTCTCATCACATCTCATCCACTCGCATCATCAACCCAAATTCACATTCCATCACACTTCATTCATTTAATATCTATCTCAATTTACATCACATCACATCTCATCTCATTCATTCTTATCCCAATTCACATCACATCACATCTCATTCATTCACTCACATCGATATCACATCCTTTCACATACACATCCACATCCACATCCATTCTTCCACATACACATCCGCATCCATTCTTCCACATACACATCAGCATCCATTCTTTCTCATACACATCCACATCCATTCTTCCTCATACATATCCACATCCATTCTTTCTCATACACATCCACATCCATTCTTCCACATACACATCAGCATCCATTCTTTCTCATACACATCCACATCCATTCTTCCTCATACATATCCACATCCATTCTTCCACATACACATACACATCCATTCTTCCACATACACATCCACATTCATTCTCATTACATCACATCTTATCACATCCTATTTTCATCTTATCACCCATACACATCTTATCACATCCATTTTCATTCTATCGCATCTTATCACCCATACACATCTTATCACATCCATTTTTATTCTATCGCATCCCATACACCTCTTATCACTCCATTCACATTCTATCACATCCCATACACATTTTTTCACATCCATTTTCATTCTATCGCATCCCATACACCTCTTATCACATCCATTCACATTCTATCACATCCCATATACATCTTATCACATCCATTCACATTCTAATCCCATTTAGTAGCTTTTTCTAGGTTGATCTCGATAATGGGACTTTTTCTAAATTTTTACCAATTGCTTGGCCTAATTAAAGGTTCTTTTTCTGGATGACTATTTCCATATTCATTCTCAATTTGTCAAATGAATTATATTCAATATTCCTCTTTTGAATAAAAGAATTCATGGGATTTATAGAAATCAATTCTACCCATATTTCCACTTTTGATAAATAATCATAAATTGAATTATACTAAAAATTCCTCTTCTTCTTATTTAATTTCTTGGATCTCAAATACCATGGAAATTCCTCTTTTTGCATTTAATTAATTGCATTCCAATGTCATGGGTATTCCTCTTTCATCATCAAATATTTCTCATAAAGTAATTTCATCTAAAATAAAATACCCATTAATTCAATATGCTAGGAATTTCTCTTTTCCCATCTAAATGATAGAATTCCAAATGTCATAGTAATTCCTCTTTTAACATTTAAATATTTCTCATAGATAAAATAAATTTATCTAAAATTAATCTTTGAATTTAATATAAAAATACTCATTAATTCCAATATACTAGGAATTTCTCTTTTCCCATCTAAATGATGGAATTCCAAATGTTATAGAAATTTCTCTTTTAACATTTAAATATTTCTCATAGATAAAATAAATTTCTTTAAATTTTATCTTTGAATTTAATTAAAATACTCATTAATTTCAATATGCTAGGAATTTCTCTTTTCCCATCTAAATAGTTGAATTCCAATATGGTGGGAATTCCTCTTTCATCATTTAAATTTATCTATGCAAAAAGATGAATTGAACTAAAATACTTCTTTAATTTTTAAGTAAAATATACATTATTTTAGCATGCCAATTTTTCTCTTATTTCATTGGAATACATGGATTTCCATCGTCATGGGGATTACTCTTTTAACATTAAAATGGATTACTAAAAATTCCTCTTTTTTCTAATTAACTATTTATGCATAAATATAAAAATCAAAATTTTCATGATTATAATGAGAATCATTCAATTAATCTAGGATGATTAATCCTAGAATATGGTAGGAAGTTCTCTTTTCATATTATGAATGAAAACAATTTATGTGTTAATTTTTTAGAAATTTTGCCATAGCTCTGCTGCTATTACTGATAATTCTCAACAATTTGAAAGCATAAAGTTTAGTAATATTCCTATGATTAGAATAACCATTAATTGGATCAATATCCAATTATGGACTTGAATCTTAACCTTTCCATAAATTAAATAGCATAAAAGCATTAAAAAACCACTTATTTGGCCTCTAATTTGACAAGCATAGAAATTACTTTTAGATTAGAGAATTGCTTCATGAGAAGCTTCATTTGAATATAGAATAGGTCAAAGAAATGACCATTCTTTTGAAAAGATGCAGGTACACACAATATGAAAGGTACTCAACCAATACATACACAGGTTCTCTATAGTGTGAACCCGACTAAATGAGCTGGCGCTATAACTATGCCAGTCTCTAGAATGGCTGTCACACAGCCTGTCATCCCACTGGCCGCATATCACCCAAGATCTCACCAACCATGCCAGTGGTGTAAGTGTGGGGCCTATCCCCCAGGCGGGTCATCAGTGTCCACCGCCTCACTAGAGCTCGATATCTCAACACTCCCCCTCGAGCTCAACTCCATCTCATGTACACCAAGCGAAGCTTTGAATCTGCGGAGCTTCTCTGTACCCAATGCTTTGGTGAAGATGTCAGCTACCTGATCCTCTGTGCTGACATAAACAAGGTCAAGGTCGCCTGCCAAGACCTTCTCTCTGACGAAGTGGTAATGGACCTCTATGTGCTTCGTACGAGCATGAAAGACTGGGTTCCTGGCCAACTGTATACTGCTAATGTTGTCACAAAAAATGACAACTTGTCTATCCACTGATAGACCCAAATCTCTAAGTAGCTTTCTCAACCAAGCTACCTCACATGCTGCCATAGCAGCTCCTCTGTACTCGGCCTCTGTACTCGATAGAGCAACCGTAGGCTGCTTCTTGCTGCTCCAAGTCAAAGCAGCACTCCCCAAAGAAAACATGAAGCCACTGGTAGATCTTCTATCTGAGATACTACCAGCCCAATCAGCATCTGTGTACCCATGTATGCATATCTCTGTCCCAGTCTCATAGAATAGTCCACAATGCAAAGTAGACCTCACATACCTCAGTATGCGTCTCACTGCATCCAAATGCGGTTTCCGTGGAACCTGCATAAACTGACTCACCAACCCAACAGCATAGCTCAAATCTGGTCTGGTGATCGTCATGTAGATCAAACTTCCTACTATGCTCCTATACATAGTAGGATCCTCCAAGATCTCTCCTGAGTCTGCACTCAACTTGCCATTCTGATCCAATGGCACAGAAATAGGCTTACAGCCTGTCATACCATACTTGGACAACATGTCCAAGCCATACTGTCTCTGTAGTAATCCAATACCATGTGGTGACCTAATCACCTCAATGCCCAAGAAATATCTGAGCTCCCCCAGATCCTTCATCTCAAACTTCTGTCTAAGCAAGATCTTTACATCAAAGATCTCTGCATCATGGTCCCCCGTAATGATCAAGTCATCTACATAGATGACAACAAGCACAACCCCTCTATCACCATGTCTCACATACAATGAGAAATCTGCATTGGCTACATGAAAGCCAATAGTGACAAGATATTCAGAAATCTTGTCAGACCATGCTCTTGGTGCTTGCTTTAAGCCATACAAGGCTTTCTTCAACCTGCAAACATGCTCGGGGTGACCCACATCCTCATAACCAGGTGGCTGCAACATATACACCTCTTCTTGCAAATCCCCATGCAAGAATGCATTCTTTACATCCATCTGATGTAAAGACCATTTCTTTGACGCAGCCACTGCTATCACAACTCTCACCGTTGCCATCTTGGCAACTGGGCTGAAAGTTTCCTCATAATCAATCCCATATGTCTGCGCATATCCTTTGGCTACCAATCTAGCCTTGTACCTGTTTATGCTTCCATCACTGTTATGTTTAACTTTGTACACCCACTTGCATCCAATGGCTTTCTTGCCTTCGGGCAATTGCACTAAGTCCCAAGTTTCATTTCCATGTAGTGCATCCATCTCCTCATCCATAGCTTTCTCCCAACACGCATTTCCAACAGCCTCATCAATGCATGTGGGCTCTACAACCTGCACAACCTTTGCCATATATGCATAGTGATGTGCCACATAACCATCATATGTAAATCTCTG
The DNA here is from genome assembly GCF_041138505.1 of Cibotium barometz. NCBI lineage: Eukaryota > Viridiplantae > Streptophyta > Polypodiopsida > Cyatheales > Cibotiaceae > Cibotium > Cibotium barometz. The sequence continues at coordinate 6,403,986 of NC_141050.1, read as the reverse complement.
CACAGGGTTCTTCACTCTCCCTGATCTTCGCAGCTTTTCATTCATGGCTTCCATAGCCTTCTTTACACCAGGTGTTCTCATAGCTGGGATCCCAAGCTCCTCATCAAGGCTCATATCTGAGCCACTAGACTCTCCATCAACATGAGAATGCCCTGCAGAAATGTCAGGCATACCAAGGGGCTCAACCACTTTCTCTTTTCCTTTTCGTGATGTAGTAATCACATTTGTGGGGCTGGTATTATGACGCAGCCTGCCACTCCATGGTCTATCAACAGACCCACTAGATGAGGACTCTCCTGGTCCACTCAAAGACTGTGATTGCTGACCTGCATTCTGTGCAACCACACTTCCACTCACATCAGCCCCGACAGCTTCTTTTTCAGCAGCATACCAGCTGCTCATCTCATCAAAGACAACATCCCTGCTTACCCTCAACTCACGTGTAGCAGGATTATAACATCTGTATCCCTTTTGCTCAAGGGAGTATCCAATAAACACACATTTTTCAGCTTTCGGATCCAGCTTAGTTCTCAGCTCATCTGGCACATGCACATATGCAATGCATCCAAAAACTTTCAGATGAGACAAATCTGGTTTTCTGCCAGTAAACCTCTCCTCTGGAGTTACATCATGTATGGCTGCAGTTGGAGTCCTGTTCATTATGTATACTGCTGTAGAAACAGCCTCAGCCCAATAGCAATGCGGCATATTCTTCTCTTCCATCAATGCTCGCGCAATCTCTGCAATGTGCCTGTTTTTCCGCTCAGCAACTCCATTTTGCTGCGGAGTGTATCTGCATGTGAACTGTCTCCGAATACCATTCTTCTTCAAAAATTCAGAGAACTCATTGGAGAAGTATTCTCCCCCTCCATCTGACCTTAGGCACTTGACATATTTTCCTGTTTGCTTTTCAACCAAAACTCTGAAATTCTGAAAGTGAGTGAACACCTCACTCTTCTCCTTCATGAAATATACCCACACTTTCCTTGTGTGGTCATCAATGAAAGTGACATAGTACCTGCAGCCTCCCATAGACACGGTCTTCGTAGGACCCCATACATCTGAATGCACAACATCTAGTGCATTTCTGCTCACATACCTGTTACGTGGAAACACATGCTTTGTTTGCTTCCCAAATTGGCATGCTTCACATATCTTCTGCATACCTTCCACTTTAAATTTTGGCAGCCCTGTCACAATTCCTTTTGTCTGCATAGACTTCAATCTCTGCACATTCACATGACCAATCCTTTTATGCCATATGTCTGTGTCTGCAACAACTCCTGAACCATTTGCAAACATTGCAGCACTCATTTCAGGCATGTCTACATCCAACGTAAACATTCTGCCCACTCTGTTGCCTTTTGCAACCAACCTGCACTTGTCTTTAAAATCGAGTCAACATAACATCCATCAGGGTTAAACCGAACCTGCAAACCCTGCTCAATCATCTGGCCAACTGAAACCAGATTCTTTGTTATGTTTGGTACATGAAGTACATCTGCAAGGTACTTCACTTTGCCATCCTGCATAGACAATGGCACATCTCCAACGTGGGCAATTGGATGAGCCGTGTCATCCCCTGTTTCCACAAAACCTGGTCTTTCCGGGTTTTTCATCTCCTTGAACCACTCCCCATGACTTGTCATGTGGTTCGAAGCGCCTGAATCCACATACCATACATTATCTTTTTGTGCTGCATCCACATTTTCAGACATGGCATTCACGACATGCTGCATAACAAACAACCTTTCATTATCCTCATTATTTCTGCTTGAGGATGCATAGTTGTTTTGCTGCACTTTCCCATTTTGCATGTCAGCCTGCTTCTTATAACATTCTGACTGCACATGTCCAGGCTTACCACAATAATAGCATTCACGTGCATCATTATATTGCCTTTGCCAATTTCCACGGCCTCTTTGACTCCCCCTGCCTCTAAATTTGCCTCTTCCACCTGTGTGTTGTTGTTGTTGTTGTTGATTCTGGGACTGTTGTTGTTGCTGCTGCTGACCATAATTCTGATTACCTGTTCGGCCACCTCCTTGACCGCGTCCACGGCCTCCTCTACCACGTCCTCTTCCTGAACTCGTGTAGAAAGCCTGTTGCTCTGAACTGTTTTTACTTTGTGAAGACTGTTGGTCTTCACCCAAGCTCTTCTCTTCGATAATCAGCATAGACACCAAATCTGTAAAGTTGGGAATGTTTTCCCGAGTCTGAATAGACGTCTTGAATGCCTTGTATTGTGGCCCGAGACCACGTAGACAGACCTCCACCTTATCATCATCATCTACTGACACACCAATAGATGCAAGGGATTCCACAATACCCTTTATCTTCAACGCATAGTCATTCACAGACATGCTCTTTTTCTCCACAGTATGAAGTTCATTCTTCAACTGTATCTTACGTGCCTTGGTATTTGTTTCATACAGCTTTACCAAGGTGTCCCATGCCTCCTTGGGGGACTTGGCATCCTGAATGTGCCCAATCATGGTGTCCTGTATACTAATGGAAAGCCAATACATTACTTTCCTGGCTCCTTGGTTCCAATCTTTAAACTCTTTCACATCTGCAGCAGTCGGATTTATATCCGGTATCTCCGGTGCCTCTTCATGCTCACCTTCTATGTAGTCCCAATAACCTTTTCCCATCAGGAAATTCGTTAACCTGAACCTCCAAGCATGGAAGTTATTCTTATCCAGCTTCTCAGCCACAATCTGTGTTATGCCATCATTAGACATCTTGCCAAACACACAATTTCACCAAAAACTGCACTCTGGTTTTTCTGCACAACCTGCAGTATTTTCTGCACAGCGGTACTGGAGTACTCAAATGTCACAACCAGTGACTTCAATGTGCATACATACACCCAATGGCAACTGTAGACCTCTTTGCAGCACCCACAGTGTCTGTACAGTCAATCTGTCTTCCTGTAGTTCTTAAAACAGAGTTCTGCAGAGAATCAATGACTTACCCGCAGTGCTCGAAATCGCCTGCTTTCTGAAAAACGGAGGTCCAGACGCGCCCGAAACGCGTTTTCGGCCCAAAACGTTTAGTCCGTAGGACTGTATAGTTGCCCTATAGCTTCACTCCCGCGAAGAAAGCTTCTCAATCGGAGATCGTTTGCCGGTGCCTCCCGTAGAGCTCCCGACAAGGGTGTAGTCACCAACACAATAGGGAAGAGTAGTTGAAGCTCTTACCCTTGTACCGCTTCCTGTGGTTCTCTTGCTTGCAGCTCAGCCCTTAGCACGAACCAGGCTCTGATGCCATGAAAAGATGCAGGGGGGAAGAGAGCTTGAGCTCTTGCAAGCACACACACACACTCACAAAACCCTAATAGAGAACACACAAGGTGAGAGGCTGAAAATCTTCTCCTTTTCTACTCAACACTCAACACACCATATACAAAGATAAGAGTACACACAATATGAAAGGTACTCAACCAATACATACACAGGTTCTCTATAGTGTGAACCCGACTAAATGAGCTGGCGCTATAACTATGCCAGTCTCTAGAATGGCTGTCACACAGCCTGTCATCCCACTGGCCGCATATCACCCAAGATCTCACCAACCATGCCAGTGGTGTAAGTGTGGGGCCTATCCCCCAGGCGGGTCATCAGTGTCCACCGCCTCACTAGAGCTCGATATCTCAACATCTTTGGGGGAGAGAGAGACATGCGTAAAAAAATATTTAATTTAAGCATAAATGAAAACTTATGTGTTTTATCACCACAATTCATTAAAGAACCTCAATTGCATTTAAAAAGTCATTCAATTGAATGCTTCTCAAGTATGAGAGGGGTTGAGAAGAGAGAAACATTTGGAGATTAAAGAAAAAAGACCATAAACCACATTTTACCTCCTAGATTGCTTGATTCTTTGATCAAAGTAGAGGCCCCCAACCAATCAATTGGTTTGGTATGTTGATGATGTCTCCAAGTAAGATTGAAGAGAGACAGAAGCTCCAATCTCTTCAATTTGATAATAAAAAATATCATTATTTCAATATAATCCTGGCATGGTATAGTTCTCATATTTTTTTTACAAAAGGCTAAGGATCTATTTATAGGTGAGGGAGGCCTCTAACCAAGTCCAACTAGTTTTTAGAATTTTCCAGGTCCAGTTTGGTTGAATTTAGACAAGATTTGGTCCTAGTTTGGCTCCCTTTTGATTTGGTTTTATCTAGGAGAGAGGAGAGATAAAAATATCACAATATTTTTGAGTTTAAAACTCCACCACACATGTGAAATAGGCACCTCCTTGAAGATCCCCCTTCTCCTTACCAAGGTGTCAGAATTGAATCATTATATCCAAAATATCTCATTTTTTAGTAATATTCATAGTTTTTTACTAATAGACCTTGTCCTTAGTCAACTCTTCATCTTATGTGAGCATTTACTCATTTTTGGGAGTTTTTATTTTATAAATTGGATTTATCTCCTCCCCACACTTGGATTGATCCTATTGGCCCATAGGAACCTTAATTGGAGCATAATTCAAAAATTTCTGAAAAATCTGGACCCTTAGGCTAAGGTCCTTTATACTTGTTTTCAATTAATTCCAAATGCACATTGGAATTAGAAAGAGAAAAGGAGGGGGGGGAAGGAGGAGCACGAAAGAGAGGAGGAGGGTGGAAGAGGGGAGGTGTGCGAGAGAGAGGAGGAGGAAGAGGAAGCGAGACAGTGGAGAGACTACACGAGAGAGAGAGAGAGAGAGAGAGAGAGAGAGAGAGAGAGAGAGAGAGGTGGTTACCCCACCTCACTAAGGGCGACTGCCTCTCTCTCTCTCTCTCTCTCTTTCAAACGCTTCCCTCTCCACCACTTAGCTTCGTCCTCTTCTCTCTCTTTTGAAAACTCCCCTCTCCACTGCTTCTCTTTCCCCCTCCTTCTGAGTGCAAGTATTTGAAATGGAAATAATGAGAACAAGTAAACACGAAGAGAAAGAAGATGACCACATTATCACACACATAAGCTATATAAGTATGCCTTTTTTAATACTAAAGAAACTTGTGTAAAGTAGTATGAAGTGAATAAAGTGGGTGGATCAAGGCATATGAGTAACATTACATTAAGTGAATGACGTAAGAGTGAGGGGAGAGGGTGGAGGGGTATACATGTATGTGTCCCCTTAATTCTCTCTCTCTCTCTCTCTCTCTCTCTCTCTCTCTCTTTGCCGCCACCAGCTTCCCAAGTGTGCTTTAAAACTAAAAAAAACTTTTTGTTTTATTTTAAAAAGTTGAATTAGTTTTGTTTAAAGGCTTTATGTTTCATTTTAAATGGTTCAAAAATAAATTCTAGGTGAGAGAGAGAGATATTGATCCAATAAAAGAGGACAAGGGAAAATGAGAGGACAAGGGGGAAGGGGAGAGAGCGAGAGGACACCTCACTTAGAGAGTGAGGAGTGGACACTTCTTAACACTTGTTACATGATTTCCTAAGTAGCAAGTGTGATTTCTACAGTAAGTTAATGTATTTGGAAGATGCATCTAAACAAAAAATAATAATCAAACTCTTATAGTAGGCTTCACATAGCATCCATTAAGAGTGATTGTAACACAAGAGGCGTCATTTTTTTACTGAAAATTTTAAGTATTAAGCAAAATAATGGACTACCTACATCCTAGACTTATGATTTTAATCACAACCGTATGATCATCACATACAAACTACATGTACTTATGAAAATCCAAGATAGCTAAACCAATAATTATTAATTTGAGAGTTAGTTATGTAAGCATTTATTATTGAATATTATTATTGGAAATGAATTTTAGATTTTGCATACTAATGAAATTATTTGTAATGATTGAATAATTTTTTATGATTATCAAAAATAATAAAATTTTAAAAAATTAATGTATATATATTTATAAATTTATTCTAATATATATAGATTTAGTGTTAAAATCTAAATTCTTTTTCATTAGTTTGTTGTGTGTTTGTGAGTTTTTTTATGCAATATAGTACTCAGATCTCTTTCTCTCATATCTTCTTTTAGTATGTGTTTTTCTTTACTGCCATGGAGAACACTTTTCATATTTTTAGGAGGTTTAGAGAGTGATCCTATTGTTAGAACTGTGAAGGGACGTTCTTATATTACTAAACCTGATGATTTTGTTGGAATGTTATATCCTCATTTTGGACTGAAAGTTTTTGCAATCAAACCACAAGATGATAATGTAGATCATCTTATATCTATCCAGTCATCTAGACCTACTGGAGAGGAACCATGTTATATCTTTGATAAAGATATAACAATAGAATACCTTGTTGTTCTAATAATAGGAGATTCAAGCAAAAATACAACAAGTAAACCAAAGCAAGTCATTATTGATCTTACAATAGAAGATTCTCCCATAGGTACACCCCTTCAGAAGAGTTGAGGAATCTCATGAAGGTGTTCTTTGTAGAATGTTAGTAGCAAGCACACATATTAAGAAGGTGAAAGAGATTCTTGAAATTTATAACGGAAATGTTGCATTTGAGTTACTAAATGTACATGATTCTTTAGCCTCTCCAATGCAAGGAATGGATCAATCACATGACGACCATTGTTGGGTGAAACCTGTGGAGAATCACGTAAACTTTCTCAGAGTAGTACGAAAGAGTTCTTGTGGAGACTTGTTTGAGTGCACTTATGCCTTCTGGGGAAGTAGAACTATGAACGTCATGCTGAATACAACATCACGGACTAGTTTACAAGCTTATTATCTTAGCTCAATTTCAGTAATCCTTGATTAATAAGAGTATTTATTGTGACTGTAGTTTTTAAAATAATAAGCAAACTCACACAGAAGATTCCCTTGCTAGGCATAGTAACGGATGGATATGGCTCTCTAGCTTGTTTCTACTACAAGAACAAACCTGTATGGAGAAGCATGTGTGGTGCTACAGTGTACTATTGTATGCCTGTTGACCCACATATGACAAGATTGATGATACATCAAGGGGAACATTTGCATGAGGTGCAAAGGGACATATCAAGAAAATCACTTCAAAAGATAAGAGAACTTGTGCAAGAGGTAGTTACAAAGATGGCTACAAGTGGTCCAAGGAAGATACAAATGGATATCAGCAAACAACTTGTATTGGATGTAGTTGTTGGGAAGCATACGAAGGATGGATCAAATATTAGCAAACAACTTGTATTGGATGTAGTTATTGGGAAGTATACGAAGGATGGATCAAATATTAGCAACATGAAGTTGTCACTATTGTGAGATCCCTCTGTCCCCTCCGCGCATCGGATTCCCGGTAGCTGACAATGGAAGCAGCCCCCTCATGCACGGGGCAGGGTTTCTCACTCGGGGCCTCGCCCACGAATGTACGAACACGAGACTAGGCTGGTGGTCACTCCGAAAACCAAAACCGGAAAAATTTCCCATGCCCGAAAAGCAGGGACAATTCCACCATTTTGAATTTTTCTTAACGAGTTTTCTAACGAGATCAAAATCTAAACTATCCTCCACCTGAATAAACCAGATAGAAGGAAACTAGCACTGATATAATTTGATCATCTGAGCAATTTAACGCTTTTTTCCTAATCAAGATTAGGCACAGCCGTTGATCCACTCAATCGAGAATTTTATCAGGGAATTAACTATCTACTCGAATCCTAGCAAATCCTAAGATTCTTTTTTCAGTTTGATTATTAAAACTCGACTGATTCCAACCTGACCCCATCCGGCCCATGGGTTAGCCACCACCCTGCCAAACAAGTAGATCCAAACAAGTACTCACCCACCCATAATTGAAATGCCTTTCTTAACTTTAGCTTTAGAAAACATATACGCACACACTCCTCTTTAAAACTTTAATCTATAAAGCAATCCATTGACAAACAATTTACTGGTTACACATGTCATACTTAAAAATTTCCATTGAGTCTTTGTTTCTCACAAAACAGTATCACTCTGGACTCTCCGTTGAGACCAGCGAGTCAACAACGAGATCCAGTGATAGATTACAATAAACATAGGTCCATCATATAATATCTTCCTCGACATATGCATGGATGTCCTCAGTACCGTGAGCCCGTGCATCTCCTGGTCAGAACCCTCCAGGATACTCCTTAGGTGTCGTGGCACTTCACTCAAGGACTCCTTCATCGGCCCTCGTCCATCGTACCGGAAGCCCACCATTTTAACCATACCGAGGCTGGCCAAGACCTTGACAGGCTTTGCCGCGTGAGCTGTCCCTGGAACACTCCCCGCTATCTGTAGCAACCAAACTTCCCTTAGATAAACATATATGCCAAATGCTCCCTCCACCAGCATTCTGGCGTAAGACAGTCTTTTAAGAAAACAGGGTTTCTATGCAAGTTTATAGTTTTGATTTTGTTTGAATACCATGAATAAATCTTAAATCCGTATCCCAATACTTCTAGATCCAGGTCTGAATTCCAAACAGAATTTCTCGAATTCTGTTAACTTGATCCTCAGATCATCAAAATCAAAAGTCTTAACTAGTTTCAGATTCTCGGTGGGTGTTTTGAGTGCATTTTTCCTAAACTGATCACATCGTCATTGACAAAGGAATTAGGTCTTGGTCAATAGTCTGAATCAGAGTTTAGGTCTGGAAAGGTTCTTCCTAAACTATCTTTCTCGAAAGGTACTATTTCAATTTCTCTTTTTCTAAATTTTGCTCGATGAATATTTGCTTACAGATTTCTAAAACATGGATTTCTTAATAGGAATAAAATAATCATTTATCTCGATCTCTGACTTCGATAGTTTAATTGAATTTTCTCATTACCATCTTAGTGAATATGAAATGGTAGAATTTTCTCTCACATATTATCTATCTATTCATTTTTCTAATTTTTATGAAAATTAACAGAAGATTAAAGAGAACCCTTATTTAATTATAAAGATTCTATATGCATCTAATTATGCATAAAATCCAATTTTGAAGAAAGTCCCACTTTTATCATCATAAAAATCATTTATGATGAAAATCACTCTTTTAACATGAAAGAATTTATTTTATGCATACAAATCATTTATGATGAAAATCACTCTTGTAATAAAAAACAAAATATATTTTATGCATAAGTTTATGCATAAAAATCATTTATGACGAAAGTAACACTTTTATAATTAAAATAATAATCTTTTATGTATACTTTTATGCAAGAGAATCAAATATGATAAAAGTAACACTTTTATATAAAATTAATAATCTTTTATGCATACTTCTATGCATGAAAATCAAATATGATAAAAGTAACATTTTTATATAAAAATAATAATCTTTTATGCATACTTCTATGCATGAAAATCAAATATGATAAAAGTAACACTTTTATAATAAAAAAATAATCTTTTATGCATGAGAATCAAATATAATAAAAGTAACACTTTTTTATAAAAATAATAATCTTTTATGCATACTTCTATGCATGAAAATCAAATATGATAAAAGTAACACTTTAATAATAATAAAAAAATCTTTTATGCATAAAAATCAATTATGATAAAAGTAACACTTTTATAATAAAAAAATAATCATTTATGCATACTTCTATGCATGAGAATCAAATATGATAAAAGTAACACTTTTGTAATAAAAAAAAATCTTTTATGCATACTTTTATGCATAAAAATCAAATATGATAAAAGTAACACTTTTATAATAAAAAAACATCTTTTATGCATACTTCTATGCATGAAAATCAAATATGATAAAAGTAACAGTTTTATGATTAAAAAAATAATCTAAAAATCAAATATGATAAAAGTAACACTTTTATAATAAATAATCTTTAATGCATACTTTTATGCATGAAAATCAAATATGATAAAAGTAACACTTTTATAATTAAAAAATAATCTATTATGCATAAAAATTAAATATGATAAAAGTAACACTTTTATAATAAAAAAAAATCTTTTATGCATAAAAATCAATTATGATAAAAGTAACACTTTTATAATAAAAAAATAATCTTTTATGCATACTTTTATGCATAAAAATCAAATATGATAAAAGTAACACTTTTATAATAAAACTAAATTTCTTTAATACAAATAATCAAAATGCATCTTATATGCATGAAAATGACACTTTAGAATATAGAAATCATAAGGATTACTCTTTTAGAATAATGAAAAATAATACTTATTTCTAAATTTTTGAAAAATTTTACCATAACCTCCTTTGTATGGCTGACCATTTTTCAATTTTAAGTCTCTAAAATTAATATTATGAAAAATTTGATTTTATTCATTAATCATTCACCTAGGATAACGAATGGTTGGATTTACTAGAGAGAGAGGGGAATGCCTTTTGCAATGAGGCATAACATCATTTGCAATGTAGAGAAGACAAAAAGCATAAAAAACCATAAAAACCATAAAATAAATGGAAAAGAGAAGAATCACCAACTTACTAATGAGAGCTTTCCTTTGGCTTCATGGTTTGAGGGTTCAACTCTTGTTTGAGACAAGAGTGGCCACCAATCTCCTAGAAGAAGGAAGGTCAAAAACTAATGAATTATGAATACAATTCACTGTTTTTGGCACTTGGGAGAGACAGGGTAACAGTGCAAAACACTATTGAGTTTCAACAAAGGGGAGGGATTCTATTTATAGGAAAAAGTGAGCTTCTAACCAAGCCAACTGATTCTAGAATTTTCTAGATCAGTTTGGTCAATTTTTGACCATTTTTAGGTCAGTTTTGCTCACTTTTTGGATCTAGTTGAAACAGGAGAGAGGAGGGATAAAAATATCCCATTATTTGGGAGTTTAAAACTCATTCAAGCATGTGGAATAGGCGCCTCCTTCATGAGGGGAATTTCCCCATGCAGAGGTGTCAAAAATGCACCATTTCACCTAAATATCTCTCTTTTTTAACTATTAACCTTGTCCTTAGTCAACTCTTCATCTTATGTGAGTATTTACTCATTTTTGGGGGATTTTCTTTTATTTCTTCATTTATCTCCTCCCTACATTTGGATGAATCTTATTGGTCCATAGGAACCTTAAATTAAAATTTCAAAAAAATCTTCACCCCCACGATAATGCTTCTTGAACAGATTATACTTAATTCCTAATGCACCTTCTAAAAATCTTTTTAAACTTCTGTTTCAGGGAAACTTATTTTAATAAGATGATATATTTTTTTATCCAAAAATATTTAAAAATTGAATTACCACTCTCTAGAAGATTTTCTCTCTCTAGGCCAAAACTGGTAGAAATAAGATCTTTTATATTTCTGAAGAGGGATTTGATTATAGGGGAAGATGCTGGACATCTTGAGAGGCTAGGGAGGAATCTTACATTCTCTCCCACTTGAAAAATGCAAGATGTCCTCATCTCGCAAACTAGGGGTAATCCCACAACAGATCGGCTTCATTCTCCCAGAAGGATAGAATTCCATTTTACTAATAATTCTTTGAGAATTTTGTTTCTGAGAATCTTTTCTCGAACATCAAGAATCTTCAAGTTGGAGTTCCATCTGCCCTTGGGTTGAAGAGGTTAGGATTTCATCACCAAGCACATGATTTGGGCTTGGCACATATTTCTTTAGAAGGCTTACATGAAATACATTATGAACTTTGAGATGAGGAGGCAGAAGAAGCTCGTAGGCTAAGTCACCTACTTTCTTTGTAATCTGATTTAGCCCACAATATCTGAGGGATAACTTCTTGTACTTCCCAAGAGATAAAGAACTTCTTTTTGGACTGTACTCGAATGAAGACCATATCTGCTTCTTTGAATTCTTTGTCTGTCCTCTTCTTATCTGCATACTGCTTTTGTCGATCCTAGGCAGATTTTATATCTTTATGAATTGCCTACATCTGCTGCTCCATGTCGTCAAGCATCTGTCTGGACATCTTGACCCTAATCAATGGGTCGGACCAAGTTAATGGAGTTAAGCAATCTTGTCCATACAGAGCTTTAAAAGGGCTCATCCCGATACTTCGGTGATAAGAAGCATAGGTGCAGATAGCTTAGCCACTTCTTGGGTTTCCTGCCATAACATTACCGAAGTATATCTTTGATTACTTGGTTTACCCTTTCAGTTTGACCATCGGTCTCAGGGTGATAAGCTGTGCTGAGATCCAAGAAAGTTCCCATTGCTTCGAAAAATGCATTCCAGAACCTTGAAGTAAATTTGGGATCTCGATCACTTACTATTCTCCTAGGTAGGACATGCAATCTGAAGATTTCTTTGAGGAACACTCTGGCCACATCCACTACAGTGTAGGTTTCTTTTACTGGAATTAGATGGGCAACTTTGGTTAGTCTCTCAACTACCATGAAAATGGAGTTGTAACCTGATTGCACTGAAGGTAATCTAGTAATAAAATCCATACTGATACATTTCCACTTCATCTGAGGGATGTCCAATGGATGTAACTTCCCAAGCATTTTTACTCTTTCAGCTTTGACTTTCTGGCATGTTAGACATTGACGTACATGATTCAGTACATCCTTTTTCAGACCAGGGCAAAAGAAGCTTTTCTTTACAGACATGTAGGTTTTGATGAAACCTGGATGTCCTTCTATAAGGTTATCATGGGCTTCATTCAGAATTTGACCCTTGGTTCCCTCATCATTGGGAATGCATAGCCTGCGATTATAATACATAATGCCATCATCTAGGCTATATCCTTGAACTCTGTTCAACTCCTGTGGAGTTTTGCTTTCCCACATAAGTAGGGTAGCAATAGGGCCAAAGAATCTATCCTGCATGATCTTCTCTCTTACTTCAATAATCAAACGATTTGATATCACAGTAATTGCAAGCAAGGAGGCTTTTCTGTTGAGGGCATCGGCTACCACATTTTCTTTGTCTGCGTGATACTTGATTTCAAAAGCAAAATCCTGCAGGGTCCACATCCATCTTCTTTGGCACATGTTGAGGTCCTTCTGAGTAAAGATCCACTTTAAGCTCTGATGATCTGTCTCATCAAAGTGAATCTTTTTCCCAGTAGGTAATGTCTGCACAGCTTTAAGGCATAGACTACTTAAAGTAATTCCAGGTCGTGGATAGCATAATTCCTCTCATGTGTTCTAAGCTTTCGGGATTCATAGGCCACTGCATGACCTTCTTGCATGAGTGCACCTCCCAGGGCAAAACCACTTGCATGAGTTACTACCTCAAGGGTAGAGAGAAATCTGGTAGCTTCAGAACGGGACTGGTTACCAAGGCGGTCTTCAACTTATCAAAAGCACTCTGGCACCTGGCAGACCATTGAAATGGGGTATTCTTTTTGAGAAGGTTAGTAAGGGGGGAAGCTATGAGAGCATACTTTGGTATAAAAATTCTATACCAACCAGTCAATCCCAAGAATCCTCTGACTTCTTTCACTGTCTTTGGTTCCGGCCAATCTATGACTACTTGGACTTTTGCAGAATCTGGAGAAATTCCATCTTTGGATACCAAAAAGCCCAAGTATTCAACGTGGTCGACAGAGAAAGTGCATTTTCTCTTTTTGGCAAAGAGTTGGTGCTTCCTTATAATCTCAAGAACTTTTCGGACATGAGTCTCATGGTCAGCTACATTCCTTGAGTAAATCAAAATGTCATCAAAGAACACTAGAACAAAATCATCCAAGTATTATCTGAGGATGTCCTGCATTAGGCGATTGAATGTAGCTGGGACATTAGTTAGTCCGAACGGCATGACAGTAAATTCATAATGCCCATAGCGAGTATTGATGGCTGTTTTTGGTATATCTTCATCATTGATACTGATCTGGTAATACCCAAATTTGAGATCTATCTTTGTGAAGATCTGGGCTCCATTTAGTCCCTGTCCAGAAGCTCATCAATTCTTGGGATAGGTTACTTATTCTTAACTGTCAGTTGATTCAGACCTCTGTAGTCCACACAGAGTCTAAGCGTTCCATCTTTCTTTTTCTGAAAGAGAACTGGCGTACCCCAAGGTGAAACACTAGGTCTTACAAACCCTTGTTCTAACAGCTGTCTAAGCTATTCCTTGAGTTTGATGGCTTTAAGAACTGGCATTTTGTACGTGCACAGGGCTACTGGCTCTGGGGGTTAATTCTATCACATGATCTACTTCCCAAATTGGAGGCATTTCAGTTAGTTCTGCTGGGAATAGGTCATCAAATTCACTTAACCATTCTGGTTCTTTAGCCTTAAGCTTTGAGTCTACTGGGTTCATTTTGACAACATAAATTTGCTGCTTCTTCCTAAGTCCTTTCAGTAACCTGGAAACTTTTACTAATTGAAGGTCTGGGGATCCGAAAACTCCAGTTCCTTGAACTTTGTTCCCGTGAAGATCATGGAAGGAAATGGTTCCATTGTGACAGTGTATGTCAGCTTGATTTTTGTGGAGCCAATTCATTCTAAGGATCCCGTCAAAAACTCCCAGAGGTAAGACTTTAAATTGACAGTCGGTTACATTACCATCTAGATTGAACTGGATAAGATCTGTCTCATGGTGAGTGAAAAGAGTCTTCCCCCACTGGCCAATTCAACTTGCATAGGTTTCCCTGATTTTTGTTCTAAGACTAGCTTACGCAAGCATCCAGGGGAAATGAATGAATGAGAACTGCCTGAATTAATCAAAAGCCTTAAAGGCTTACCCTAATACTCTGCTGGAGTATGGATGACTGAGAACTGCTGGTTAGGCACTTAATTTTCAATTGCAGCATAGATCTAGCCTCTTTCCTCTTCTGCTACATCTAGAACTGTGACTGCTCTGGCTGCTGCAGTCTGAGGCGGAACTCTTTCTCTTTGGTTGCCCCAGTTCTGGGAAGGAGTTCTGAGGTTACTTTGGACAGAGGCAGATGGCTGAGCTGGAGTTCTTCTGGGGTTACCTTGGCTTGGGCGAGATGGACCCTGATTAGACTGGTATGAAGGGGTTGGTCTCTGAACTCAGGGTCCTTGACTTCCCTGTCCCCTTGACATGGCAGGAGTCGTGCTATATTTTAATAAGTGACCAAAACCCTAGCATCCAAAACATCGGTTTTCAGTTCTGAGCTCATCCCTTTGATTTCTTGAAAGAGGTGGGGCTCCTGAGAAAGTATTCTGGGGGAAGGGTCTTCCTTCTTTTCGAAATCTTCTTGTATCCTGATTCTGATTTGGGCCTTGCTGCCTCTTTGGGGGTGAAAAGTTTGTAGTACTTCCCTGGGCTTGGAATCTTTTAAAGTTAGAGGGTGCAGGCTTTGGCGGGACCTTTACTACAAAGGCTTTGGCAAAATCTTTTGCCATTCTTACTGCTTCAGCCAAGGATACTGGCTTGGCATTTTTGACAAGGGATCATTCATTCCCTGAATGAATGAGTTGTTCTTCATCTAGAGGTGGTGAATATTTGAGTAGAAGAGCAAAGGCCTGGTGATATTCCTTGATGGTTTTGCTCTCCTGCTTTAGCTCTAAGAATTTGTTCATTTTGGTTTCCAAAAATCCAGGGGGACAAAATCTCTTTCTTAGATAAGTTTTTAGGTTATTCCAGGACTGAGTATTTCTGTCCAGACGGTTGGTGTCATAGTGGTTCCTTCATGCTACCCTGGCTGTTTCCACTATTTTCAGTCGGGCAAGAGCCATTTTGCTCCTCTCATTGTAGCCTGTGACGTCAAAATATTCCTCCATGGCTTCTACCCATTTCTCTACAACCTCGCCCAGGTTCTCCCCTTCTCCTTTGATGAAGGGTCCTGGCTGAGTCCTATGAAGAGCCTTGCGAACATCAGGGTCAAGCTCGTAATCTTCAGAGAGAGGGTCTAGCTAACGGCCACAGTTTCCTCGTCTCATGATTGTGTCAAAAATTTATATATTATTAAATTTTTATTTTGATATTATCCACGAGATCCTGAGACTTAAGAGGTTCGGAAAACAATTTCTTAAACAAGACAATGATCTTATTGGAGATCTATGACATATGTCCGATAACAAATTTTTCTTTATCAGATCGTCCATAAACAATCACTTATACAATAGGGAATTTTTCTATGGAAAACATTTCTTTATTTATATAGAAGTTACAATATGTACATAGAGCAGCTCGGCTCCAAAATTCAAAATCTCCTTGGGAGTTGCATTAGACGACGGTACTGGGCCATAGGCATGCCCCGATACAAACGTTCACTTACTGACAAGGGAGCTATTATTTTCTCCTTAGGAATAAAACAACTAAGGAGTCTGTAGACTTGGCATGAAAGTCTGAAATTCCGAGGCGTCGAATGATATAGAATGATGCCACGTACCATTTTCAGCTTTAACAGCCAATGAGAGGTTCTGCCCACAGCATTGCATGGTGGTCGCAAGAGGCATGGACATACTGCCCTGCAAACCACATATGCTGTAGTCTCTCCACTGGGTTAGGAAAATATAAATCCTCGAAATGGCGTGTAAGTCTTGCTCGGCTTGTCGAGTTGAAGCGGAAGAAATGAGATGCTTGAAGGCAAACGCAGTCATATCTTGAGACTCGGTGAGGTCGGGATACCAGATAAATAGGGAATTTCCATCTATAAAAAAAAATTCTTTGATTAAAAATTCTTCATTAAAGAAGCTTACAGAATGAAAATACATTATGAAAAATGCTTTTTCTGAGTTTTTATTATCAATTTCTGATAAGAATTTGTTTATCCTTATTAGCTTTCAACTTCGCTCTGATACCAACTGTGAGATCCCTCTGTCCCCTCCACGTATCGGATTCCCGGTAGCGCTGATAGCAGCGGAAGTAGCCCCCTCATGCGCAGGGCAGGGTTTCTCACTCGAGGCCTGGCCCACGAATGTCCGGGCACGAGGCTAGGCTAGTGGTCACTCTGAAAACCGAAACCGAGAAAATTTCCCATGCTCGGAAAGCGGGGACGATTCCACCTTTTTGAATTTTTCTTAACGAGTTTTCTAACGAGATCAAAATCTAAACTATCCTCCACCTGAATAAACGAGATTGAAGGAAACTATCATCACTGATATGATTTGATTATCTGAGCAATTCAACGCTTTTTTCAAGATTAGGCACAACCGTTGATCCACTCAATCGAGAATTTTATCAAGGAATTAACTATCTACTCGAATCCTAGCAAATCCTAAGATTTTTTTTTTCAGTTTGATTATTAAAACTCCACTGATTCTAGCCTAACCCCATCTGGCCCATGGGTTAGCCACCACCCTGCCACTAGAATCAGTAGATCCAAACAAGTACTCACCCACCCATAATTGAAATGCCTTTCTTAACTTTAGCTTAAGAAAACATATACGCACACACTCCTCTTTAAAACTTTAATCTATAAAGCAATCCATTGACAAACAATTTACTGGTTACACATGTCATACTTAAAAATTTGCATTGAGTCTTTGTTTCTCACTAAAACAGTATCACTCTAGACTCTCCGTTGAGACCAGCGAGTCAACAACGAGATCCAGTGATAGATTACAATAAACATAGGTCCATCATATAATATCTTCCTTGACATATGCATGGATGTCCTCAGCACCGCGAGCCCGTGCATCTCTTGGTCAGAACCCCCCAGGATCCTCCTTAGGTGTGGTGGCACTTCACTCAGGGACCACTTCGTCGACCCTCGTCCATCCATTAGGACTTGTTTGGGGTCTTCTTGGGCCCTTTAATTTGCCCCAAGCCTAATGACAGTCATTAAGGAGTGGTGCAATGGGAGAAGGCCATGTGGAGAAAAATGTTGGGTTTCCCTGCCCCTAATATGTAGGGGTCAAACTTGAATCATACCATTTTCTTTTAAGAAATTGGGCTGAAAAATGCAAAATCTTTCAATAAAATCAAATTTCCCACCTTTTTTTAATAAAGACAGCTCAAACTGGTATAAATGACCCCACCTCAAAAAGTGGGCTAGTGCCAAAAACGCCCCCCCATCACTATCCCTCATTTAAAGCTACTTTTCCCTCTCCCCACTCCCTCTTCCTCTCTCTAAAACTAGCAATTCGGTTTTGAGTCTCTCTCTAACTAAAAGAGTCTTTTTTTGGCCTCCTCCCTCCCTATTCAGCCTTCCCCTTCCCTCCTAAAGTTAGATCTATCTTTCTGTGCCTTCTTGGCTATGGAAAGCTTGGAAAACAGTCCACTTTTTTCCCCATCAAGTCCATTCTCTCTTGCTTGCACACATTCTTCACTCTCCTCTTGCTAGCTTATACACATTCTTGACTCCTCTTGCCAGCTTATATGCTCTGCTAGCATTAGGTTGCAGAGATCTTCTTACACACCTACAACTTTATAGCACTTAGCTTAATCAGTTAGCCAAGCACAATGAGTCACCGACCTCGTTCAAGGGTGGAGTCCTTTAGCAGGAGCAATGAACAAGACGACACTGGCTTGTGGGTTACAAGCACCTTTGTAAAAGGAATGTGGGTGACGATGCATCCGAGCACAAGGGGAGCCCAGAAAGTCTCTCGCAGATACATAGGGTTAAAGTCGCACCATTGGAAGGGTCGCATAGTGGATCTCAAGCAGGGGGCTGACGGAAGCAAGCAGGTGATGATCCAACACGTCTCGCAACTCCGTGTTGACAATGCCAATCACAAATGCTTTCCTGCAAATTGTAACTTTTATTTGTGCTTCTTGTTTTATGGGCTGCACTGAGACATGCTAATATCATTTCATGTTATGAAAGCTTGATTTTTCAAGTGCGTTCTTGTAATGTTCTGTGCAGACATCTTTCTGTCGACATTTGTGGAATGGGAGCCTTTAGAGGCCCTTTCTGGAACCTTTGAGGTGCACCACTTTGAAATCGGCAAGCTACTATATACTGGTTGTTCGGCATGAGAGCTTTTAGAGCGCTCAGTTTTCTTCTTTCATGCAGAGTATATTGTACCCACGTCAAGAGATGGTTCTGGGACTCTACGGAGGCTCCCTACACCAAGTCTCACGGACCATGATTGGCCAAAGCCCGACAATACTTTGGTTGCACTAACCAGATGTCGGATTGAGATTGATGTGTGTAATGCAATGAAGTGCACCTATGGGTCACATCGTGTGACTCTCACGTTCTTCATGCCTTTATATTTGTTTGTGTTTTTGTTCAAGGAGGCTGATGTTCACCGGACTCCTACAATGTGGATTGCAAAGGGAGGCATAGCAATGAGTGCCTTTCTGCCACCTTCGTGGGATTTGAAGGTAATTCAACATCAGGGTGACAAGATAAAGTGCATGGTGGTGTCGGAGAAGATGGTCCTTCGGTACCAGCTTGGAAAGCAACAACTCTCTATTATCTTTCCTTACAGATGTTGGAAGCTGACTACAGGCGAATGGCAAGCACTCGATTCGGACGAACAGCCTGATGTACATGTTAGCACGCAAGCTGATGTGTGGGATATCGTAGTAAATGATGCTGATTGAAATATGGCGAACTTAAGGGAGTACTTAGGCCTTAGGTTTGCACTGAAAGGTGACTTTTCATTTGTGATTGATAACACACCTCTACGTAAGAGGAAAGCGGCATCTTACTTTTGTAAAAGCATTCCCTTCCCTAGATGTATCCATATCAAGCAAGCTATGTAACAGATTTTGAGAGATTAATTCAAAACAATTTTGGCTACTCGCAATTTGCGTTCAATTTTGTACACTTTTAAGTTATGTCGCGTGTTTTTATTTTTTTGGAGGTTTTAAGTGAATTTTTTAACATAAAAAAAGTTTTATCTTTATAAGTCATTTTTAGCCACTTTGAGTTCATCTCCTCACTCTTGGCATCTTTGCGGTCCCCTCGCCTTCTTCGCTACTCAAGCATGGCCACCCCCGCCCAAGCTCTCCTATCTCAATTGCACAAGCTTGACCTCGATCACTTGATCGAGAAGCTTGCACCCATCTTTTAGACATCTATTGACATGGAAGGCACCGCCGAACTCCATAATGACATGTTTGGGGCGTTCACTAGCTACAAGGACACATACATGGCTGAATATTGTGTTAACTTTGAAGACGAGGAGGGGACTTGGGTGCCTGTGGATCTTATCAAGCATACCCACAAAGCGGACAAAAATTTCAGGTTCAGGCTTGCAAGATTCCTCAAAGGCCTTAGTAGCACATATCTAAGGGAGGAGGAAGAAGATAACCTAGTAGATCTTGGAATGGGCAACATCGGCACAAGTTTTTTGAGGTGGGACAAGACTCTTGCCCTCCTAATCTTGGAGGGAACAGAGAAAAGCAAGGGAAAGAGGAAGGCCACTCCTCCAAAGAACGCCACACCTTATCTCTTGATCAAGGAAGCTGACCCAAAGGAGGAGATTGTCACCCCAGTGCAAGAAGCATCTCTTGCACTTGTGACTCTGGCGGAAGAGCTGCAAGCTGAGGCTATGAAACGGGACATCGAAGGGGACGATGTCATGGATGAAGTTCCAGAGCTCGAAGTGCGAACTCTACACCCCATCATAGTAGAAGGTGTAGAGTTCTTATTTTTGGATGACATCGCCCATGTCCTCGGGCTGCACCAGGATGAAAAATTTTACCATAACCTCCTTTGTATGGCTGACCATTTTTCAATTTTAAGTCTCTAAAATCAATATTATGAAAAATTTGATTTTATTCATTAATCATTCACCTAGGATAACGAATGGTTGGATTTACTAGAGAGAGAGGGGAATGCCTTTTGCAATGAGGCATAACATCATTTGTAATGTAGAGAAGACAAAAAGCATAAAAAACCATAAAAACCATAAAATAAATGGAAAAGAGAAGAATCACCAACTTACTAATGAATTTGAGAGCTTTCCTTTGGCTTCATGGTTTGAGGGTTCAACTCTTGTTTGAGACAAGAGTGGCCACCAATCTCCTAGAAGAAGGAAGGTCAAAAACTAATGAATTATGAATACAATTCACTGTTTTTGGCACTTGGGAGAGACAGGGTAACAGTGCAAAACACTATTGAGTTTCAACAAAGGGGAGGGATTCTATTTATAGGAAAAAGTGAGCTTCTAACCAAGCCAACTGATTCTAGAATTTTCCAGATCAGTTTGGTCAATTTTTGACCATTTTTAGGTCAGTTTTGCTCACTTTTTGGATCTAGTTGAAACAGGAGAGAGGAGGGATAAAAATATCCCATTATTTGGGAGTTTAAAACTCATTCAAGCATGTGGAATAGGCGCCTCCTTCATGAGGGGAATTTCCCCATGCAGAGGTGTCAAAAATGCACCATTTCACCTAAATATCTCTCTTTTTTAACTATTAACCTTGTCCTTAGTCAACTCTTCATCTTATGTGAGTATTTACTCATTTTTGGGGGATTTTCTTTTATTTCTTCATTTATCTCCTCCCTACATTTGGATGAATCTTATTGGTCCATAGGAACCTTAAATTAAAATTTCAAAAAAATCTTCACCCCCACGATAATGCTTCTTGAACAGATTATACTTAATTCCTAATGCACCTTCTAAAAATCTTTTTAAACTTCTGTTTCAGGGAAACTTATTTTAATAAGATGATATATTTTTTTATCCAAAAATATTTAAAAATTGAATTACCACTCTCTAGAAGATTTTCTCTCTCTAGGCCAAAACTGGTAGAAATAAGATCTTTTATATTTCTGAAGAGGGATTTGATTATAGGGGAAGATGCTGGACATCTTGAGAGGCTGGGGAGGAATCTTACATTCTCTCCCACTTGAAAAATGCAAGATGTCCTCATCTCGCAAACTAGGGGTAATCCCACAACAGATCGGCTTCATTCTCCCAGAAGGATAGAATTCCATTTTACTAATAATTCTTTGAGAATTCTGTTTCTGAGAATCTTTTCTCGAACATCAAGAATCTTCAGGTTGGAGTTCCATCTGCCCTTGGGTTGAAGAGGTTAGGATTTCATCACCAAGCACATGATTTGGGCTTGGCACATATTTCTTTAGAAGGCTTACATGAAATACATTATGAACTTTGAGATGAGGAGGCAGAAGAAGCTCGTAGGCTAAGTCACCTACTTTCTTTGTAATCAGATTTGGCCCACAATATCTGAGGGATAACTTCTTGTACTTCCCAAGAGATAAAGAACTTCTTTTTGGACTGTACTCGAATGAAGACCATATCTGCTTCTTTGAATTCTCTGTCTGTCCTCTTCTTATCTGCATACTGCTTTTGTCGATCCTAGGCAGCTTTTATATCTTTATGAATTGCCTACATCTGCTGCTCCATGTCGTCAAGCATCTGTCTGGACATCTTGACCCTAATCAATGGGTCGGACCAAGTTAATGGAGTTAAGCAATCTTGTCCATACAGAGCTTTAAAAGGGCTCATCCCGATACTTCGGTGATAAGAAGCATAGGTGCAGATAGCTTAGCCACTTCTTGGGTTTCCTGCCATAACATTACCGAAGTATATCTTTGATTACTTGGTTTACCCTTTCAGTTTGACCATCGGTCTCAGGGTGATAAGCTGTGCTGAGATCCAAGAAAGTTCCCATTGCTTCGAAAAATGCATTCCAGAACCTTGAAGTAAATTTGGGATCTCGATCACTTACTATTCTCCTAGGTAGGACATGCAATCTGAAGATTTCTTTGAGGAACACTCTGGCCACATCCACTACAGTGTAGGTTTCTTTTACTGGAATTAGATGGGCAACTTTGGTTAGTCTCTCAACTACCACGAAAATGGAGTTGTAACCTGATTGCACTGAAGGTAATCCAGTAATAAAATCCATACTGATACATTTCCACTTCATCTGAGGGATGTCCAATGGATGTAACTTCCCAAGCATTTTTACTCTTTCAGCTTTGACTTTCTGGCATGTTAGACATTGACGTACATGATTCAGTACATCCTTTTTCAGACCAGGGCAAAAGAAGCTTTTCTTTACAGACATGTAGGTTTTGATGAAACCTGGATGTCCTTCTATAAGGTTATCATGGGCTTCATTCAGAATTTGACCCTTGGTTCCCTCATCATTGGGAATGCATAGCCTGCGATTATAATACATAATGCCATCATCTAGGCTATATCCTTGAACTCTGTTCAACTCCTGTGGAGTTTTGCTTTCCCACATAAGTAGGGTAGCAATAGGGCCAAAGAATCTATCCTGCATGATCTTCTCTCTTACTTCAATAATCAAAGGATTTGATATCACAGTAATTGCAAGCAAGGAGGCTTTTCTGTTGAGGGCATCGGCTACCACATTTTCTTTGCCTGCGTGATACTTGATTTCAAAATCAAAATCCTGCAGGGTCCACATCCATCTTCTTTGGCACATGTTGAGGTCCTTCTGAGTAAAGATCCACTTTAAGCTCTGATGATCTGTCTCATCAAAGTGAATCTTTTTCCCAGTAGGTAATGTCTGCACAGCTTTAAGGCATAGACTACTTAAAGTAATTCCAGGTCGTGGATAGCATAATTCCTCTCATGTGTTCTAAGCTTTCGGGATTCATAGGCCACTGCATGACCTTCTTGCATGAGTGCACCTCCCAGGGCAAAACCACTTGCATGAGTTACTACCTCAAGGGTAGAGAGAAATCTGGTAGCTTCAGAACGGGACTGGTTACCAAGGCGGTCTTCAACTTATCAAAAGCACTCTGGCACCTGGCAGACCATTGAAATGGGGTATTCTTTTTGAGAAGGTTAGTAAGGGGGGAAGCTATGAGAGCATACTTTGGTATAAAAATTCTATACCAACCAGTCAATCCCAAGAATCCTCTGACTTCTTTCACTGTCTTTGGTTCCGGCCAATCTATGACTACTTGGACTTTTGCAGAATCTGGAGAAATTCCATCTTTGGATACCAAAAAGCCCAAGTATTCAACGTGGTCGACAGAGAAAGTGCATTTTCTCTTTTTGGCAAAGAGTTGGTGCTTCCTTATAATCTCAAGAACTTTTCGGACATGAGTCTCATGGTCAGCTACATTCCTTGAGTAAATCAAAATGTCATCAAAGAACACTAGAACAAAATCATCCAAGTATTATCTGAGGATGTCCTGCATTAGGCGATTGAATGTAGCTGGGACATTAGTTAGTCCGAACGGCATGACAGTAAATTCATAATGCCCATAGCGAGTATTGATGGCTGTTTTTGGTATATCTTCATCATTGATACTGATCTGGTAATACCCAAATTTGAGATCTATCTTTGTGAAGATCTGGGCTCCATTTAGTCCCTGTCCAGAAGCTCATCAATTCTTGGGATAGGTTACTTATTCTTAACTGTCAGTTGATTCAGACCTCTGTAGTCCACACAGAGTCTAAGCGTTCCATCTTTCTTTTTCTGAAAGAGAACTGGCGTACCCCAAGGTGAAACACTAGGTCTTACAAACCCTTGTTCTAACAGCTGTCTAAGCTATTCCTTGAGTTTGATGGCTTTAAGAACTGGCATTTTGTACGTGCACAGGGCTACTGGCTCTGGGGGTTAATTCTATCACATGATCTACTTCCCAAATTGGAGGCATTTCAGTTAGTTCTGCTGGGAATAGGTCATCAAATTCACTTAACCATTCTGGTTCTTTAGCCTTAAGCTTTGAGTCTACTGGGTTCATTTTGACAACATAAATTTGCTGCTTCTTCCTAAGTCCTTTCAGTAACCTGGAAACTTTTACTAATTGAAGGTCTGGGGATCCGAAAACTCCAGTTCCTTGAACTTTGTTCCCGTGAAGATCATGGAAGGAAATGGTTCCATTGTGACAGTGTATGTCAGCTTGATTTTTGTGGAGCCAATTCATTCTAAGGATCCCGTCAAAAACTCCCAGAGGTAAGACTTTAAATTGACAGTCGGTTACATTACCATCTAGATTGAACTGGATAAGATCTGTCTCATGGTGAGTGAAAAGAGTCTTCCCCCACTGGCCAATTCAACTTGCATAGGTTTCCCTGATTTTTGTTCTAAGACTAGCTTACGCAAGCATCCAGGGGAAATGAATGAATGAGAACTGCCTGAATCAATCAAAAGCCTTAAAGGCTTACCCTGATACTCTGCTGGAGTATGGATGACTGAGAACTGCTGGTTAGGCACTTGATTTTCAATTGCAGCATAGATCTAGCCTCTTTCCTCTTCTGCTACATCTAGAACTGTGACTGCTCTGGCTGTTGCAGTCTGAGGCGGAACTCTTTCTCTTTGGTTGCCCCAGTTCTGGGAAGGAGTTCTGAGGTTACTTTGGACAGAGGCAGATGGCTGAGCTGGAGTTCTTCTGGGGTTACCTTGGCTTGGGCGAGATGGACCCTGATTAGACTGGTATGAAGGGGTTGGTCTCTGAACTCAGGGTCCTTGACTTCCCTGTCCCCTTGACATGGCAGGAGTCGTGCTATATTTTAACAAGTGACCAAAACCCTAGCATCCAAAACATCGGTTTTCAGTTCTGAGCTCATCCCTTTGATTTCTTGAAAGAGGTGGGGCTCCTGAGAAAGTATTCTGGGGGAAGGGTCTTCCTTCTTTTCGAAATCTTCTTGTATCCTGATTCTGATTTGGGCCTTGCTGCCTCTTTGGGGGTGAAAAGTTTGTAGTACTTCCCTGGGCTTGGAATCTTTTAAAGTTAGAGGGTGCAGGCTTTGGCGGGACCTTTACTACAAAGGCTTTGGCAAAATCTTTTGCCATTCTTACTGCTTCAGCCAAGGATACTGGCTTGGCATTTTTGACAAGGGATCATTCATTCCCTGAATGAATGAGTTGTTCTTCATCTAGAGGTGGTGAATATTTGAGTAGAAGAGAAAAGGCCTGGTGATATTCCTTGATGGTTTTGCTCTCCTGCTTTAGCTCTAAGAATTTGTTCATTTTGGTTTCCAAAAATCCAGGGGGACAAAATCTCTTTCTTAGATAAGTTTTTAGGTTATTCCAGGACTGAGTATTTCTGTCCAGACGGTTGGTGTCATAGTGGTTCCTCCATGCTACCCTGGCTGTTTCCACTATTTTCAGTCGGGCAAGAGCCATTTTGCTCCTCTCATTGTAGCCTGTGACGTCAAAATATTCCTCCATGGCTTCTACCCATTTCTCTACAACCTCGCCCAGGTTCTCCCCTTCTCCTTTGATGAAGGGTCCTGGCTGAGTCCTATGAAGAGCCTTGCGAACATCAGGGTCAAGCTCGTAATCTTAACAGAGAGGGTCTAGCTAACGGCCACAGTTTCCTCGTCTCATGATTGTGTCAAAAATTTATATATTATTAAATTTTTATTTTGATATTATCCACGAGATCCTGAGACTTAAGAGGTTCGGAAAACAATTTCTTAAACAAGACAATGATCTTATTGGAGATCTATGACATATGTCCGATAACAAATTTTTCTTTATCAGATCGTCCATAAACAATCACTTATACAATAGGGAATTTTTCTATGGAAAACATTTCTTTATTTATATAGAAGTTACAATATGTACATAGAGCAGCTCGGCTCCAAAATTCAAAATCTCCTTGGGAGTTGCATTAGACGACGGTACTGGGCCATAGGCATGCCCCGATACAAACGTTCACTTACTGACAAGGGAGCTATTATTTTCTCCTTAGGAATAAAACAACTAAGGAGTCTGTAGACTTGGCATGAAAGTCTGAAATTCCGAGGCGTCGAATGATATAGAATGATGCCACGTACCATTTTCAGCTTTAACAGCCAATGAGAGGTTCTGCCCACAGCATTGCATGGTGGTCGCAAGAGGCATGGACATACTGCCCTGCAAACCACATATGCTGTAGTCTCTCCACTGGGTTAGGAAAATATAAATCCTCGAAATGGCGTGTAAGTCTTGCTCGGCTTGTCGAGTTGAAGCGGAAGAAATGAGATGCTTGAAGGCAAACGCAGTCATATCTTGAGACTCGGTGAGGTCGGGATACCAGATAAATAGGGAATTTCCATCTATAAAAAAAAATTCTTTGATTAAAAATTCTTCATTAAAGAAGCTTACAGAATGAAAATACATTATGAAAAATGCTTTTTCTGAGTTTTTATTATCAATTTCTGATAAGAATTTGTTTATCCTTATTAGCTTTCAACTTCGCTCTGATACCAACTGTGAGATCCCTCTGTCCCCTCCACGTATCGGATTCCCGGTAGCGCTGATAGCAGCGGAAGTAGCCCCCTCATGCGCAGGGCAGGGTTTCTCACTCGAGGCCTGGCCCACGAATGTCCGGGCACGAGGCTAGGCTAGTGGTCACTCTGAAAACCGAAACCGAGAAAATTTCCCATGCTCGGAAAGCGGGGACGATTCCACCTTTTTGAATTTTTCTTAACGAGTTTTCTAACGAGATCAAAATCTAAACTATCCTCCACCTGAATAAACGAGATTGAAGGAAACTATCATCACTGATATGATTTGATTATCTGAGCAATTCAACGCTTTTTTCAAGATTAGGCACAACCGTTGATCCACTCAATCGAGAATTTTATCAAGGAATTAACTATCTACTCGAATCCTAGCAAATCCTAAGATTTTTTTTTTCAGTTTGATTATTAAAACTCCACTGATTCTAGCCTAACCCCATCTGGCCCATGGGTTAGCCACCACCCTGCCACTAGAATCAGTAGATCCAAACAAGTACTCACCCACCCATAATTGAAATGCCTTTCTTAACTTTAGCTTAAGAAAACATATACGCACACACTCCTCTTTAAAACTTTAATCTATAAAGCAATCCATTGACAAACAATTTACTGGTTACACATGTCATACTTAAAAATTTGCATTGAGTCTTTGTTTCTCACTAAAACAGTATCACTCTGGACTCTCCGTTGAGACCAGCGAGTCAACAACGAGATCCAGTGATAGATTACAATAAACATAGGTCCATCATATAATATCTTCCTTGACATATGCATGGATGTCCTCAGCACCGCGAGCCCGTGCATCTCTTGGTCAGAACCCCCCAGGATCCTCCTTAGGTGTGGTGGCACTTCACTCAGGGACCGCTTCGTCGACCCTCGTCCATCCATTAGGACTTGTTTGGGGTCTTCTTGGGCCCTTTAATTTGCCCCAAGCCTAATGACAGTCATTAAGGAGTGGTGCAATGGGAGAAGGCCATGTGGAGAAAAATGTTGGGTTTCCCTGCCCCTAATATGTAGGGGTCAAACTTGAATCATACCATTTTCTTTTAAGAAATTGGGCTGAAAAATGCAAAATCTTTCAATAAAATCAAATTTCCCACCTTTTTTTAATAAAGACAGCTCAAACTGGTATAAATGACCCCACCTCAAAAAGTGGGCTAGTGCCAAAAACGCCCCCCCATCACTATCCCTCATTTAAAGCTACTTTTCCCTCTCCCCACTCCCTCTTCCTCTCTCTAAAACTAGCAATTCGGTTTTGAGTCTCTCTCTAACTAAAAGAGTCTTTTTTTGGCCTCCTCCCTCCCTATTCAGCCTTCCCCTTCCCTCCTAAAGTTAGATCTATCTTTCTGTGCCTTCTTGGCTATGGAAAGCTTGGAAAACAGTCCACTTTTTTCCCCATCAAGTCCATCCTCTCTTGCTTGCACACATTCTTCACTCTCCTCTTGCTAGCTTATACACATTCTTGACTCCTCTTGCCAGCTTATATGCTCTGCTAGCATTAGGTTGCAGAGATCTTCTTACACACCTACAACTTTATAGCACTTAGCTTAATCAGTTAGCCAAGCACAATGAGTCACCGACCTCGTTCAAGGGTGGAGTCCTTTAGCAGGAGCAATGAACAAGACGACACTGGCTTGTGGGTTACAAGCACCTTTGCAAAAGGAATGTGGGTGACGATGCATCCGAGCACAAGGGGAGCCCAGAAAGTCTCTCGCAGATACATAGGGTTAAAGGGTTGTTGCAAGATCAGGGTGTCCAGTTTTATCCAGTTTATGCTGGACTGGGACAATGCTTGGAGAGTAAATTTTGGGGGGCAAGGTACTTAAAATGAGATCAAGCAAATAATAGAAAATACACTTGCCCTTAAATTAACCTAATATAACTTAAATTAATATAAATTAGTCTAATTAATCAAAAATAATCAAAAATATGATGAAATGATAAACAAATGATCTTTCCATACTTAGAGTGATCCAATTTATTTTTCCATAGATGCACCATTACAAGTACACTAGTCCCTATAGGTTTTAGATGATTCACATCAAAAATGTAATTTTACTAATTAGATTATTAATATTTGCAGGCCTTCTGATAGTCTGGAAGAATTTTGAAAAAGAGATCATTAAAAATCCAACCATTGGATTTGTAATTTTTACTAACCACCACATTCTACTAATGTCTCAGTATCTACCCACTCTTTTGATCTACAAGATTGAGGATTTTAAGTGGTAGCTATTGTGGGTACAAAAAGTGGCGTATATTATAACACTTTAAAGACCTTGAAATATTTAAAGAAAATAGACAAATATCTTAAAATTTTCTCGAAAAATCAAGTTAAGCTCCATATTATGTGAGGTTCTAAGGTACAAAGTGGGAATCTCATATGAGTTTATATGTAAAAGATATTAGCATTTTATGGAATCAGTTCAAATTTGGGACAGGGTGTATACATTGACTTTGTACCTAAGAAAATGAGGACTTTTGACTATCTAATGCTTAATCAAATTATACAACTATATTTCCAACTTTGAATATGATGTTCCAACAAAAGAACTTGAAACGAAATTCCTTCATTTACTAGGAGAGATTAGCCACTAAAGGTAAACAAATGCCTGTTTTTTTACTGTTTACAAGGTGCCTGAGTGGACAAAACTGGGCACCCTGATCTTGCAACCACCCTAAAGTCGCACCATTGGAAGGGTCGCATAGTGGATCTCAAGCAGGGGGCTGACGGAAGCAAGCAGGTGATGATCCAACACGTCTCGCAACTCCGTGTTGACAATGCCAATCACAAATGCTTTCCTGCAAATTGTAACTTTTATTTGTGCTTCTTGTTTTATGGGCTGCACTGAGACATGCTAATATCATTTCATGTTATGAAAGCTTGATTTTTCAAGTGCGTTCTTGTAATGTTCTGTGCAGACATCTTTCTGTCGACATTTGTGGAATGAGAGCCTTTAGAGGCCCTTTCTGGAACCTTTGAGGTGCACCACTTTGAAATCGGCAAGCTACTATATACTGGTTGTTCGGCATGAGAGCTTTTAGAGCGCTCAGTTTTCTTCTTTCATGCAGAGTATATTGTACCCACGTCAAGAGATGGTTCTGGGACTCTACGGAGGCTCCCTACACCAAGTCTCACGGACCATGATTGGCCAAAGCCCGACAATACTTTGGTTGCACTAACCAGATGTCGGATTGAGATTGATGTGTGTAATGC
Source organism: Cibotium barometz (assembly GCF_041138505.1). Classification (NCBI taxonomy): domain Eukaryota; kingdom Viridiplantae; phylum Streptophyta; class Polypodiopsida; order Cyatheales; family Cibotiaceae; genus Cibotium; species Cibotium barometz. The sequence goes on along the minus strand of NC_141050.1, from coordinate 6,373,894 downwards.
AATGAAGTGCACCTATGGGTCACATCGTGTGACTCTCACGTTCTTCATGCCTTTACATTTGTTTGTGTTTTTGTTCAAGGAGGCTGATGTTCACCGGACTCCTACAATGTGGATTGCAAAGGGAGGCATAGCAATGAGTGCCTTTCTGCCACCTTCGTGGGATTTGAAGCTTATTCAACATCAGGGTGACAAGATAAAGTGCATGGTGGTGTCGGAGAAGATGGTCCTTCGGTACCAGCTTGGAAAGCAACAACTCTCTATTATCTTTCCTTACAGATGTTGGAAGCTGACTACAGGCGAATGGCAAGCACTCGATTCGGACGAACAGCCTGATGTACATGTTAGCACGCAAGCTGATGTGTGGGATATCGTAGTAAATGATGCTGATTGAAATATGGCGAACTTAAGGGAGTACTTAGGCCTTAGGTTTGCACTGAAAGGTGACTTTTCATTTGTGATTGATAACACACCTCTACGTAAGAGGAAAGCGGCATCTTACTTTTGTAAAAGCATTCCCTTCCCTAGATGTATCCATATCAAGCAAGCTATGTAACAGATTTTGAGAGATTAATTCAAAACAATTTTGGCTACTCGCAATTTGCGTTCAATTTTGTACACTTTTAAGTTATGTCGCGTGTTTTTATTTTTTTGGAGGTTTTAAGTGAATTTTTTAACATAAAAAAAGTTTTATCTTTATAAGTCACTTTTAGCCACTTTGAGTTCATCTCCTCACTCTTGGCATCTTTGCGGTCCCCTCGCCTTCTTCGCTACTCAAGCATGGCCACCCCCGCCCAAGCTCTCCTATCTCAATTGCACAAGCTTGACCTCGATCACTTGATCGAGAAGCTTGCACCCATCTTTTAGACATCTATTGACATGGAAGGCACCGCCGAACTCCATAATGACATGTTTGGGGCGTTCACTAGCTACAAGGACACATACATGGCTGAATATTGTGTTAACTTTGAAGACGAGGAGGGGACTTGGGTGCCTGTGGATCTTATCAAGCATACCCACAAAGCGGACAAAAATTTCAGGTTCAGGCTTGCAAGATTCCTCAAAGGCCTTAGTAGCACATATCTAAGGGAGGAGGAAGAAGATAACCTAGTAGATCTTGGAATGGGCAACATCGGCACAAGTTTTTTGAGGTGGGACAAGACTCTTGCCCTCCTAATCTTGGAGGGAACAGAGAAAAGCAAGGGAAAGAGGAAGGCCACTCCTCCAAAGAATGCCACACCTTATCTCTTGATCAAGGAAGCTGACCCAAAGGAGGAGATTGTCACCCCAGTGCAAGAAGCATCTCTTGCACTTGTGACTCTGGCGGAAGAGCTGCAAGCTGAGGCTATGAAACGGGACATCGAAGGGGACGATGTCATGGATGAAGTTCCAGAGCTCGAAGTGCGAACTCTACACCCCATCATAGTAGAAGGTGTAGAGTTCTTATTTTTGGATGACATCGCCCATGTCCTCGGGCTGCACCAGGATGAAAAATTTTACCATAACCTCCTTTGTATGGCTGACCATTTTTCAATTTTAAGTCTCTAAAATCAATATTATGAAAAATTTGATTTTATTCATTAATCATTCACCTAGGATAACGAATGGTTGGATTTACTAGAGAGAGAGGGGAATGCCTTTTGCAATGAGGCATAACATCATTTGTAATGTAGAGAAGACAAAAAGCATAAAAAACCATAAAAACCATAAAATAAATGGAAAAGAGAAGAATCACCAACTTACTAATGAATTTGAGAGCTTTCCTTTGGCTTCATGGTTTGAGGGTTCAACTCTTGTTTGAGACAAGAGTGGCCACCAATCTCCTAGAAGAAGGAAGGTCAAAAACTAATGAATTATGAATACAATTCACTGTTTTTGGCACTTGGGAGAGACAGGGTAACAGTGCAAAACACTATTGAGTTTCAACAAAGGGGAGGGATTCTATTTATAGGAAAAAGTGAGCTTCTAACCAAGCCAACTGATTCTAGAATTTTCCAGATCAGTTTGGTCAATTTTTGACCATTTTTAGGTCAGTTTTGCTCACTTTTTGGATCTAGTTGAAACAGGAGAGAGGAGGGATAAAAATATCCCATTATTTGGGAGTTTAAAACTCATTCAAGCATGTGGAATAGGCGCCTCCTTCATGAGGGGAATTTCCCCATGCAGAGGTGTCAAAAATGCACCATTTCACCTAAATATCTCTCTTTTTTAACTATTAACCTTGTCCTTAGTCAACTCTTCATCTTATGTGAGTATTTACTCATTTTTGGGGGATTTTCTTTTATTTCTTCATTTATCTCCTCCCTACATTTGGATGAATCTTATTGGTCGATAGGAACCTTAAATTAAAATTTCAAAAAAATCTTCACCCCCACGATAATGCTTCTTGAACAGATTATACTTAATTCCTAATGCACCTTCTAAAAATCTTTTTAAACTTCTGTTTCAGGGAAACTTATTTTAATAAGATGATATATTTTTTTATCCAAAAATATTTAAAAATTGAATTACCACTCTCTAGAAGATTTTCTCTCTCTAGGCCAAAACTGGTAGAAATAAGATCTTTTATATTTCTGAAGAGGGATTTGATTATAGGGGAAGATGCTGGACATCTTGAGAGGCTGGGGAGGAATCTTACATTCTCTCCCACTTGAAAAATGCAAGATGTCCTCATCTCGCAAACTAGGGGTAATCCCACAACAGATCGGCTTCATTCTCCCAGAAGGATAGAATTCCATTTTACTAATAATTCTTTGAGAATTCTGTTTCTGAGAATCTTTTCTCGAACATCAAGAATCTTCAGGTTGGAGTTCCATCTGCCCTTGGGTTGAAGAGGTTAGGATTTCATCACCAAGCACATGATTTGGGCTTGGCACATATTTCTTTAGAAGGCTTACATGAAATACATTATGAACTTTGAGATGAGGAGGCAGAAGAAGCTCGTAGGCTAAGTCACCTACTTTCTTTGTAATCAGATTTGGCCCACAATATCTGAGGGATAACTTCTTGTACTTCCCAAGAGATAAAGAACTTCTTTTTGGACTGTACTCGAATGAAGACCATATCTGCTTCTTTGAATTCTCTGTCTGTCCTCTTCTTATCTGCATACTGCTTTTGTCGATCCTAGGCAGCTTTTATATCTTTATTAATTGCCTACATCTGCTGCTCCATGTCGTCAAGCATCTGTCTGGACATCTTGACCCTAATCAATGGGTCGGACCAAGTTAATGGAGTTAAGCAATCTTGTCCATACAGAGCTTTAAAAGGGCTCATCCCGATACTTCGGTGATAAGAAGCATAGGTGCAGATAGCTTAGCCACTTCTTGGGTTTCCTGCCATAACATTACCGAAGTATATCTTTGATTACTTGGTTTACCCTTTCAGTTTGACCATCGGTCTCAGGGTGATAAGCTGTGCTGAGATCCAAGAAAGTTCCCATTGCTTCGAAAAATGCATTCCAGAACCTTGAAGTAAATTTGGGATCTCGATCACTTACTATTCTCCTAGGTAGGACATGCAATCTGAAGATTTCTTTGAGGAACACTCTGGCCACATCCACTACAGTGTAGGTTTCTTTTACTGGAATTAGATGGGCAACTTTGGTTAGTCTCTCAACTACCACGAAAATGGAGTTGTAACCTGATTGCACTGAAGGTAATCCAGTAATAAAATCCATACTGATACATTTCCACTTCATCTGAGGGATGTCCAATGGATGTAACTTCCCAAGCATTTTTACTCTTTCAGCTTTGACTTTCTGGCATGTTAGACATTGACGTACATGATTCAGTACATCCTTTTTCAGACCAGGGCAAAAGAAGCTTTTCTTTACAGACATGTAGGTTTTGATGAAACCTGGATGTCCTTCTATAAGGTTATCATGGGCTTCATTCAGAATTTGACCCTTGGTTCCCTCATCATTGGGAATGCATAGCCTGCGATTATAATACATAATGCCATCATCTAGGCTATATCCTTGAACTCTGTTCAACTCCTGTGGAGTTTTGCTTTCCCACATAAGTAGGGTAGCAATAGGGCCAAAGAATCTATCCTGCATGATCTTCTCTCTTACTTCAATAATCAAAGGATTTGATATCACAGTAATTGCAAGCAAGGAGGCTTTTCTGTTGAGGGCATCGGCTACCACATTTTCTTTGCCTGCGTGATACTTGATTTCAAAATCAAAATCCTGCAGGGTCCACATCCATCTTCTTTGGCACATGTTGAGGTCCTTCTGAGTAAAGATCCACTTTAAGCTCTGATGATCTGTCTCATCAAAGTGAATCTTTTTCCCAGTAGGTAATGTCTGCACAGCTTTAAGGCATAGACTACTTAAAGTAATTCCAGGTCGTGGATAGCATAATTCCTCTCATGTGTTCTAAGCTTTCGGGATTCATAGGCCACTGCATGACCTTCTTGCATGAGTGCACCTCCCAGGGCAAAACCACTTGCATGAGTTACTACCTCAAGGGTAGAGAGAAATCTGGTAGCTTCAGAACGGGACTGGTTACCAAGGCGGTCTTCAACTTATCAAAAGCACTCTGGCACCTGGCAGACCATTGAAATGGGGTATTCTTTTTGAGAAGGTTAGTAAGGGGGGAAGCTATGAGAGCATACTTTGGTATAAAAATTCTATACCAACCAGTCAATCCCAAGAATCCTCTGACTTCTTTCACTGTCTTTGGTTCCGGCCAATCTATGACTACTTGGACTTTTGCAGAATCTGGAGAAATTCCATCTTTGGATACCAAAAAGCCCAAGTATTCAACGTGGTCGACAGAGAAAGTGCATTTTCTCTTTTTGGCAAAGAGTTGGTGCTTCCTTATAATCTCAAGAACTTTTCGGACATGAGTCTCATGGTCAGCTACATTCCTTGAGTAAATCAAAATGTCATCAAAGAACACTAGAACAAAATCATCCAAGTATTATCTGAGGATGTCCTGCATTAGGCGATTGAATGTAGCTGGGACATTAGTTAGTCCGAACGGCATGACAGTAAATTCATAATGCCCATAGCGAGTATTGATGGCTGTTTTTGGTATATCTTCATCATTGATACTGATCTGGTAATACCCAAATTTGAGATCTATCTTTGTGAAGATCTGGGCTCCATTTAGTCCCTGTCCAGAAGCTCATCAATTCTTGGGATAGGTTACTTATTCTTAACTGTCAGTTGATTCAGACCTCTGTAGTCCACACAGAGTCTAAGCGTTCCATCTTTCTTTTTCTGAAAGAGAACTGGCGTACCCCAAGGTGAAACACTAGGTCTTACAAACCCTTGTTCTAACAGCTGTCTAAGCTATTCCTTGAGTTTGATGGCTTTAAGAACTGGCATTTTGTACGTGCACAGGGCTACTGGCTCTGGGGGTTAATTCTATCACATGATCTACTTCCCAAATTGGAGGCATTTCAGTTAGTTCTGCTGGGAATAGGTCATCAAATTCACTTAACCATTCTGGTTCTTTAGCCTTAAGCTTTGAGTCTACTGGGTTCATTTTGACAACATAAATTTGCTGCTTCTTCCTAAGTCCTTTCAGTAACCTGGAAACTTTTACTAATTGAAGGTCTGGGGATCCGAAAACTCCAGTTCCTTGAACTTTGTTCCCGTGAAGATCATGGAAGGAAATGGTTCCATTGTGACAGTGTATGTCAGCTTGATTTTTGTGGAGCCAATTCATTCTAAGGATCCCGTCAAAAACTCCCAGAGGTAAGACTTTAAATTGACAGTCGGTTACATTACCATCTAGATTGAACTGGATAAGATCTGTCTCATGGTGAGTGAAAAGAGTCTTCCCCCACTGGCCAATTCAACTTGCATAGGTTTCCCTGATTTTTGTTCTAAGACTAGCTTACGCAAGCATCCAGGGGAAATGAATGAATGAGAACTGCCTGAATCAATCAAAAGCCTTAAAGGCTTACCCTGATACTCTGCTGGAGTATGGATGACTGAGAACTGCTGGTTAGGCACTTGATTTTCAATTGCAGCATAGATCTAGCCTCTTTCCTCTTCTGCTACATCTAGAACTGTGACTGCTCTGGCTGTTGCAGTCTGAGGCGGAACTCTTTCTCTTTGGTTGCCCCAGTTCTGGGAAGGAGTTCTGAGGTTACTTTGGACAGAGGCAGATGGCTGAGCTGGAGTTCTTCTGGGGTTACCTTGGCTTGGGCGAGATGGACCCTGATTAGACTGGTATGAAGGGGTTGGTCTCTGAACTCAGGGTCCTTGACTTCCCTGTCCCCTTGACATGGCAGGAGTCGTGCTATATTTTAACAAGTGACCAAAACCCTAGCATCCAAAACATCGGTTTTCAGTTCTGAGCTCATCCCTTTGATTTCTTGAAAGAGGTGGGGCTCCTGAGAAAGTATTCTGGGGGAAGGGTCTTCCTTCTTTTCGAAATCTTCTTGTATCCTGATTCTGATTTGGGCCTTGCTGCCTCTTTGGGGGTGAAAAGTTTGTAGTACTTCCCTGGGCTTGGAATCTTTTAAAGTTAGAGGGTGCAGGCTTTGGTGGGACCTTTACTACAAAGGCTTTGGCAAAATCTTTTGCCATTCTTACTGCTTCAGCCAAGGATACTGGCTTGGCATTTTTGACAAGGGATCATTCATTCCCTGAATGAATGAGTTGTTCTTCATCTAGAGGTGGTGAATATTTGAGTAGAAGAGCAAAGGCCTGGTGATATTCCTTGATGGTTTTGCTCTCCTGCTTTAGCTCTAAGAATTTGTTCATTTTGGTTTCCAAAAATCCAGGGGGACAAAATCTCTTTCTTAGATAAGTTTTTAGGTTATTCCAGGACTGAGTATTTCTGTCCAGACGGTTGGTGTCATAGTGGTTCCTCCATGCTACCCTGGCTGTTTCCACTATTTTCAGTCGGGCAAGAGCCATTTTGCTCCTCTCATTGTAGCCTGTGACGTCAAAATATTCCTCCATGGCTTCTACCCATTTCTCTACAACCTCGCCCAGGTTCTCCCCTTCTCCTTTGATGAAGGGTCCTGGCTGAGTCCTATGAAGAGCCTTGCGAACATCAGGGTCAAGCTCGTAATCTTAACAGAGAGGGTCTAGCTAACGGCCACAGTTTCCTCGTCTCATGATTGTGTCAAAAATTTATATATTATTAAATTTTTATTTTGATATTATCCACGAGATCCTGAGACTTAAGAGGTTCGGAAAACAATTTCTTAAACAAGACAATGATCTTATTGGAGATCTATGACATATGTCCGATAACAAATTTTTCTTTATCAGATCGTCCATAAACAATCACTTATACAATAGGGAATTTTTCTATGGAAAACATTTCTTTATTTATATAGAAGTTACAATATGTACATAGAGCAGCTCGGCTCCAAAATTCAAAATCTCCTTGGGAGTTGCATTAGACGACGGTACTGGGCCATAGGCATGCCCCGATACAAACGTTCACTTACTAACAAGGGAGCTATTATTTTCTCCTTAGGAATAAAACAACTAAGGAGTCTGTAGACTTGGCATGAAAGTCTGAAATTCCGAGGCGTCGAATGATATAGAATGATGCCACGTACCATTTTCAGCTTTAACAGCCAATGAGAGGTTCTGCCCACAGCATTGCATGGTGGTCGCAAGAGGCATGGACATACTGCCCTGCAAACCACATATGCTGTAGTCTCTCCACTGGGTTAGGAAAATATAAATCCTCGAAATGGCGTGTAAGTCTTGCTCGGCTTGTCGAGTTGAAGCGGAAGAAATGAGATGCTTGAAGGCAAACGCAGTCATATCTTGAGACTCGGTGAGGTCGGGATACCAGATAAATAGGGAATTTCCATCTATAAAAAAAAATTCTTTGATTAAAAATTCTTCATTAAAGAAGCTTACAGAATGAAAATACATTATGAAAAATGCTTTTTCTGAGTTTTTATTATCAATTTCTGATAAGAATTTGTTTATCCTTATTAGCTTTCAACTTCGCTCTGATACCAACTGTGAGATCCCTCTGTCCCCTCCACGTATCGGATTCCCGGTAGCGCTGATAGCAGCGGAAGTAGCCCCCTCATGCGCAGGGCAGGGTTTCTCACTCGAGGCCTGGCCCACGAATGTCCGGGCACGAGGCTAGGCTAGTGGTCACTCTGAAAACCGAAACCGAGAAAATTTCCCATGCTCGGAAAGCGGGGACGATTCCACCTTTTTGAATTTTTCTTAACGAGTTTTCTAACGAGATCAAAATCTAAACTATCCTCCACCTGAATAAACGAGATTGAAGGAAACTATCATCACTGATATGATTTGATTATCTGAGCAATTCAACGCTTTTTTCAAGATTAGGCACAACCGTTGATCCACTCAATCGAGAATTTTATCAAGGAATTAACTATCTACTCGAATCCTAGCAAATCCTAAGATTTTTTTTTTCAGTTTGATTATTAAAACTCCACTAATTCTAGCCTAACCCCATCTCGCCCATGGGTTAGCCACCACCCTGCCACTAGAATCAGTAGATCCAAACAAATACTCACCCACCCATAATTGAAATGCCTTTCTTAACTTTAGCTTAAGAAAACATATACGCACACACTCCTCTTTAAAACTTTAATCTATAAAGCAATCCATTGACAAACAATTTACTGGTTACACATGTCATACTTAAAAATTTGCATTGAGTCTTTGTTTCTCACTAAAACAGTATCACTCTGGACTCTCCGTTGAGACCAGCGAGTCAACAACGAGATCCAGTGATAGATTACAATAAACATAGGTCCATCATATAATATCTTCCTTGACATATGCATGGATGTCCTCAGCACCGCGAGCCCGTGCATCTCTTGGTCAGAACCCCCCAGGATCCTCCTTAGGTGTGGTGGCACTTCACTCAGGGACCGCTTCGTCGACCCTCGTCCATCCATTAGGACTTGTTTGGGGTCTTCTTGGGCCCTTTAATTTGCCCCAAGCCTAATGACAGTCATTAAGGAGTGGTGCAATGGGAGAAGGCCATGTGGAGAAAAATGTTGGGTTTCCCTGCCCCTAATATGTAGGGGTCAAACTTGAATCATACCATTTTCTTTTAAGAAATTGGGCTGAAAAATGCAAAATCTTTCAATAAAATCAAATTTCCCACCTTTTTTTAATAAAGACAGCTCAAACTGGTATAAATGACCCCACCTCAAAAAGTGGGCTAGTGCCAAAAACGCCCCCCCATCACTATCCCTCATTTAAAGCTACTTTTCCCTCTCCCCACTCCCTCTTCCTCTCTCTAAAACTAGCAATTCGGTTTTGAGTCTCTCTCTAACTAAAAGAGTCTTTTTTTGGCCTCCTCCCTCCCTATTCAGCCTTCCCCTTCCCTCCTAAAGTTAGATCTATCTTTCTGTGCCTTCTTGGCTATGGAAAGCTTGGAAAACAGTCCACTTTTTTCCCCATCAAGTCCATCCTCTCTTGCTTGCACACATTCTTCACTCTCCTCTTGCTAGCTTATACACATTCTTGACTCCTCTTGCCAGCTTATATGCTCTGCTAGCATTAGGTTGCAGAGATCTTCTTACACACCTACAACTTTATAGCACTTAGCTTAATCAGTTAGCCAAGCACAATGAGTCACCGACCTCGTTCAAGGGTGGAGTCCTTTAGCAGGAGCAATGAACAAGACGACACTGGCTTGTGGGTTACAAGCACCTTTGCAAAAGGAATGTGGGTGACGATGCATCCGAGCACAAGGGGAGCCCAAAAAGTCTCTCGCAGATACATAGGGTTAAAGTCGCACCATTGGAAGGGTCGCATAGTGGATCTCAAGCAGGGGGCTGACGGAAGCAAGCAGGTGATGATCCAACACGTCTCGCAACTCCGTGTTGACAATGCCAATCACAAATGCTTTCCTGCAAATTGTAACTTTTATTTGTGCTTCTTGTTTTATGGGCTGCACTGAGACATGCTAATATCATTTCATGTTATGAAAGCTTGATTTTTCAAGTGCGTTCTTGTAATGTTCTGTGCAGACATCTTTCTGTCGACATTTGTGGAATGAGAGCCTTTAGAGGCCCTTTCTGGAACCTTTGAGGTGCACCACTTTGAAATCGGCAAGCTACTATATACTGGTTGTTCGGCATGAGAGCTTTTAGAGCGCTCAGTTTTCTTCTTTCATGCAGAGTATATTGTACCCACGTCAAGAGATGGTTCTGGGACTCTACGGAGGCTCCCTACACCAAGTCTCACGGACCATGATTGGCCAAAGCCCGACAATACTTTGGTTGCACTAACCAGATGTCGGATTGAGATTGATGTGTGTAATGCAATGAAGTGCACCTATGGGTCACATCGTGTGACTCTCACGTTCTTCATGCCTTTACATTTGTTTGTGTTTTTGTTCAAGGAGGCTGATGTTCACCGGACTCCTACAATGTGGATTGCAAAGGGAGGCATAGCAATGAGTGCCTTTCTGCCACCTTCGTGGGATTTGAAGGTTATTCAACATCAGGGTGACAAGATAAAGTGCATGGTGGTGTCGGAGAAGATGGTCCTTCGGTACCAGCTTGGAAAGCAACAACTCTCTATTATCTTTCCTTACAGATGTTGGAAGCTGACTACAGGCGAATGGCAAGCACTCGATTCGGACGAACAGCCTGATGTACATGTTAGCACGCAAGCTGATGTGTGGGATATCGTAGTAAATGATGCTGATTGAAATATGGCGAACTTAAGGGAGTACTTAGGCCTTAGGTGCAAAAGCATTCCCTTCCCTAGATGTATCCATATCAAGCAAGCTATGTAACAGATTTTGAGAGATTAATTCAAAACAATTTTGGCTACTCGCAATTTGCGTTCAATTTTGTACACTTTTAAGTTATGTCGCGTGTTTTTATTTTTTTGGAGGTTTTAAGTGAATTTTTTAACATAAAAAAAGTTTTATCTTTATAAGTCACTTTTAGCCACTTTGAGTTCATCTCCTCACTCTTGGCATCTTTGCGGTCCCCTCGCCTTCTTCGCTACTCAAGCATGGCCACCCCCGCCCAAGCTCTCCTATCTCAATTGCACAAGCTTGACCTCGATCACTTGATCGAGAAGCTTGCACCCATCTTTTAGACATCTATTGACATGGAAGGCACCGCCGAACTCCATAATGACATGTTTGGGGCGTTCACTAGCTACAAGGACACATACATGGCTGAATATTGTGTTAACTTTGAAGACGAGGAGGGGACTTGGGTGCCTGTGGATCTTATCAAGCATACCCACAAAGCGGACAAAAATTTCAGGTTCAGGCTTGCAAGATTCCTCAAAGGCCTTAGTAGCACATATCTAAGGGAGGAGGAAGAAGATAACCTAGTAGATCTTGGAATGGGCAACATCGGCACAAGTTTTTTGAGGTGGGACAAGACTCTTGCCCTCCTAATCTTGGAGGGAACAGAGAAAAGCAAGGGAAAGAGGAAGGCCACTCCTCCAAAGAACGCCACACCTTATCTCTTGATCAAGGAAGCTGACCCAAAGGAGGAGATTGTCACCCCAGTGCAAGAAGCATCTCTTGCACTTGTGACTCTGGCGGAAGAGCTGCAAGCTGAGGCTATGAAACGGGACATCGAAGGGGACGATGTCATGGATGAAGTTCCAGAGCTCGAAGTGCGAACTCTACACCCCATCATAGTAGAAGGTGTAGAGTTCTTATTTTTGGATGACATCGCCCATGTCCTCGGGCTGCACCAGGATGAAACTCTCTCAGTCATTGCTATGTACGGGGGCATGCGAGACACACAACAGCCGTCTAAAGATGATGACATCCGCATTGACTTCAATTCTGCAGATGTCACAAAGGTGCTTGCGCTCCCAGAAAATCATGCCTTAATATAGTCCCTTGTGGCAGAGACTCTTGTACAAATATCCCAATGCAAGGATTTCTACGAGAGTGTGCCAGAAACTAGCTTTGCCCCTCACAAGCCGCTTGCCATTTCGGATTCCGTCAGCCTCGGGAGCATTAGGGGAAGGTTGAGGTCTATAGGGGCCCTTTAAGCTGCCATATTATGATTTTAATGACTTTTTGTTAAAACCTTAAGTTTCTTTGACTTTAGATACCTTCTTGTTCCTCAAACGGCTAGAAGTTTGAATTTCAAAGTTTCCCGCCAAAATTGAATTTGAAATCGAGCGAGCAAAACTATATCATGTGACATATCTATGGAAAGAGCTCGATGAGTAGATTCTGGATCTGTAATCTTCGACAAATTTTGAGCTCATATGTAGAAGTTATGGACGTCTAAAATTTCAAAAACTTTCCCCCCTTTTTGAAAATGAAAAGTACAAAAAGGCATCTTCTAGAGAATCTTTTGACTACCTTTAATCACCCAACATTTTTATATACATGGCATCACACGATTGGCTCTTCTCCTTAATAACCTTTTAATCACATGGCATCTTAAAGGGCCCCTATAGACCTCAACCTTCCCCCTAATGCATCAATATTAGTGATGCAGACCTTGCAGATAATGATGATGCCACTAAGGTAGTACACCCAATTTCTTCCCTCTTAATTTGTAATTTTTTGAAGTCAACTCATTCTTCTATCTACTTTGTAGACCGCAAGAGAAATGGACTGGTTCGTAAGCCAAAAGGGTGGAGCACGAAAGGAGGTGGAGGGAAAAGATGCTGCGCTATGGCACTACATCCCGAGCTTCAATGCCGAGATGCTTCGCGTGATTCACGACTTTTCAAATTACGCGCAAGCTGAATTTTTGAAGTGCAAAGCCCTAAGCGCCATCCTGTCTGAAGCCCCTATAGCCCAAAATGCCCATAAATGTATTCTTGTAAATAGGGAAGCAGCTATCTATAGCTTTGGTGATAAAAGTGCGGGGTCTTTCCTAGGATTTTGTGGCCTTAGCCTTGGACAAGGCATCATTGATGCCAAAGAGATAGCCGAACGCATTGGTGAACAAACCATCGGTAAAGACTCTCACCCACGAGGCTTTCACCAAGCTCATCAAGCAAGTTGGCTAGATCCAATGTACTCATTTGCCTTTTGTGAAAATTAAACAATTAATGACATCAAGATGTTTGTCGAGCTGATTTTAAGTTTTATCTTCTTGATGTGTTTATATGTTGTTGTCGTGTCGTGTCCTGATGTTTCAATCAATTTTTGTGAACACTCGTCTGCCACCACCCGTCCGACTTTGGCTCGACTCAACGGGCTGATTTCTCTTGCGTATGGCTCCAAAAGGGTAGATCAGATGTGCGGGGTGCGTCGAGGCCGACGGGGGGGCCGGTGGTCGTGCCATGGAACCTGTGTGCCACTCAGCGACTGTAACCTGTTTGACCTGGTTTTTCATCAGACGAGTGGTTTTTCATTAATCAAATTGAGATTACAAAACACGGATTTGTTGCATTACAAAGGCTTCTCCTATCTAGTGAAAGAGAGCGTCGTCTCCACGGATACGCCTAGCTAGACGAAGATCAGATGGCTTCATATAGTGACACGTTTTGCATGCACCATGTGTCAGGCGTTTTTCTGAGACGTCTTTTTGGCTCGTGTATATATGGATGTGTGACGTGTGTGAGGGTTTTGGCTTTGAGGGCGTTGCCAGGCATTCAGTGTGGATGGTTTTGTTTTGAGGCCGGTTTGGAACATGGTCAGCTTGAGTTGATATTCAGCACTCGGTCGTCTTGAGGTGTGTATGCGTCCCCAAGCATGAGCGGGCATCGTGGATTGTAATAGAAGTATGGAAACATGGGCATTTAGAGGTAATGGGGCCAATGTAGCCATGGGCATTGGGTGTGAAATAGAAGGTATGGTGGGTGGCCATCCTTAGGCATTAGGAAAATAATAAATAAAATAAAAGGAAAACGTTGCGAGCTGGTAACGTTGGCGTGGAACGTTGAAGGGTTGCCAACGCAGCGTTCTGGAAGCTGGCGAGTTGTGGAGTCGGCGTGGGCTGCAGATAAGAAGAAAAAGGTCGCCTTATTGTGACGGGGGTTCCCAGGCGCAACACGAGGATTGCAGAGGAAGGAAGGCTGCTGGCGAGGAGAAAAAGAGAAGTGGCCATTGTGTGGTTGTGGGGAGCCTTCCCGTGTGAAGAGCAGTAAGGTTGAGGAAGCTGCTGTGCTGGCGGGCAGAGGGCGTGAAGGCGCCAAAGACAGAGTGGCTGGCTAGTGCGGGTGCTGGCGACAGAGAGCTACTGCTGACGACGACTGGGAGGCGCCAAAGAACAAGAGTTGAAAGCGGAGAAGGTGTGGCCGGCTTGGGTTCTCAGGCGTATGCAGCCACAAGTGTGAAGAGTGGTGAAGGGTGGAGCTGCAGCCAGGTAGCTAGTGGCCATTGTGTGGTTGTGGGGAGCCTTCCCGTGTGAAGAGATTGGAGCACAGCTAGTAAGGGCTGGCGTGACTGAAGCGCAGGGCAGCTGGATGAGGGGCTAAGAAACAGCAACTGTTGGGCTGTAAGCATGGAGGGCATGCGTGTTGGAGAAGGCAGAGGCTGGTGGGGCATTGCCTGTGGGAAAGAAACGGGTGCTGGCATCAAAGGGAGCTGCTAGCGAAGACAAAAGGGAGCAGATAAGCTGCAGGTGAAAGGCAGGCTGGTGTGGGCCGCCTTGGAGACAGGACAGTGGACAGAACAGGGTGCCGAGTGAAGCACAGAGGGGACAGTGTTGCTGCTTGGTGGTGGGCCGGTAGCAAGGCAGATAAGCTGCCTGGGTTTGTTGCGAGCTGACAGAGGATCAGCACAGAGACTGAGAGAGAGGTGAATGCCGCTGACGACACATGCAGAAATGATGGGCTGCAGAGTTGAGGGTTAGCTGGTGTGGGCGCCTTCTGAAGTGAGAGTGGCCGGGTTCATTCTGATGTGATTGGTACAGCAGGTAGGCGAGTGGTTCGTGGTGATCAGGGATGTGGTGTATCCTCGGCTGACAGGCCTGAGTGTTTTGTTTATGAGTTGTGTGAGTAAGGCTTCTGTGTCGGGAGAAGCTTGTAAAATGTTTTGATCTGAATGTTTTGATCTGGGAATATAAAGCTGGGTGTTTGTCTTGGTTTATGGTGCCCCTATTTCGGGCTGTCTGTCTGGCGTGGGTTGGGTGGTGAAGTGCGAGAATTGTTCTAGCCGGTGGCTGGTGGTGCCCCCGTTCGTGTGTGTTATTCCAAGTTTGCGAGGTGGAAGGGCTGTAGAGGCAGGGTTTTCTTTCTTTTTTTCACCTCACATCCTTCTGGTGCCCCCACTGAGGATTTCTCAAGGATTGTTTGACTGAGGAGTCTCTGGCGTTGTGCTTTGGCGTGTGTTTCACTGAGGAGAGTTCAGGGACTGGTACAGGTTGTCATGATGTGGTCCTATCCGGAGTTTCATGGCAGGAAGGGTGAAGATGTGTGTGACTTTTTGGAGCAAATGGAGTTGGCATGCATTAGCAACCATGTCACGGATGAAGAGCAGGTTCTGAGGCTGATAAGGATTTTCTTGAAGGGAGATGCCCGAAGCTGGCTGAAGGGTTTTGAAGCACAGGATGCTGGTGTCTTGACCTTGGACAGGTTGAAGGAAGGCCTTTTGAAACGTTTTCAGCAAGTGGAGGATTCGAGTGTGATTTGGCAGGAGCTGAGCATCTTGAAGCAGGTTCATGGGCAATCACTGGACGATTTTGTGAAGGTATTTACATGTCTGTGGAGTAAGTGGTGTGTGACATTGAAGCAGGAAGTTCCTCCAATGTTTTTGAAGAAGAGCTTGTTTATTGATGGTTTGCTACCCCATTTGAGGGTCAGGGTTGAGTTGAAGAATTCCAGGTCATTTGATGATGCTGTTAGCATTGCTAGAGAAAAGGAAGGCAAGGTTTTGAAGCAGATGGAGATGGGTATATATCCGTATGAGGGTGTCGTGTCTGTAAGGGATAAGCAGGTAAATTTGGTTGAGGTGGATAAGAGTCCTATGCAAAGTGTGATTAGACAGGAGCCTCAAAGGCCAGTACAGGTACGGAGGGGGATGTTTTATATGCCTTCTGATTTTTTTCCAAAGTTTGAAAAGCATGTGCAGGTGGATGAAAAGCAGGTGAAGGTGCAAAGTGAAGACAAGGAGTTGCCAGTGGATTCTCCTTTGGATTTGGACGTCGTGGTTGTACAGGACAGTGATTTGGAAGGCCCTATTGGAGATCGTTTGGAGGATCTGGATGATATGCATGCATAGGGAAGCAAAGAGGATGATGCCTTGGGAGTGGCTGATGAGGAAGAGGAGCCGGATACAGGTTGCTTAGAGGATGATTCTTTGTCAAATACAGAGAGAGAGGAGGATGGGGTAGAGACTTCTGATGAAGTGAAGACGGATGCGGATGTGGAAAGTGTGGAGGAAGACTCCATCATTATGGATTTTCTTGGACAGCTTGATGGTGGTATGGTACCTGCGATGGATGAAGTGGATATTTGTCCATCTGATGCATTAGATGCTGAGAAGTCTTTGGACGATGATACCAGGGGGGTTGGCAACACTGAAGAAGGTATGCATGTGGATTTGGTTGATGAAGAGCGTTGTGAGGAGAGCATTGTGCCTGAGGATGATATATGGGAAATTGCTAGCCTTGATGAACAGGAGCCAGAAGTGGAGATGGATGCTGATATGGTCGAGAGTGTGACAAAGGCTTCTTTACGAGTTGCTGAGATGTTGAAGGCAAAGTCCAAGGATGACAAGGGTTCTGAGCCAGTTGAACTGGATGGTTGTGAAGAAATGCCTGAAATACAAGAGCTGGAAATGCTTGTGGATACTGCTGATGGTGGAAAGGATCTGGATTTTAGTGTGGATAAAGGTCAAAATGCTGGAACCTGGCCTTCATTGGTGTTGATGGGTGGGATGCTAGATGCTGGAATGCCACAGATTTCGAAGACGAGGAGGTTGGTTGTGGGTGAAGAGCAAAGGCTTGAAGATGATGCTGTGTGGTTAGAGTCTGTGAATGCTGTGGACGTGAATGATTTTCTGATGGATATGGTGGACGTTTGGTATGCAGTGATGCAACCATGGTGTTTAACAGATGCTGGGGAATGGGATGGTGAATTGCTGTTTCCTTTTGATCCTGGTGGATAGCTATCGGAATCTATCTAATGCTGCTGAGCATGAATGCTCTAGCAGAAGGGGGGGTGGCAAAGTATGTCAGGCGTTTTTCTGAGACGTCTTTTTGGCTCGTGTATATATGGATGTGTGACGTGTGTGAGGGTTTTGGCTTTGAGGGCGTTGCCAGGCGTTCAGTGTGGATGGTTTTGTTTTGAGGCCGGTCTGGAACATGGTCAGCTTGAGTTGATATTCAGCACTCGGTCCTCTTGAGGTGTGTATGCATCCCCAAGCATGAGCGGGCATCGTGGATTGTAATAGAAGTATGGAAACATGGGCATTTAGAGGTAATGGGGCCAATGTAGCCATGGGCATTGGGTGTGAAATAGAAGGTATGGTGGGTGGCCATCCTTAGGCATTAGGAAAATAATAAATAAAATAAAAGGAAAACGTTGCCAGCTGGTAACGTTGGCGTGGAACGTTGAAGGGTTGCCAACGCAGCATTCTGGAAGCTGGCGAGTTGTGGAGTCGGCGTGGGCTGCAGATAAGAAGAAAAAGGTCGCCTTATTGTGACGGGGGTTCCCAGGCGCAACACGAGGATTGCAGAGGAAGGAAGGCTGCTGGCGAGGAGAAAAAGAGAAGTGGCCATTGTGTGGTTGTGGGGAGCCTTCCCGTGTGAAGAGCAGTAAGGTTGAGGAAGCTGCTCTGGCGGGCAGAGGGCGTGAAGGCGCCAAAGACAGAGTGGCTGGCTAGTGCGGGTGCTGGCGACAGAGAGCTACTGCTGACGACGACTGGAAGGCGCCAAAGAACAAGAGTTGAAAGCGGAGAAGGTGTGGCCGGCTTGGGTTCTCGGGCGTATGCAGCCACAAGTGTGAAGAGTGGTGAAGCGTGGAGCTGCAGCCAGGTAGCTAGTGGCCATTGTGTGGTTGTGGGGAGCCTTCCCGTGTGAAGAGATTGGAGCATAGCTAGTAAGGGCTGGCGTGACTGAAGCGCAGGGCAGCTGAATGAGGGGCTGAGAAACAGCAATTGTTGGGCTGTAAGCATGGAGGGCATGCGTGTTGGAGAAGGCAGAGGCTGGTGGGGCGCTGCCTGTGGGAAAGAAACGGGTGCTGGCATCAAAGGGAGCTGCTAGCGAAGACAAAAGGGAGCAGATAAGCTGCAGGTGAAAGGCAGGCTGGTGTGGGCCGCCTTGGAGACAGGACAGTGGACAGAACAGGGTGCCGAGTGAAGCACAGAGGGGACAGTGTTGCTGCTTGGTGGTGGGCCGGTAGCAAGGCAGATAAGCTGCCTGGGTTTGTTGCGAGCTGACAGAGGATCAGCACAGAGACTGAGAGAGAGGTGAATGCCGCTGACGACACATGCAGAAATGATGGGCTGCAGAGTTGAGGGTTAGCTGGTGTGGGCGCCTTCTGAAGTGAGAGTGGCCGGGTTCATTCTGATGTGATTGGTACAGCAGGTAGGCGAGTGGTTCGTGGTGATCAGGGATGTGGTGTATCCTCGGCTGACAGGCCTGAGTGTTTTGTTTATGAGTTGTGTGAGTAAGGCTTCTGTGTCGGGAGAAGCTTGTAAAATGTTTTGATCTGGGAATATAAAGCTGGGTGTTTGTCTTGGTTTATGGTGCCCCTGTTTCGGGCTGTCTGTCTGGCGTGGGTTGGGTGGTGAAGTGCGAGAATTGTTCCAGCCGGTGGGGCTGGTGGTGCCCCCGTTCGTGTGTGTTATTCCAAGTTTGCGAGGTGGAAGGGCTGTAGAGGCAGGGTTTTCTTTCTTTTTTTCACCTCACTTCATGCACAAAATCGCGTCTTGGAAAAGCGAAACCAAAATATCCTACCAAAATATCCTCGGCACCTTGTTGTAGAGCGCCTAGTGCCGCCGCTTGCACACGATTGACATCCCGACGCTGGTCGAGGATAATCTCTTTGGACGAGACGTGCAAAAGGTGCCTTTGGAATAATTGGTGTGCAACTCTTCTGATATTTGCAAATTTCTCTAAGGGCAACTGTCCCTGGTCTCCACCTTTGCTTCTTCTGCATTGTTGGGGGCGGTGGTGCTTGCGCGTGTGGCGAGTCCAAGCTGGCGTGTCATTTTTGAACTTTTGTCTCGCTGCTCTTGGAAGTTATCGGAAGGGGGTTCTGTGCGTTTAGGAATGGTTTTCCCCTTCTTAGCCTTTCCAGGTGTTGGAGTTTTCTTTGCCTTTGCAAATGGAGTCTTTTGAGCTGCTCTCTGCTCTGCCTCCTTCCTTACTCGCTCCTCTTCATCTTTCCTTTCTTTTTCCTCACGAAGCCTCTGTGCGTTTGCTGCCCTGGCTTCTCGTTCAAGCTTTTGTCTCTTATTTTCTACTTCCTCAGCTGAGAGTTTTCTCTTTCCTTTACCAAGTACATGAGCCAAGACTCTGTCTAACATTGCATTGAGAATCCTACTACTCGGCAGGTGCTCCCTTTCTACTGTGTCTTCATTTCTCCTCTTTGTATATTCTGCTCGAAGACCTTGTATAGCCGCTTCCAAAATTGTGTCATCTTCATATCCGGCCATTTGCAGGTCAGCAACAAATCCGCGAGCTTGTCTATTAAGCCAATCCTCCTCCGCAGCAAAGAATGCTAATCTTCTCTCGTTGCTTGTGGCGGCGTGAGCTTCTTCTGTAGCCTTCTTATCTGCCTCGTCTTCTTCCGCCTTCTTGGCAGCCTCATCCTCCTATGCTTTCTTTGCTGCCTCATCCTCCTCCTGTGTTCTGACGGTCTCTTCGGCTTCTTTTCTTGCTCTCTCAGCTGCCTCCATGTCCTCTTCTTGTTTCTGTAATCTCTCCGCTTCTTGGCATTCTTGGGCTTCTGGGCCTCTCGCTCAAGCCTCACACGCTCAGCTTTTCTAGATCCATTTGGGCTTGTGGGTAAATGTTTGGGATTTCAATTCTATGTGCCACCCCGGTAAGGGCCCAAGGTCTTTGAAAATGTCATCCTGCGTATTGTGGAGGGAGGATCATTTGGGGGCTCCATGTGCGTGAGATATTAGTGCACGAGCGAGAGAGAGAGAGAGAGAGAGAGAGAGAGAGAGAGAGAGAGAGAGAGAGAGAGAGAGAGAGAGAGAGAGAGAGAGAGAGAGAGAGAGAAGAGAGAGAGAGAGAGTCAAGGGGAGAGGAAGAGAGAGAGAGAGAGAGAGAGAGAGAGAGAGAGAGAGAGTCAAGGGGAGAGAGAGAGAGAGAGAGAGAGAGAGAGAGAGGAAGAGAGAGAGAGAGTCAAGGGGAGAGGAAGAGAGAGAGAGAGAGAGAGAGAGAGAGAGACAGTCAAGGGGAGAGGAAGAGAGAGAGAGAGCTCAAAAGTCAAGACTTTTAAAAATGACAATAAAACTCACTTTGATATTTATAGGGGGCCAAAATTACAAAAAAGTCAATTTACAATGAACGCGCCAAAAAGTGGCGAACAAGAATTATTGAGTGGGTAACCACACGCGGCCATTTCTTAGTCGACCACACTGTGCCATTGCCTCACTCTTTCATGTGCCATTGACGCATTGCACCCTTCTCTTTCGCCTTGCACCTACCACCTTCATGATTTTGCGCCTCAAAGACAAATTTCTGGCTCACTTTCGGGCCTTTCTCCCCAGTAAGTGCACGGTAAAACAATTGAACATTTCCTGAAATGCATTGCTGTGAAACTTGCCACCGCCATGACCCGTGTTCTTAAAATAGGCTGCCTTGGCTTGGTAATGTGATCGTTCCATGCCTTGGTTGCTCTAGAGTGCAAGAGACCCATATTCATCTAGAAAGAAGGAACTCTGCGCATAGAGAATATGCATGTAGTGTGTTATATGAGTTTCCCCCCAAGCATCGATCATTTCTTCTGTGAATCTGTCAATCGAAGTCTTGAATGTAGCTATCTCTGCTTCATCAAGATACGGGTGCTCAAGAAGCCTCATCATCTCATCACAAGCTTCCCACACATGTGCATGCTTCAATCCTAGTGTCGCCTCATTGCCTCGATAGGTTGTTACATCACAAATCTGCTTCCATAATTCAAAAGGTGTATGGCTTTAAGCCTCACCATAGTTTGAGAGTAGGTGTCTTGCTTTTGCACCACCCATACATATCTTATTAGGGTTATCTTGGGTACTTGATGGGTTTTTGTGATCCTTAGAGAGGGTGATAGCACCTGCATGAAGCCCCACGGCGGATGATAAAACAACTTCAAGCTCTTGGATGCATTGATGGGTTTTTGTGATCCTTAGAGAGGGTGACAGCACCTACGTGAAGCCCCATGGATGATAAAACAACTTCAAGCTCTTGGATGCATTGTTCTCGCCGTGACTCTGGCTCCATGTTCCAAGCATAATTGATGTGGAGCATCAACAATTTGTCCAGAATTCTAAGTCTTGCGTGCAAGGTACACACATGTACTCGCGACAGTGGAATTGAAAGAATAGGGTTCCAAGTAGCATCCTCCTCTGTGCGAGATGGTGCCTCGCTTTGATTGTAGCTCATAATTCCATTGAGCCAAACGTGCATACCCTTCCCTTTTTGTAATTGATTTGAGCCCTTTGCACTTGCCTGCTTACGACCTTTCACCTTGGTTGCTTGTTTGGCCTTCCCCACTGCGACACTTAGCATCCTTGGATGACAACAAAAGATGCATGGAAACAAAGTGTTAGCACCGCTTTTAGTTTCCAACATGCATTTGAGGGTCTTGAGATCACCACCAAGGTGCCACTCTATTTCAAAGTCACTAGTGCCAGGCACATGCAAGACTTCACCATTTGATTGCCTGTGTATCACCTGTGTATCACTCCTTGAATACCTGTACGGGTGAAGTACCACCTCTCAGATTGTCATGGTCCTTGTGCGGAAGGGTCCATGCCGCCTGCCACCATATGTTCTTCTCAGACTGCACTCCAAAGTAATCTTGCTTGCGTTGCTTTGTGTGCAAGTTATTCTCCGCATCACCTGTTTCATCTTCGCCGTCTAAGCTCTTTTGCTTCAATGCCCTACTCATGAGTGTCAGACTTGTACGTTCCACCCTTTGGCCCTTTACAACCTGACATTCATCCAATTTGAGGACAAATATAGCCTTTCCATCCGTCTCCTCTAATGTCATATCATAAAACTGAATCATAGCTCGTTGAAGCGCCTCCACCACCTCGACGTAAACATTGTTAAACTTGCAAGCAAAATCTTTTGAATTTGACATTGGCACTATATCTGTAGCTACCTAGCAAGTCGGCAATATTGTTGTTTACTGACTTCCTTGCCATAACTATACTGTATGGTGTTGGAAGTATAGATCGTGTCATTCCTTTGCCTCGTAGACGTGCTATGATGCAAGTATACAAAGCCCTATATCCCTTACTGATACTACCTGCTGTGTCGCACACAGTGAGCATGTCAACGGGACTGACAATCTGCTTGAATTCCTTGAGAAAATACTTTTGAATCCTGTCACGCAACGCACCATTTACTGGATTGGTTATCATATTGATTACTTTCTGCTCTGGAATAATGTGCTCAAGGATAGACTCCTTAGTATTGGAACAACCTAATATTGCTTTAGCACATTCCCTGGACATCACATAGTTCAGAGTCAATGACATAACTATATGAAAAAGGAATGTAATGCTAGTTTTGAAGCTCTGATTACCTTGTTTGACGCACACGTCGCTTGCGAGCCCCCCATCTTTGGAAAGAAGACTCAGAGGCTTGCGCTTTCGCTGCCTTGCATTATATCCCACGGGGAGGTGAGTGAAATGATCGACACGTCGGCGAAGGTTCCAAGTTGAGTTTCGAAGACGGAGATAGTTCTCTATAGCTCGATCCTTGCTTTCCACACCTTCATCAAGCTTCATCTTTTGCTCTGCATCCTCCTTCTCTAGATCCTTGACTCGAGCTAGCATATGTTCCTTTGTGGCCATGAAAGTTGATGCACATTCTTCCTTTTTCGCCTTGCATAATTTTAGAAGCTTCCTGAGGTGATTTTGATTTGAGAGTTCCTGCAAGTACAAAGAATAGAGCCTCTGACAGTACCCTAAGAAACCATTATTACCGTCACCCAAGAAGCGTATGACCTGCGTGATATTACGAAAAGGGGGAGGTGCACCAGTATGTGGATCAAGGGGATAAATGCTTCCATCAGTCCAAAGATCAATGGCTTTTGCACCTTGAAGTCGTAGCACCTCAGTAGGTATACATCCCTTCGTTCGATTACTTCGCATTGTGGCATACTCCTCGTCTAAGTCCACGTGCAAGCGAAACTTTGATTGCTTGTTGGTGATGTCCCAAAGAGCCATTGTACCTAGCAAATGGAGATGGAGGAGTTGTAGATGGATACAGAGATGGAGGAGTTGTAGATGGATACAGAGATGGAAATGTGGATGGTGATGGAGATGATGGAGATGGAGGATGGAGATGGAGGATGGAGGTGGAGGATGGAAATGTGGATGGTGATGGAGGAGATGAAGATGAATATGGTGATGGAGATGGAGGTGGAGGAGATGCAGATGGATACAGAGATGGAAATGGAGGCCTTGAGGAGATAGATATGGAGAGCTCGCTAGTGATGGAGATGGAGAGCTTCAGCTTGCAAGGATGTGTAGATCTGTACCTTCACAGGAGGGGATGGTGAGCACTTCCATGAGAGCTGGTGGAGAGGATGATAGATATGGAGAGCTTGCTAGTGATGGAGATGCAGAGCTTCAACTTGCAAGGATGTGTAGATCTGTACCTTCACAAGAGGGGATGGTGAGCTCTTCCATGAGAGCTGGTGGAGAGGATGATGGAGTAGGAGGTCCAGATCTGCAGGCCATGGCTCCTAGAGAGAGAAAAAGAAGCCCTTACCCAAGTAAAACACCCTAAACGTATTTTAGAGAGAGAGTGTAGAGAGAGAGTGGGGTCTGCAGCACCTCCAAAAAGGGAGGGAACAAAGTGACGAAAATTTTCAAACATTCTTTGTGAAAGGTACTTCACTACAAGACAAAAAGGCAGTTAGGTCCATATTCCTTCCCAAGGACAGAAGATCTAATGATTAGATCACCTTTTGGCCTATTTTCTTTTTTGTAGAAAAGGAAAAATGCATTTTTAGGCCTAGGCCACTAGCTTGGTCAAAACTTGATTAGCATTTTAAGCATTTCACTAAGTGTCCAAATAAAAGGGCCCAAGAAGACCCCAAACAAGTCCTAATGGTACCGGAAGCGCACCATTTTAACCATACCGAGGCTAGTCACAAGACTCGGCAGGCTTTGCCACCACGTGAGCTATCCCTCAAACACTCCCCACCACCAGCTGTAGCAACCGAACTTCCCTTAGATAAACATATATGCCATATGCTCCCTCCAGCATTCTGGCGTAAGACAGTCTTTTAAGAAAACATGATTTCTATGCAAGTTTATAGTTTTGATTTTGTTTGAATACCATGAATAAATCTTAAATCCGTATCCCAATACTTCTAGATCCAGGTCTGAATTCCAAACAGAATTCCTCGAATTCTGTTAACTTGATTCTCAAATCAAAATCAAAAGTCTTAACTAGTTTCAGATTCGGTGGGTGTTTTGAGTGCATTTTTCCTGAAGGGATTAGGTCTTGGTCAATAGTCTGAATCAGAGTTTGGGTCTGGAAAGATTCTTCCTAAACTATCTTTCTCGAAAGGTACTATTTCAATTTCTCTTTTTCCAAATTTCGTTCGACGAATATTTGCTTACAGATTTCTAAAACATGGATTTCTTAAGAGGAATAAAATCATCATTTATCTCGATCTCCGACTTTGATAGTTTAATTGAATTTTCTCATTACCATCTTAGTGAATATGAAATGGTAGAATTTTCTCTCACATATTATCTATCTATTCATTTTTCTAATTTTTACGAAAATTAACAGAAGATTAAAGAGAACCCTTATTTAATTATAAAGATTCTATATGCATCTAATTATGCATAAAATCCAATTCTGATGAAAGTCACACTTTTATTATCATAAAAATCATTTATGATGAAAATCACTTTTTTAACATGAAAGAATTTCTTTTATGCATACAAATCATTTATGATGAAAATAACTCTTGTAATAAAAAACAAAATATCTTTTATGCATATGTTTATGCATAAAAATCATTTATGATGAAAGTAACACTTTAAAATTAAAAATAATAATCTTTTATGCATACTTTTATGCAAGAGAATCAAATATGATAAAAGTAACACTTTTATATAAAAATAATAATCTTTTATGCATACTTCTATGCATGAAAATCAAATATGATAAAAGTAACACTTTTATATTAAAAAAATAATCTTTTATGCATACTTCTATGCATGAAAATCAAATATGATAAAAGTAACACTTTTATAATAAAAAAATAATCTTTTATGCATACTTTTATGCATGAGAATCAAATATGATAAAAGTAACACTTTTATATAAAAAATAATAATCTTTTATGCATACTTCTATGCATGAAAATCAAATATGATAAAAGTAACACTTTTATAATAAAAAAATAATCTAGAATAAGGTAGGAAATTAAACTCTCCACCCACTATTCCTTTAGATAGAAGGTGTACAACACAATGCTATGAAGGGATTAGCAAACTAAAGCAGAGATACAAGAAATTGAGGAGAATGGCATACACGACTCAATGTACGCTATACGTCAAACACCTCTACACACCAAGGTCAAATGCTAAGGATGGTTAGGTGGCCAAGATAACAAGTATAAGCAAGAGTTATAGGCAAGGTGTTCCAGCTCCTTCTTTCTATGGTATGAGAGAGTGGTCAAGGGTGTCTGGGAAATATCTGGACGAGCAAGGCAAAGAGGACAAAACTCCACAACCCCCCAGATATCCAACAAAGAATGGAGCTACACTCTCCCAACACCTCAAAGGAGAAGGCACTAGTAGATAAGAATGTGTGCTATGGATCTTTCTGACAAATGTAGCGTTGCAATGATGGGGTGTTGATGATGTATACACACATATGTTACACAAGCTTTGTGCTAAATGACAAAAGAGAGAGATGACACTACGACACTCAAGTGAAGCAAAATGTAGCGTGAAATGTGCTTTGTTTATTGAATTTCACGTGCATGGTGCTTGATTTACAAGACGAATTATGTAGCTCTTTATGATGAGAAAAAGAGAGAGAAGAAATCTTATCTAGCCATTTCTTGCTTGATGTTGATGAAGCTTTTGCATGCGTGCCGATGATGCCCTCCACGAGAAACAATGCCCTCACGGCCCTCAAAGATTGAATTTTACAATGCTTTCAATTTTTGAATACAAAAACAACTTATGAGGCTTGCTAACGCGTGACTATGTGAGTGTGTAAGTGCAAAGCTATGCTATTGTTTGCCGCCGGGAATTGCACCTGCTTCTTTATTACAAATATCTTCTCCTCTTCCGCTTCCCTCTTCACATGCAAGGAAAAGAGACGAATGTTATTATGCTTTTATTTATTTATTCTTTTTTTTTCCTTGGTCAAGTGAAAGTGGTGATAGCCTCTTTTTAATGATATTTTTTTATAAAGAAAAGCTTAAAAATATATATATAATATGGATGCAATGCAAGTCATTTCCTGCGATGCAAACGGGACGAATTATTTCCTTTCTCTTTTTTCTTTCGCATGTGAGGGAGTGCGCAACTCTGTCTCCTTCTCCTTCACAACCACGGTGCGATAGGCTACAGCAGAGCAGCGACGATTGGCAAAGTTTGCTTCAGTTCTTTTGCTCACAGCACAACGGTTGGCAACAGGAAATGGCCACATCTCTCTCTCTTCAAGCGATCGCGTGCGGGGTGGCGCTGGTGACGATTCGCTCCACGCATGCACTGGCGGCGTTTCGAATATACCTGCCTGACGGTGTTTCGCTTCCAATGCTGCATGTCAACTTCCAGCCATTAAGGTTTAAAGCCTTTAAAAAATTAAAGTGGGCCAAGCCCAGCAAGCTAAGGTTTAAAGCCTTTAAAAATTAAAGTGGTCCCACACATGCTTGAGTGCGGCACGCCTTGATGCTAGTTTCTTGCTTGCAAAAGAAATGCTTGTGTGCCGCAGTCCAGTGATTCATAGAAAAGATAAAATAATTAAATATATGTCAAATAGGGTAGTCTAGAGGCACGAGGAGCGAGAGGGACCGAGGTGGTTGGTAAAGAAACTAGAGTGCAAAAAGCATAGAGTGCTATTTCCAAGGGATTCATAAGCCATACCTTATGGTATCATGTGAGTGTAAGAGTGGGGGGTCTTTGGAAGCTAGGAGATTCACAAGCCATATCTTATGGTATCATGTGAGTGCAAAAATGAGGGGTCTTTGGAAGGGGGGCTTAACCCTATAAGTTAGGGGTGAGGGGGATTTATGATGGCCCCGCAAGAGGGGGGGAGAGAGAGAATGAAATTAGGGGTTTTGTTTCGTCTTGTAGTTTACGATATGTGATCTAGTGGTGTAGTTTGAAAACTTGATTAGTTTTCTACTCTTTTAAGCTAACCACACATGGAACAATTTTTGGAGAGTACATGTATGTCTTTGTGCTTCTAGCACTTACATCTATGCTACTTACATGTATGTCTTTGTGCTTCTAGCACTTACATCTTACATGGGCTAGAATTTGTCACATGTATAACATCAATATCTGCCATTCGATTTTTAAACCTTAAATAGGAGATACTTGAATTCCATAATTGGGATTCATATGCTTAGAAAGGGGTATAGTTTATTTTTTAGAGAAACTTAAATAGGGGATTTTTATGAGTTTCATGTATGCAGGTGACGTCCCTTTTCTATGGAAAGTGAATTCCTAAGGGTGCTATGACTGTGGCAAACCAAAACAAATAGCAAAGGACTACTTCAAAAAGTAAAATAACATTAAAAGTAGAAAGTTGCAAGAAGGCAACCATGCATCATCTACTAAATAGGGTGTTGATGACAGAAGTGAGCAAATTTTTATGATGTAGCACATACTAAGTTCCATAATAGGAGATGTGTTAGTATCCAAACATATATGTTATGTGGATTTTGGTGCCTCTAACCATAAGACTACACATGGTGAGTGGTTTAGAGACATAAACAATTTGAAAAAACTAGGTTATGTGTAAACACTTGATGATATTCCAAATCGCATTGTGTATGTTGGTAAAGTGTCATTATCTATACAGGATGGCAAAATGAAGTACTTGGTAGACGTACTGCATGTTTCAAATATTACAAAGAACCTGGTTTTGGTTGGATAAATGGTTGAGCAGGGTCTACAAGTGAGGTTTAATCCTCCAGGATGTTTTTTGGAAGACTTTAAAAATCAGTGTTGCTTGGTTGCAAAGGGTAACACAAATAGCAGGATGTTTACTTTGTATTATGTGAACATGCCTAAGATAAAGGTAGTCATGTTTGCGTATGGAATAAGTGTCATTGCAGATATTTACATATGGAACAAGTGCATTCGTCATGCGAATATGTTGTGACTAAAGTCTATGAAAGCCCAAAATATTATTGTAGATTTGCTAAAGTTTAAGGTTGATGGTATGCATAAAGTATGTGAAAAATATGCCAACTTGCTAAGAAGGCCAAACATGCATTCTCACATGAAAAGCATGTCAGTGTAAGGCCATTATATGTTATACATTTAGATTTATGGAGACCTACCTAGACTATAACAATTGTAGGTATTATGTAACATTCATTGATGATTACATTAGAAAACTGTGGGTTTATTTCATGGAGAAAAGTGAGGTGCTTGCTCACTTTCATAGATTCAAAATCTTAGTTGAGAAGAAGAAATGCATATAAATAAAATCAGATGGTGGGGGATAGTATTTCTCCAATAAGTTTAGTGATTTCTTGAGAAAGCAAGGAATCAAAAGACAGCTTACACGCAGGTACACTCCACAATGCACAAAGCAAAAATAGGCATATTGCAAAAGTGGCACGTGCCTTGATGTCTGAAAAGAATATGCCACATTATTTCTAGGCAGAAGTAGTACCAACTTGCTATGTACATTATGAACAGGATCTTTGAGGCCTCTTTTATGCCTCTCAAAATTCTCTTAAGATGCTATGGGAGTACTTTTTTTTCACATGCATGAGAGCACTCCACCATGAGCACCATGCATGTATAAATTTCTCTCTATACATTTATAGAGAGTACCTCATGAATGCCATGCATGGATAAATTGCTCTCTATATATGCATAGGGCTTTCTACGAGCTATTAGAATGCATAGAGAGATCCACCTTATGGATAGAGATCCCAGTGTATATAGGGCTCTCTATAAGAGCTCTATGCGTGCATAGAGCTCTCTCTATAAGAACTCTATGCATGTGTCAAGTTCTGTCTTTTGATGCATAGACACAACTCTATGCATGCATAAAGCTCTCTAATAGTTTTACATTCTATGTGTGCATAGACTACTCTCTTTGCATGCACAAAGTGCTCTGGATGCATGCATATAGTGTTCTATGTGCATGCACAAGTATCTCTATGATCTCTACACATAGATCTTCGTAAGCATGCATAGAGTAATCTCTTTGCATATATAGAGCTCTTTATACATTCTATGCATAGTAATCTCGATGAGCTCGTTGCATGAAAAGAGGACTTTGCCAAATGCATGAGATCTTTATACAGTTACACAAAGCTCTCTATGATCTCTACTCATGCATAGAGGGCTCTTCATAGAGAGCTCTACCAAATGCATGAGATTTTTATGCACTAGCACAAGGCTCTCTATGATGCTTGTTTGTGATCATGGAGCACTAAGAGTAGTGGCATCCTTCTCTTGAAAACTACATGATGCCAAGATTTATAAAAAAAGGGCAAAATTATAGCAAATTGTTTCTCTTGAGTGTGACCTAGTTGTGCTCTTCCACTTGAACATTAGGTCCTAGAAAGATACTTCTCAACTAGTCTTTGTAGCAAATAGAAAACCTCTATGGAAATAACTTCACCATTGATGCTATTTTTAAAAATCTTACGGAATGTTTAGACATACAAATGTTCCTTGTTTTTTGGGGAAGCCACCCAAAACAAGCCTTTAAAAAAGTTAACGATGTAATACTACAAGACTTAAATATATATATATATATATATATATTGGGATGAGAAAGGATAATTGAATTAGTTAAATAACTGCTCACAACATATAGAGGGGGTTTTTTTACACACATGAAACTCAAAGGGGAGCAACACAAGATTGTTTTAGTATGAAGAATGGGCTCGCAAAACATGTATAATAGGTTTTCGTTCAAAGCATGCAATATTCTCATTTGGTGGCTAACTGAGAGCAAGCTTTAACTGTAGTGG
Organism: Cibotium barometz; assembly: GCF_041138505.1. Lineage (NCBI taxonomy): Eukaryota > Viridiplantae > Streptophyta > Polypodiopsida > Cyatheales > Cibotiaceae > Cibotium > Cibotium barometz. The sequence continues at coordinate 6,343,704 of NC_141050.1, read as the reverse complement.
TATGTGTAGAGATGCAATTTGAGTTGGTGCTCACATGATTGAACAATTCCAAGAACAAGACAGAAAGAAGGATGCAATTTGAAGCTTGATTAGTCTAGAAAGAATAAATATTGAAGAAACAAATTATATTGCAAAGGAAAATATTAAGCAAATATTTATTAGCATTCAATTATTAGTCCAATGAAGACCAAAAAGTCATATTACATGGCAACTATGTTCATGATTGAAGTTCTTTTTGAAGTTTGCATGTGTTTCTAGCATGAGAGAAAATTGCATCCTATGTATCTATGTATAATAAAGGAGTAATGAAATCATGGCCATTCTCATTAATAAGACTGTTGGTTAAAGTTATTCAAAATGAATGGTGATGATTGAAACCTACCGAGCATGTCCTTTTCATGTTCTAGCTTCTCATTCTTGCAAAATGTTGAACCCCTTTTCTTGCTTGTGGCTTGCCTACACTAGTGTGGACAGGTTTATGTTGTAGATGAGGATTCTCAACAAAGAAGAGTCGGTAAGCTAGAAATGGAGGATACATGTGGTGATCAACGTGAGAAACAAAGTGCGGAATATAGAATAATAATGGGGAACTACTTGTATTCATTATTATCATCACAAGAACAATAATCAGGAGCTTTACTTCTATAATTCATGATTATCATCACAAGAAGATAATCCAGAACTAAATTTCTATTCATCATTCCAGAAAGAGAAACTAGTGTTCTTAACGCTTGAAGTCATGAGGTCGATGTTCCAAAACCTCTATTCATCATTCCAGAAAAAGACTAGTCTGCTTAAGGCTTGAACCCGTGAGATGGATGTTCCAAAATGGTCACGGCTGACAAAGTACCTTAGTTCTCTCGACATGCTACTAAAAGAAATAGAAACCTTACGGCGCGTCCACTCCAATATACACATCATTAGGCCTGCGTCCTAGAACCAATAAACCTGTGCCCGCTCGTTCCGGGGCTCGAATGGCGCTATGTATAGACGCCTTCCGTACCATTCACGACCATTGAGCTGCTGAATCGCAGCTGAAGCCGAATCTTGCATCACATAGTGCACCCATGCGTGACCTCTGGATCTGCCTTGGGTATCTGTTGGTAGTTTGCAGGAAAAAACCTCGCCCATCGCGCTAAACTTGTGATGAACGGCCTTTGCATCGACGAGGCGCTTGTCCAGATTCTGCACGCCAGAGTTCAGGGCATGAGTTGCTTTGCAGACCAATCTAATTGCAACACTACGATGATATAATCTGCATATAACAAACCTTGATAAAGATCTTGTTGGCTGCGGCTGGTTTGTTTCGACGGTACAACGTGACCCGCAGTTCTTTACCTCTGACGCGTGTGTAGCCGACCTCCTCCACCGCTCGGGCCGCTGCACACAACACAAAAGCAGAAACAGAAGCAGAGATCATCCACACGACAGTGGGCGTTCCACCAACTCTGCAAGCAACGAGTGAACATACCATCCTCAGCGCTGTTAAAGGTCACATAACCGTAACCTAGCGAAACACCCGTCACGTGGTGCTTGCATAACGTGAGGAACGCCACAGGAGCCACGTGCTCGAACACCTCCTGGAGCTCCCTCTCGGACACGCCGGTGTCAACGTCACCTACGTAAACAACAAAGTTGTCGGGCGTAACTTGCGCCACCTCTGAACGTTGCTCTTGGTCATCAGCGAGGACCAGCTGTGGTGTTTCAGTTGCCATGATGCAGATGAATAAGCGAGTGACCGTGCTGTGTAAGTGGCAGCTTCTTAAACTTGGCAGCAGAAGTTGTGGGGAGGACCATATATCCTTGCGTTCTGGGGTGGTCGGCTTCGGTGCAACTAGTTCCCTTCAAAAAAAAATAAAAAAATTCAATATGGCGTGTCCTTTTTTCAAATCTTTAATTGCTCGATGCTGCATGTGTTACACTTTACGGTTCTCTTTTTCTTAGAACAACAAACCTCATGAATAATTATCCGCACCTAAAGTTAACCAGTCTTCTAATTCTTCAATCTCTTTTAATGTTATTGATTATAATGCATCCAAGCTCAACCTCCAACTCCTTAGTTTGGCTTCTATCCTCGAGAGGGTTCACCAAGGGGTCAAATCTTCTTGAAGCAAAACATATATTTGCATGAGTAACAAAGGATCAAGCTTGATTTCTTTGCTCCCACATTGTGACATTGTGTCGTTTGAAGTTATCTAAATATTTGGATAAAGATAGATCACATGTTCCAAACTAGCTATGTATTTTGTCACAAAATATTTACCATAGGGGAGCTATAAAAACGCAGTGGGTAAGAGTGGATCCAAGTATGAACTTTCTTATAATACACAATTTGCCTAGCAAAGCAACTAGATTGGATCAAAGGATACCCAGTACCATTGTATACAACTCTCATCATCATGAGGTTTCTCACAAAATAGAAATTGTCAATCTAGCCATAGTTCCAACTACAAGGCTCCAACTCACAAAGGTACAAATACTATAGATTACACAATGAATTACAAAGATTGTGAAAGAATCTATGTCATCTGTTCCACGGGAACATTCACGGGAACACGGATTATGGAAGGAGGGTGGAAGCTATTAATGCGAGAGAGCGGGATTACAGCCATGGGAACATGAAGACGCACATAATTTTTCCATATTTTTGTGCCGAAGTACAATGTAAATCGTTTTAGGCCAATATGGGTTCTAAATGAGAGTTCTAAGTGTATTAAGCAAGGCTCACTTATGGGGTTGTCTGCCCATGTGTGAAAGAGGCCTAGGGTTAGGGTTAGTGGCATCTCTACAAAAGAGATGTTAGCTAAAGAGTGGACGTTTTTGCCATTCCCATAAGCTATTGAGTAAAGCTCTTGAGCTCTCAAGCTATGGCAGCTCTCTAACTCCCTCTCTCTTGTACTCTAATGAGCATGAAGCTCCAATGAGTATAGCTCCACTTCATTCTCTTAATCTGTTTTAGCATCATTGAAGTAGATTAATCTATGATTAGTTGAATGCTTCTTTCTTTCTCTTGTGTATGCTGCATGCTTGTATTGTGTGTGTGTAGTCTCCATTGATGCAAGCTCTTGCCCACTTCTTTGGCAATGAGTTATTCATGGATGACTCTCTCTATGAGCTTGTGGGTTGTTACATTCTCTACTTGCTTAAGCTTGTGGATTAGTAGATGCACGCTTATGGATTTGCAGGCATTAGGGAAAGCTAAGATTTAATCAATGTTGAATGGGATTAAGAGATTGCTATGCATTGCTTGTTGTCTTGATTAGTGTAGTGGATTTAAGGGATTGAGAGATTGATTGAGGTGTTGAATGGTTGAATCGTCTAGTGGTGGTTTGTGTATGTGAACTCTCCCTCATGGGATAAGCCTTCATGCACTAATCGTGTCGAGTCCTCGGATTGACATTGTGTTTCTTAACACATTTGTTGATCGGTAGTACTCTATGAGCACTATATTGCACGGTAGAGAGAACCGCTCTACAATGGCGCCGCTGCTGCCGAGGAGCGAGTGCCTACATTAGTTGAGCACCGTACACACACTACCACTCCTTATTAAGCTCCAATCGGTTGCAAAACTGTTGGATAGGAGAGCAGGCTTTGGGACTAATTTTGGTACTTATTTAAGACTAATTAAATTCTCTTTATTTGTCTTGCAATTTGAGTGCGATTGGCTGGCTACACTTCTCCCTCAAGGTCAGGACAAGGATTCAACACACGGGAAGGATTGGAGGTAGGTGCTAAACCTGCAAATTTCAATTTGTGTGCGAAAAAGAGAGGCCTGTTTTTGCATTTCTGTCATTCTGTTTAAGGAAACTTTTTACAGTTTCAATTTTTTTGCATGTTCGTTTTATTTTTTGTTCTTAGCTTAGTTCAGTTTTCTGCATCATTAATATTGTGCATTTTAGTTCTTTGTTAAACCTGCACCTGTAGAGAAACTGAAATCTGCACACACACATGAAGATTGAACATTTTGAATTTGCTGCACATGCATTTAGTTCACTGCACACGCATTTAGTTCACTACACACGCATTGAATTCGCTGCAAATCTCACAGCTGTACACGCATTTAGTTCACTGCACACGCACTTCAAAAAAAATGATAATAATAATAAAAGAAGGCAGTTGTGTGTGAACAGCACACCGCGCGGAGAGACCCACACACCGCACCATAAAGACCGCCACCGCACCGGATAAGGGGGTGCCAAAAAAATCATTTTCTGTCGCAAAAAATTTGGGAGGTTATCTAACTTTTCGAGAGGAGTTAGACGACACCCATCCTCGAAATTTCGGTCCCGGAACCATTTTCCCATAGTGAGTCAGTATGGGAAACTGGTAAATTTTAGGCGATTTTTGATCCGAAAAAATACGCTTTTTTTTGGCCTAATGTGTTCGAGGGGGTTCAAAATGGGTTCTGGCAAAGTTTGAACCAACTTGAAAATTTTTGGATTTTTAAAAAAAAATATTTATTAAAAAAAACTTAAAATTTGACCTTATGCACTTGCGGTCGGGACGTCATATAGACACTACCATAGGGCCTAGGGCACCTTCTAGAGTACCTACGCAGGAACCCAATCGGTAGAAAATTTGGCAGATATTGTTGAAACCTTTTCTGAATCCCAATCTGATACCCTTTCCAGGACAACTAGCTCATTGTCTATGGACAATCTAGGGCTGTCATATAGTCATCCCTTAGCCCCAAATAGGACACCCACAAGATCTTTTATTCCATTTGAAACCGACACCATGGGGTTACCACTCAATGTGAGACTTCAATATGTCTACACGAATGCTCAAGGAGCTTAGATTTTTAGGGATCCACAACAACAGTATCTCGTTAATCTCCAAGATCAATCATCATAGATTCGCCTCGGAAGTCGAACGATTTGATACCCCTTCATTCAATGCCTACATGGCAATCACATACGCTATAATGCATGGTAGCTATTTTTAGATTATCACCACACACTGCTATTAATTTTTGTGGTATCTATCTTTTTGCATGCAGCCCAACTTCTCACTTGAAGCTACGACCTTGCGCCTGTGCCTAGCTCCTCACAAGCCTTCGCTCTCGCCTCCGATAACAATCATCTCTCTTTCTTCTTTGGTAACACCTACTTTATTCACAGCCATGGTGACCTTTGAGCCATTCAATACCATAGCCACAGACAACACTGATGTGCAACAGTTTGGCTAGGAATCACCCGCTTGGCTGACTTCCTCAACATGATGTGCCTTGCACACGATTCAAATGATTCCTAAAGTAGAGGACCTAGATAGGCAGTTGTGCCCAAGCACACCGTCAACCTGCATGACATCGAAAAACAAGTCACAAAGGCTTTGGTTGCCGAGTGCATGAAGCCTCGATGGCTTGATAGATCTTGCTCCGGCCAACAAGCATGAGTATATGGTCAGGAAATTTGGCGACCATGTTAAGGCGAGCATAAGCTGGGAAACAGTAAGAACTCCATCAACATTCTTTGTTACAGGATGTCTCTGGAAACCCTCTAACTTCAAAACAAGATGAAGCACATCTCAACAACAGTAGCCATGGGATGGATCCATAAGGTCGAGATAGGGGAAGATATAAGTTGGGCCACCCTCTACTTTGCCAAGCTGCAAAAAGAAGCCACCCGCCTCCAGAAGAGCAACACACGGGCCAACTGCTCATGGTGTTTTTCCCATTTGGTGATAGGCTAATATAGCAACTGCCCCAAGCCACCAAATTCTCAAGTCTACCCTAGCCCATCAAAGTGCAAAACCCTCCAGAACCCTAGGCAGAGATCCAAACTTCCCAAAACCCAATTGAGGTGGCGAGTTCCTGAGAGAACCATCAGCCTCAACACCGAGGGTGGGATGCACCCGATCCTCGGCATCCTACCAGAGTCATAGCTCTTGTATGTGCCCAAATACATTTTTTGAGCAATTTGATGAGGTGCAGTGATGACGATGGTTCAAGTGAAGGGATGCATGAGATATTGACCTTCTTATGAAGAGTAAAAAGGAGATGAAGAAGTTTGTCAAGATGTGGCTCAATCAGTGGAATGGCACTCCCAACACCCTCAAAGGGAAGATTCTTTGTTGCACGATATTGCATAGGTAGCATATGCAGCATGACACCTCTTGTCCATTGTAAAGCATGCAATTATAGACCTCGAGGATGAGGACAATAATTTGGAGAGCAGCTCAAAGAGTGACTCTGAAGCTTCCGATGCTGATCCAAATGTTGCTTATGTTTGCCATGATAATGGAGGAGATTTGTGATTGAGCATCCACAGGAGGAGTTTTTCTCTGCATAGAATGTTCTTAAAGAGCATGGTGATGATCAGCACATTGATTATATCCTCCATGTCAGTGATGGTATGGCATAAAGGGAATGAGAAGCCCATACCTCATGAAGATGAGGCATCAAATGAGGACATTGATGGAGGCCATGTTACACCAAGTTGACCAGATGTATGGCATATGTTCTCACCAATTTGGGTAGTGGCGGCCATGACCAGTTTTGCCAAGATATTCCCAGCTGGTAGGCTTTATATCTCTCGTATACTGGCATCCCCTTGATCCATCTGGATTGGGGTACCAATCAGCCTTAGAGAAGATGTTTCCAAGCCTCCAGTGTTTAGCATGAAGGGCATGTGGAGCATGCTGACCAAGCTGTGGCCAACAATGAGATGGAGAAAACTTTTGCAGAGTCTCCATCCTATGCACAGTTGATGGTGGACTTACTGGATGATCCAGAAGAGGAGGCTTTTATTGCAGATGCACCTGATGTATGTGGGGAAGTTTTGACCGGGGATATTTTCAATTTGGTTGATGATTACCAAATGGCACTGGCAGCCCACATGGAGATAGTGCCAAATGCTCATGATGAGGTTCATGTTGATGATTCCGATGACCAGGTGGTTCATCTGGAAGATGAGGGCATTGATAAGGTAAATTACATTTATCAAATAGAAAGAAGTGAATTTTGAAGCAACGAAGCTGGTTATCAGGCTGTTTCAGCCCAACATCATGTCATGGACAGCAATGCTTTTAGCATATGTTGAGCAAGGTCAACTAGAGAAGGCATTACGAGTGTATAAACTGATGCCAGAGGAGCACATTACTTTGGATGATGAACACTTAAATGCATTTTGCAAGCCTGTTGTGAAACGAGAAGCATGGAGATAAGTAAACAGGTCCACTCCAACATTATCTGTGCTGAATATGATCAAGTTATGGATAGTCTATATGGTATGTCTTCCATGATGGTGGGATGATTGTGGTGTGGGTCGCGGTAGCATGGAAGGAGCATGAAGGCCAGAAGAGCTAGGTGATGCCCTTGGATGTCTCTAACCTTGCATCATATTTCCCTCATAGTGTAGATGGTCAGGAAAATCCAATTCCCAGTTTCAATCATGATGATGACATAGAATGGTTTGACATGTTGATTGCGAATGATGGAATGCCTATCCATGGTGATAGCTTTGCTAAGGTTGATGCAGCTTGGTTTGACATTCTGCTGGAAGAGGATATTCTTCTAGAAGCGACAAAACCAAAGGAGCTCGGTGATGTGGATAGAGTGCTTACTTTGATGCTTATGCACACACTCTTGTGCTATTTAAAAGAATTCTTTGGAGATGATGTGCCATGTTCATGGATTCAAGCTTGAGGTATTGTCCGAGTTATGATACATCAGCATGTAGTAGATGCTGGTGCTTCATCGACATATCTTTTTGATGGGCAATGTTATGCCTATGCTATGTCTACTCCGTGCTAGTGGAGTGTGGACATACTTGTGAAAACATGGTTTTATGTTTTCATTTTATATGATCATGGGTGGATGGAATTGTACTTGTTGGGTTCCCATCCTTGGCATATTGCCATGAAATAGTTGCATTGTACTTACACTAGATACAAGTGTGCATGACACTGGCATGAGCCTATGCTTGTGGGTTCGAGTTGTCGGATTGGGAATCCGGCCCACTGGGTGTGCCAAGTTTTAGCCGTAAAGTGCGTGCACTCCATGTAAACCACTCATAACCGCCATAAGACATCACCTACCCTTAACTTCCATCGCTGCTGCCACCCTCTTTCACCTACCTTATGTTTTCTGTGTGTGAGCATTCACAAATATGGATTCTGAGCTGAATGGAAATCTCTGTCTTCTTCTTCATCTCTTTCCCTTCTGTGTTTTTCTCTTCTTTGCAACTAGTTCCCTATTAGGGCTGAGGCCCTAATAACAATTGTGAATCCTGCTCTTGTTGTGGTGGCTTATCATGCCAAGCACATCTACCTGTACATCCTCTCGAACTAGATCTCCCCCTGCCTCTAGCACCTCTATGAGTGTAGAATGCTTGGTCCCTTGCATGTCCATGTCCACTGCCTCTAGCACCTCTATGAGTGTAGAATGCTTGGTCCCTTGCATGTCCATGTCCACTGCTGGTACTAGATGAATCACCAAAACCAAGTTTCATCTCCTCCACAATAAGTAAAGAGATCAACTCATTAAAATCTGGGGAGTCTCCACCTCTTACCCTGATAGAGATTTCAAATGCTTTTTAATCCTTGCCAAAACCATTCAATGTAATGGCAACTAAATCATCATCTTCTATGGGGGCACCAATAGATGCCAAGTGCATCAGTACATCCTTTAATCTCCTATACTTAATCATTTATGCTCTTATTATTTCGAGTCACGATATGTATCTTTTGCTTCATTTGCATCCTTTAATCTCCTATAATCTCCTATACTTCATCAGTACATCCTTTAATCTCCTATACTTAATCATTTATGCTCTTATTATTTCGAGTCACGCTATGTATCTTTTGCTTCATTTGCATCTTCTTTAGTTGTGTGTGGTTGTATCATACAACTTCACCAATGTATCCCTCGCATCCTTGTTGGGATTATTTGTGTCTTGAATATGGCATAACACAACATCTGTCACACAAATTGAGAAATACTGTAGCACTTTGAAAGCCCTCTCTGTCAAATTTCTATGTGCTATAAGTTGGGAGGGTGTTGTATTCACTGGGGGAACCCTTGGCTCCATCTCCTCACCTGTCACCAAATTCCAAAGCCCTTTGCCTTTAAGGAAGTTTGTCATGTTGTCATGTGGTACTTCTATCAAGAGTTTTCCCAACAATCGTGTTTGTACCGTCACTCATTTCTTTATGCACAATGTTCACTAAGTATTGCAAACAATCAATTCAAACACACATACATACATGTACTTCATCACCAATGCTGTTCGCACATTCCAAAAATTTTATGGCAACAGAATCCAAGACTCAAACCCACTATTTGCATAAGTTGAAAAAAAATTGGTGCCACTCACAAAACCTAAGAAACACATCCAAAATAGTCCTCCACTTTCTGAAACACTCCGATGAACTCACATTTTTCATACAAGTTCACCCAAGTTGTAGCATTTGGGCTTGACTATGTTTGAATAGTCCACTATGGCCTGTTATGATAGGTTTTGCCAAGCCTTTCAATTCTTCAAATCATTGACAAATGTTCAAACCAAGTGTAAACCATATACATTTACATCCATACATGCTCCATGTTACATATGGGCATCATACAAGCTCATTACAAGCATGCATTAAGTTTCTTAAAATTGATAGGTTTTGATTTGATATGTAGCATTTAAATCTATTTTTTTCTAAGGTTTTGAAACTTTTTTTGTGCTTCACAAGAATGGAAGCTAGCAGAGCGCCCGCTACCTCGCAACCACATGGTGCACCAATCTTTACTATGGATGCTCCCAAAACAACAACTCAAGCTAAAAGTGTCACTCCTAGAATTAAGGTGGATAAAACCTTCGAATTGAGTAACAAAGGAGTAAAATGGTTTGTGGATACCTACTACGATGCTAGTGCAAACTTCAAAGGAGTCCTCCATTTGTTTCTGTCTCAAGGTGATATATCATATGGAGATATAGGGATTGTGATAGGGGCTAAGGATGATGTGGATGCAAGAGCAAACCCATGCTTCACATGTTATGTTTTTCCAAAAGGAGAAACTACAAAAGAAAATAAGTTTTTCTTATCATTGGGCACTTTTCACCCAGCAGACATGACTAGCAGCAAACTAGGAAAGGAGAATTCTATTGAAAAGCTAGGATTGAAGATCATTGACTTTTCCAATCAAGAAGACTCAAGGGTGGATAATGTGGAGGACTTGGTGAAAGCGGTGAGGCATGCAAAGAAGGCTTTGGATTCACGAAAAAAGTCCATACCTGAAAAGGAGACAACAACCACTCAAGTTAGGAAAATTGTGGAGAAAAAAGGCAGGGCCATAGTGAAGAGTGCACTTGAAGCATCTAGAAATGCTGGTGCAACTTCTTCAAAACATAAAAAGAAGGGTGACAAAACAAAAGTCCTTGATGTAAGCACAATAGCAGCTGAAGACATGGTAGGCTCTCACGTGCAAGAAGAGGATCAAGCACTTGAAAAGAAGAGAAAGGCAAAGCACTCTACAAAGGTTCAAGAAATCTCTTCAAAGAGGCAAAGGACAAAACCAGCAAGTGGTTCAAAGGAGATAGATGCGTCCGATGACGAGCTAATGGAGGTTGAGACTCCAAACATGGGCAGCAAAGCAATGATCTCATTAGAAATAAAGAAGGGATATTATCCCTTTGGTCTAAATGAGGGCTTCAGCATTGATGTGATGAAATGTTATCCTGCTCCTTCTCAAACTATGTGTATAGAAGGTAAAATAAGGATTGGGTTCGTATTTTGACCCGACTTTATTGAGGACCCAAAGCAAGAGGAGATACTTGCAATTTTGAGGCCCTGTAATCATGCTACGAAACAACCCCTTGATAAACTCACAAAAGAAGATATTCATAAAGCTGAATATTGGATTATCTCTAGTCAACACTCCATGGTCAACACTCCATTAGTGTTGCAAAAAGCTTGCAGGCTCTAAATATGGCTAAAGTGACCCCTCAACTATGTTAGTAATTTAGGTTTAGGAGATCAAAAATAATTGTAAATTACCCGCCCAAGATTTCTCGTGACATTTCCAAGGATGCAAATTTATCTGCTGAAAGTCAATGCAAAAGGATGCAAATTTATCTGTTTTGCAAAGTCAATGCAAAAGGATGCAAATTTATCTCGTGACATTTCCAAGGATGCAAATTTATCTGTTGCAAAGTCAATGCAAAAGGAGCCATTCCTCGATCAACTTCTACAAGCTCGAGCACAATGGCATGCAAACGGTCATCCTAGTAAACCTTTGCCTAGTGTCAACAATCAACCCAAGATGGACGAGTCTTGGAAGGTACTCTTTTGATTCTTTGCTATATCTTGGTAAATCATAGACATACATTACTTCTTCTTTACTTTTCATAATATCTTTTACGGATCTATAGTTTCAAGTGTAGCAATAACATAAGAAAGATGCATGTGAGGCTTCTTCTCAAACTGCATAAACTTAATAGTTTGGTTTGAAATTGAACTTCAAGCCTCACCTCTTTGTGATGGTGTAGAACCTGCATATTTAATTGTGGCTCAAACTTAAGTTGGAGCCTCACTTGCAAGTGCTAGATTTGCATATCGAGCATCACCATTATATACTAGTTTAGCACTGGGCAAGTGAGGCTCAAACTCAAGTTTGAGCATAAGCTCCAAATGATTGAAAACCCATAGATGCATGATTCCTTCTAATATTTTGTGATATCTATAGTAAGGGGGCTAACTTCTTACTTTGCAACTTTGGAGGCCTTGGAGGCCTTTGTGGAGACCAAGGAGCACACACTACATAAGAATTTTGTCAAAAATGATTTACACTTGCTTCTATGTGATGATGATGTATGGCAGAATTGGGTTAAGATCATGAGGCTATATGCAAAAGTCTTGCTACCAAATACAAAGGGTGAAACTCAAACTAAAGGTCTTGATCAAAATCCCAAACTTCCAACTTTGAAGAGTGGGCAAATTTAGTAGAGGCACCAAGAATAGTCACGCTAGGCCCAACGTTGTTTAGGTGCATTTTAGGCCTTCAAGAGAGTGAAGTTTTGGACATTCAAAAACAGCACTTCTTGACAACAGAATATTGCTTAAGAAGGGAAAGCAAACCCATCAAAGAATGGATATGGAGGAGATGGCTTGGAAGCTAAAAACAGATCGAGTGCTCAAAGATGCAATAACCACCTTCTATTTTGATCTGACAAGGGAAAAGATGACTTGGGAACAAGTGTGTGAGACATATAAGCTAGGGGAGTATGAGTATAATCAATTGAGGAGCTACAGCCAGTCCTTTGTTAGGGACTCTCTCAATCGTTCAAAAAAAATCATTCACTTTGAAAAAGTGTAGTAACTTTACTCAATCACCTATATAGAGCATCTATGGGTATTGTATCTCAACAAGAGTATATTCCTTGGACAATTAGGGAGGTGAGTTTTGATATGACAAAGATTATAGCCTTATGTAGTGAAGAACATGTACCATTTCAACTGGCAATCATGGACCTACGTGGGAGCAGCTCTCGTCAGAATTTTTCTCCAAGTTGGCACTTGCTTTGAACACACTAAACTCACAATATTAATATATTCTTGTGTGTTTTGTTGATTTCATCACCACTGGAATGCTTATCGAAGGGATTTCTAGCCAATCAACAAAGGTGCACTATGAATTTGGCGTAATCCACTAGGCTCAAACTCAATTTTGAGCCTCACTGTTACACTAGGATATGGAGTAATTTCTTAATAGTAAGTGTGCATCATCATTTGTACGAGACGTTGGCATGAAATCAAGGATAATTAGAATAGAAATATTCACTATAATAGAAAAATGTTAAAAGTGAATCCAAAATTTCAAGGGATGTGTTAATCCAAAAGACAACTGTCTCTTCCCTGAAAGTTCCCTGAAAGTTTTCAAGGAGGGCATGACTACGTACTGTGCAATGACCTTCTACCCTACCTTTTAAATCTAAATAATACAAATGACATTAGGTCTATTATTTTACTTAATCGGCTAGGTCAATCTATTTATCAATTTTCAAGATGTACTGGAAGAATGGCTCCAATTCACCTCCCAATTTTTGCGAGAAGAGCTCAACGAATATTCAGATGAAGTGGAAAACTCATCTTGTGCATCTTCACACTTACCATTGCATGGTGATAAGCTAAAGTATGTCCAATCAAGAGGGGAAAAAAGAGAAGTAGAATCCATAAGTAAGGATCTAGCAATGTTGGCATCCAAAGCTGGAGTACCATTACTATCCAAAGACCACCTAAGCTTGTTAAAAGTGTGTTACAAAACAAGGATTTTGAGTGATCACGCTATTGCTTATGCTACTCGCTTGGGATGATCGTGGTCATCTCATAAGTGGAGTTGTAGAAAAAGCATACATATCAAGGCTACAAAAGGCTTACTTGAGCTTATGGGTAGGATAATGTCTGGTTTCATTAAACATTGAGTGACAGTATAATCAAATTCTAACCTAACCCATACTAGTTATTGTTGTAGGTCGAAGGAAAACATTGCTGAGGTTTAAACATGCAGTTTGAAGTATGGAATTTGCACAAATATCAAGACTTGTTGGGTGCAGAATGTTTGGAGCCATTTTGTACTAAAAGCCCATAAGATAGACTTAGGATTTGGCCAAAACAATGTGCTTAGATGGGTTTAATTTTTGGATTGTATGAGCCAAATCTTTACACTATTGTATCAAGCAATCAAATGCCTTTGTACTCCAAACTTACTGTCATTTGATTCTCTTTTGTCAATATTTGCAATTCGATTGCAAATATTGACAAAAGAGATAATCAAATGACAGTAAGTTTGGAGTACAATTTTCTCTTTTGTCAATATTTGCAATTTGATTTGCAATGAAGATGTCTTTGTTTTTTATATTGAAGATATTGCCTTGTCAAGGTGTAAGGCTATGAATATTATAATTTAATTTGGATAGACTCAATTATCTCAATAGTGAAAATCTTTTATACATCATTTTCAATAAATTTGATGAAATTTAGCATTGACAATATACTCGCTCTTTTATGTTTTTGGTTGAACTTCTGAGGTATTAGAGCGTTTGTCTACTATGAAGGTTTAAGACCATCCATATCATGGATGAATTTATGTTGTTGGCACATAATATATTTATTTAAAATTTTGAATGTCCATTAACCATAAATTTTATTTTCAACGGGAATGATGTTGAAGCATATAGCTTTGATTTCAAGTGTACAGAAAACTTACTATTGAGGTGGCACCAATCATTGGTGACTCATGTACCTAGAAGCAAAAGAGTTCCACCACCCCCAGATACAATAAGGAAACAAAGAAGAGTATTGATACTTGAACTCAATGGTGTTTTACTTAAGACCAATGAGATGCAACATGGTGATGTATGTCCAGACTGGGCCAAACATATGCATCTTGTGAAAGAGAATACAAGTGTTTGGCATTTGATTCGCAAAGATGCATTCACTTTCCTTGATTTTTGTATGCAATGGTTTGAGGTATGGATCTGGAATACTAATAGACTACAAAGGACTCGACGCATTCTTGAGTTGTGCTTTCCTCAGCACCATCAAAAGTTTAAGGTCGTAGTAGGGCAGGCAGCATGTCAAAAGACAGATCTTCTAATTGGATATCGATTTGTATACCACAAAAACTTGGATGTAGCATGGAGAATTTTTCATGACCTAGATGGAAATAACACGCTAATTTTTTATGATACCCTCTACAATGTAATGTGGAATATGCCCGAAACCTACTTGATTTTTCCAAAGATGTGGAATAAAAATGTAGAGGAGCTTCAAAGTTTTTGGAGACAACAATCAGCGCATGGTTACTTGGTTGGATTTATGCAAAGAACAAACCAGAGTATACTTGCAACACTTTAGTAAATGAAGCAGCTTATGATAGAGAAACTTTGTATGTATTGGAGCAAACGCTATGTTTGAGATACAATCTGTACTCAATTATTATCTTGATAGAGTGTCTACGAAGGGTTTTTGTCTTCGGATGAATTGTAAACTTGAATGTAACAATCTCATTGAAATTTGATTGCTTTTGGTGTTTCTAAACACCACACTCTTTGGAGATCCCTCAATTCTAAGGTTCCTTTTCCAAGTGTTCTTTGGCATGGGTTTTTATATGTGGATCAATCATAAACTTAGCACATTGTTACTCTCATTGAAATTTACTTTTTGTTTTGTTGTTTCTAGCACCACACCCTTTAGAGATTATTTCTCATTTCTAAGGTTCCTTTTTAAGTGATATTTAGAATTCTTTTGATAAATTAAATAAAGCCCATGTTTTTACTTCAATGTCTCAAAGTGGAGATAGTATTTAACATTATCTTCTTCATATGAAAGGTGTTGTATAATCTCAATTAAGTTTAGTGTCATGTGTGCTTGCAAGAGTGCTAATTAAAATGCGATTAGCTGTAAGAATTGAATTACACAATGTGGAAATGGGACTCCTGTAACTACATAGCATACACAACATACACAGCATTCTGTTAAAGCACACAAAATTTAAAAAATATTATGTAGCGCGTCTATAAACGCATCTATATATGCATTTGTCTGTTCAAGATGCGTCCATTTGAGCATCTAAAAATGCGTCTGGTTTGCATGTATAAATGCGTCTATACATGCGTCTGTCTGTTTTTTTAATTTCTCCCCGACCGTCTATTTCACTACTACATGTTAGCCTAATACCGGCGCTTATACCGGCGCTATTTAACGGGGTCTAAAAATACCCCGTCATCAGTATAAGCGCCGGAACCACAGCGTCGGTATAAGCGTCGGGTAACAATACCGGCGCCTATACCGGTGCATATACCGACGCTCACCGACGGGGGTAATACCGACGCATAAATCGGCGTCTATACCGGTGCATATACCGTGTTATATACCGGGGTGAATATCGGGGTGTATACCGACTTAAATACCGAGATATATACCAATGCATATACCGACGTCAGTACCGGGGTATATACCGACGCTGTAGCAGAAATTTTTTTTTGGGCAGAATAGTGCTGCCTGGCTGTTGCCTAGCTGCCTGCAATGAGCAGGATCAACAACAGCAAACAGACAGCACCATTCTGTCTAAAATAGAGCACAAAAACAACCGTGCTCGTTTTTATATTTTCCTGATCGACAAACAAGAAATTAAATTAAACATTAATACTCAAGAATGTTTTGATCATATTTCATTAGTTTGAAGGTCATCTTACATCATGGTAATGCCTCCCAATTGACGGTCTCTCCTTCTTCTTCAAGCATCTCAAACAAGGCCACAAGGCCATGTTTGTGAGCGTACTTCTCCTCTCGCCTACTTGGTGGGCGATTCATGGCCAACTCCTGCACACACGATTAACAATTATAACTTTTAGAAATCAACATTTAGCCCACATACATACATTTACATAAATAAAATTTCTACAAACACTTATGAATTCATGGCGCATGGTTTCGTAACCACCACTCCCAAGATGAGAAGCCCCTATTGTTTGGAGTCTTGCCCTTGCCGCCTCTCTTTGTTGTTGAAACCTCTCTGGTGTCTCGGTGAGCTCCTGAGCAATGGCTGCCCACTCCCTGTCATCTAGCCAAACAGGTTTCTCTTTCCCCTCTCTAAATGCGTCCCTCGCCTCTGACCTATGATGCCCCATCAAAATGCGAGCTGTATACTGTATCCACTCATTAGAGACGACATTCATAGGGTCAGATGGCTGGAACTCTTGCTTTATCTTTGTATTTATATAATTTTTCTTCCCCTTGTCTTGCTGATCCCATTTAGTCATGACAGAGTCATGAAACTGTATAGTGCACAATTTCGAATGCGTGTCTTCATTGCCTTCCTTGCACTATCCATTATTGGTGCCCCATCCCTAATTGTGTAAATCTTGCTGTTGTCATGGTCATGTGCACCCCAGGGAGTGGAAGGTGACCCTATGGGTGTGCTATCAATAGATGAGAGCGAAGGACGATGCTCACGTGGTGGTGGTGTCACAGCATCCACCACAACAACCTCCCCCTGATGAAGACCTACTACGTGAGCGCCGTCTATGTGAAGAGGTGGTAGATCGAGCTGTAAGAGGAGTGGAAGGCTGTGTGGTATGAGGTGTGGGAGCTGCTGTCGTACCCACGGGTGTGGGAACTGGCATCGGGAAGCCAGATGGTGAGGCAGATGTCCCTGCTCCAGAACCCCAATAACTCTGAGCCATGGCTCTCTGCTCTGGAGTCATGGACGAAAGAAAACCATATAACTGCTGGGGACTCATGCCCTGTAGTGTAGGATTAAATGAGAAATCTGGACTGTAGTCGTAGGGCGGTGAGTCACCCATGGCCTGTTGGACAAAAAACCATATGACAAACTTGTGCGAAATGAAAATTACACGGTAAACAATGAATGAAAGAACCATAAGACAAACATTAACAATGATAAACAACATTGGTAAAACTATATCAACTTGCTCCTATAGTAGTGATTATGATGGTAAACATTAACAATGGTAAACAATGAAAGGACCTTCAATGTCATAAAACCATTACAAATATGTCATAACTATTTGCATAATCATTAAGATACATCATTTTAAAAATCATTATCTATTCTATCATCCTCATTAAGATCAGTAGCCCCAAAGAGATCTATGTCTATGTACATTTCAGCATCCTCATCATTAAAAGTCCCTTGATGAAGGATGTCTTCATCATCTATGTCTTCTTCCTCAACTTGTTTTTCAGCTTCCTTGGTTTGCACCTCTTCATTTGGATCTTGCTCTAGTTGCTCCTCTTCATTTGCTTGCTCCTCTTCATTGTTGATATCGGCTTGTTCTTGCTGCTCTCCACCACCCTGTGCATCCACATCACCTTGTTGTAGCTCAAATTCTTCAAAAATTTGCTTACTGCGGGGGGGCGACTTGAACCACAAACAGCCAGCGTGGATCTTTTGGTTTAAAGACAACCTGCTCACAATGCTCTGGGCGCACAAAAGTATCTTGCTGATCGGTCCATACCTTTGTGGAGTCCACTTGGATGAGGCCACTCTTGTCTCTATGTACAGTTGCATGTGGCCCATTCATGATTACCTTGAACTACTTCACATCAAAGATAAACAACTCAAAACTTCTGAAGCCAACCTTTAATATATCTTGAATGGTTCCAAAGTAATCAAGCATTCCAGTAATTGTGTTATCATCACTTGCACTTGCACGACTTTCTTGAACAAACTGTGCTGTGACACCACAATCAAAGGTTGCTCTTCTTTGGTCTATTCGTTCTACTCGAAAATGACGTCCATGTGACCAAAACGCCCCATATTTGTGATACTACAAATAGCACAAAAAGATTGTTGATGGAGAATCAAACACTGAGACATGTAGAGAAAAAAAAGAGAGACATGTAGAACTTAAACACTTACATGTCAATCGCATCCTTTTGTAAGCTCCTCCTCCTCCTCTGTTATAGGTAAACCAGCACGTTTGGCTTCTAAAATTGTAGCTTCTAGCCATCTACCTGTGGGAAAGTCCGGAAGAGCTTGCATACCTTTTGGATATGGGAGATTTCTTGTAGTGCGATTCCTTCTGAAACTTAAACGATCTTGTACTCGCTGTCGCTTGAGAGCTTCATATGTCTCAATCCACTTCTCCATTACATGAGAGTTCAAGATGCAAAATTTGTTGATTTTTTTCCTCAAATTGTTATCCATGTTTCTCTTAATGCCTTGGCCTTGAGGTTCCTCACCAATGACTCGCCTGTTGGACTCTTGAGACCATAGTCGAGGTATCTCTGGATCTGAGGAACTTAAATATTCAGTGATGTAAACAAGGGACTCTTGTATCAGCCACCCTTCTGACATACTACCCTCTGGGCAAGCCATTTGGCAAACAAATCCCTTTAATGTCTTCATAAACCTCTCCAAAAAGAACATCCATCTTGAATGGACTGTTCCAGCAACTGCAACCTCATCTACAACATGAACTAGCAGATGCATCTGGATTGTTAATAAACTTGTAGGGAAAACCGTTGAGAATGTCATGGTTGATGATCTTCATGTTCATGCTCCTCGAAGAGAGCTTCTTGTTGCTCGATGAAGGCATCCAACATTTCTTCCATTGGACCTTCTTCCATTTCCTGACCTTCTTCCATTCCCTCGGGTGCTGTTAATTGAGCTCCATCTGTCACTCCCTCCTGCGATATCCTCATCCTTTGTTGGGGACGAGAATTCACAGGCGCAATGTTATCAAGATGCGGCTGCACACTTGCTTGGTTGTACGATTGAAACCGCAAATTTTGCAAGCGCTCCATTAGAAATATGCCAGCGTCATGAACATGCTGGTTGCAAATCCTTGGTTTTCGAAAGATTTGGTACTTACATCGCATGCATGGACACGCTATTATCTCTTCAAGATTGAGAGGCTCCATCTAGCAGGATAACATGTATATGCAGCTCATTAAACACAAATCATTATGCATTACACAAAGCACTATGCAAACCATAAAACAGGGCTTCTTTTCCCCAGCCGCGAGGGAGAATTTAAAAAATAACATTTAAAGCGGCAAACGGGCTTCTTTTCCCCAGCCGTTGAGGGAGATTTTAAAAATAACTCATACATTAGCTTATCTCCTCTCCATACAAAATTAACTCGAATTTGAACAAGGATGGAGAGAGAAGCTATCTCTATTCATAAATAGCTATTTATAAAGGCCTTATGCAAAAATCTAAATGCATAGTATAAGTATAAGCTTGCATAATAAGGCTGCAAGACTTATGCATAAGCTCTATGCATAAGCCAACTGCATAAGTCTTATGCATAAGCCTTATCATGCATAAGATCTATGCATAAGCCATATGCATAAGTCTTATGCATACGCTCTATGCATAAGCCTTATGCATACGCTCTATGCATAAGCCATATGCATAAGTCTTATGCACACGCTCTATGCATAAGCCTTATGCATACGCTCTATGCATAAGCCATATGCATAAGTCTTATGCACACGCTCTATGCATAAGCCATATGCATAAGCTCTATGCATAAGCCATATGCATAAGTCTTATGCACACGCTCTATGCATAAGCCTTATGCATAAGCCTTATGCATAAGCTCTATGCATAAGCCATATGTATACGCTCTATGCATAAGCCTTATGCATACGCTCTATGCATAAGCCATATGCATAAGTCTTATGCATACGCTCTATGCATAAGTCTTATGCATACACTCTATGCATAAGCTCTATGCATAAGCCATATGCATAAGTCTTATGCATACGCTCTATGCATAAGTCTTATGCATAAGCTCTATGCAAGACTTATGCATAAGCTCTATGCTATAAGCCTTATGCACTATGCTAACCCTTAATCCCATCACCCAATGGTGTAATAAACATGATCTTGTTTTACATGGATAATAGATCTTACCTTGATAACATATATAAACTCTATGAATAAAGAGAATACCTTATGCATAGAAAAACAGAGCATAAGACTTATATGTTATATGTATAAACAGAGCATAAGACTTATATGTATATGTATAAGAGAGTATAAACATTCAAAAAGCTTATGCTTTCCATCCATGCAAGGCACTCTACATCAAAAAAAGGTTTATGCAAAAAAACATAACGCATGTGAAGCCTTATGCATAGAGCTCATCCATAAGATTTATACATAAAACATTATGTATTAAGCTTTATGCATAGATCTTAATTCATGCATTCAGCTAGATTCATATAGCTCTATGCATAAACTCTATGTATAGAGCTTGCATAAGCTTACAAGCCCTATGTATAGAGCTTTCATAATCTTACAACCTCTATGTATAAAGCCTATACATAGAGCATATGCATTGAGCTTTTACAAGAAGGCTATGCATAGAGCTTTCAACAAGAAGGCTACGCAAGCTCTATGTACAATGTCCATGCAAGCTTTCAAGAAACCTATGCATAGAGATTTTATAAGCTTGTAAGAAACCTATGTGCAATGTCCATGCAAGCTTTCAAGAAACCTATGCATAGAGATTTTATAAGCTTGTAAGAAACCTATGCATAGAGATTTTATAAGCTTGCAAACTCTATGCATAAAGCCTATGCATAGAGATTTCACAAGCTCGCAAGCTCTATGAATAGAGCTTATGCATAAAGCTTGCAAGAAGGCTATGCATAGAGATTGCAAACTTATGATAGGTTTTATGCATAGATATTAAATTAATCCTATGTATAAGCTTACAAGAACCCAAAACTAACACTAAACCATAAAACAGGGGTGCAATAATTCATAGAAAATAGCATAAACAAGAAAAATCGAAAGAGGATCTACCTCTTTTTTGCGAAGCTGAAGGAGAGGATTTTGGTGAAAGATTGGTGAGGTGAAAGAGCTGCAAAATAAAATATTAAACAAAATAATTAGTAAATTAAACACAAGAATAAGAACTAATACAAAACCCTAAAATCTCTATGCATGCATTAGGAGATCTATGCATACATAGAGAGCTCTCAACATGCATAGAGAGCCAAAAAAACACAAAACCCTAAACGTTCTAATTCTTAAATTAAAAAGTAAAAGCAATTGCAAGAACATATTAGGAGAAGGAGAAGAGGAGAAAAGAAGAAAGAAGGAGAAAAGAGGAGAGAGGAAAAAAGAGGAGAGGGAGAGAAAGAGACCTTCTCTACTGTTGTGCGCCGTTCTCTGCGAAAAAACTAGAAAATAGGCTCTCGGCTGTAAAAAACTTACGAGCGTCGGTATATGCTACGGAATATGCGTCGGTATATGCTACGGAATGTGCGTCGGTATATGCGTCAGAATGTGCGTCGGTATACACGTCGGTATAGGCGTCGGGAAACGAAAATTTGAAAATACCCCGCCCGACTTGTCTCCTCCAACATTACGAGACGGACATACCGACGTTCGACATTTGCGTCGGTATTTTAGCGTCGATATGCCCTCAAGCTCTTGTAGTGTTTGCGCGTTTATATGAGCTTCTATATGCGCCTATATAAGCACGTCTAAAAGCGCGTCTGTCTGTTTTTTAAATTTCTCCTTGACCATCTATTTGCGCGTCTATATGCGCATATATAAGCACGTATAAATGCACGTCTGTTTGCTACCTTTTAAACGCGCCTTTAGATGCGGGTCTGGAGACGCGCTAATAGACGTGGAAATAGAGACGTCCATAAGTTTTTTTTTAGTTGAGTAAACGTGTCTGTGTGCGCGTCTGTAGGTGCTTTGTCTTGTTGTGGCACATTCAAACTCTTCCAACAAGAAGAAAATTTGAATTCAATAGATATGATATGTGTCTTCACAATAAAAGAAGAAGAGGTAAAAGATGAATCTTAGGTGAAGATTCATAACTTGTTGAGATTTTGAAAGCTTATCATTGTGATCGTTTAAAACGAAATTGCTTTAAAATCATGAATGGCAAAGAGAGAATAAATTTTGGAGTATTTTGAAGGATTCTTGAGACTATGATTTACCCAGGTTTTGTGAGTTACTCATCCTCTAAAGAAGAGAAGATTGGTGGCCCTTGTGGGGTCACATTCAAATGAGAGTGATCTAGATTCCTATAGAGAGGTAAGATGGAGCTCCATAGGAAACACGATTTTTATAAGTTCAAGGGTAGCCAAGAGGTTTGAGCTCTTCTTTTCTAAGGAGTGCTATTTTATAAGTTCGAGGGCAGTTTAGAGTTTGAGCTCTTCTATTCTAAGGAGTGTGTTGCATGACAAATGAAGATCAATACAAGGATGCAACAAAAAAGACACTTAGGACTCTTGAAAAGAGTTCCAAGTTGTAGATGAATGTGGGAGAGGGCTTGACAATAATCCCACATGGGAACTTTTGGGAGTTCTAGAGTTTTTGTATAAAAGGTGTCCCATTTGAGAGCTAGAGGACTCTTTGGTCATTTGGTTGAGAGGCTCATAGAGAGAGCTTGCTCCATAGCTCCTTCTCATGTGCCCTCCCAAGGCTCTCCATCTCTATTCATGCTTCAATCTTGTACTCTCTATTCTTTACATTTTCAATGATATGAGGTTATGGTCTACTCACTTGCTAATCTAGATTTCTTAATGATGTTTTGATGCTAAAATCTGATTTGTAAAGTGCATGTGATGAAGCTTGTGCATGAAATTATGTGTAGTTGAGGCTTGTGTGATAGCTCTTTGCATGTTAGGTTCTTTGCATAAGTTCCATTTTTGTGCTTAAGTGTAGCCTAATCTTGATGCTCTGATTATGTTAGATTGATTGCTTGAGTGATGAAGAAGGATTGAGTAGGACTAGAAGTCATTAGTATGTGGTTAACTAATCTTCTCCCATTCGGGATAGCCTCTATGCGCTAACCGGGTTGCATTCACGGATTGACAAGTGTGTGGGTTGGAGTGTAGCCTCCGCTATGCTATGATGTCCCAAACAATGGCGCCGCTGCCGGGGAACGCACACCTAAGTTAGTGAAGGGTGTTAACCATTACTTCTTACTAAGTGCTCCATTGATTGCAAAATCGTGGATTAGGGTAGATTAGAGTAGAGTTTGCAAGGGCATTGAGTGTGTGATCTCAAGGGCGCCTTGTGTGTTTTCGGTTTTTTCATTTAAAAAAAAATTAAAACCCCATTGCGGGTAGAGAATTCCCGCCATTAATCAGATTTATGCACTTTCTGTTTTTGCATCTTTGACGGGGTTGGCGAGAGGTAGGTTGAAAGCGTAGAAGGCGGCCTTTCTTTTATTGTTTTGTTGTTTTGTTATAGTGTGGGGAGGCATCTCCATCAAGTGAAGCAAAGATAAATATATATATATATATATATATATATGTATATGTGCAGGGAGGCGGCAGCTGAAGGTGTGAAGGGCGGCTTGAGCTTGCCTTAGAGCTAAGGTGTGAAGGGCGGCTTGAGCTTGCCTTAGAAGGCCGCGTTGAGGCACCAAAGAGAAAGAAAGCGAAGGCATCTAGCTCAAGGCGGCTGACTCGCTGAAGGGCCGTGAAGCGGGCGGCGAAGGGGAAGCCGAGAGTCGGTACCGGTTAGGTGGCCGCCGCTGAAGGCCAAAAGCAAAAGCCAAAAGGCGGTACCAGTTAGCTGCAGGGCGGCTACGTGGAAAAGAGGGAGGTCGTCGAAGGTTGGCCGAGTGTGCGAAGGTACTAGCGCAAGGAGCTGATTGTGAGGCAGTTGGCCGAGTGTGCGAAGGTACTAGCGCAAGGAGCTGACTGTGAGGCAGTTGGCAGCCCAGGCAGCTACCGAGTAGCTCAGCGGGCTGAAAGAGCCGGCCGAGTGGAGGAGAGTGGCTGTTGCCTGCAGCTGTAGAAGGCGGCGGCTGAGGGAGAGTGGCGGAAGCGGAAAAAAGCCAAGCGAAGCAAGCGTTGACTGGCGGCTAAGAAGGCCAGAAGGCGAGGAAGGCCGACAGCTGCTAAGCCCAGCTGTGAGGCGATTGGCAGCCCAGGCGGCTACTGAGAAGCGAAGCAGCGGTCGCGAAGGTGAGAAGGCGCTGAAGGGCTGCGTAGAACAAAGCGGTGGCTGTGAAGGAGTTGGCGAAGGTGAGACGGCACGTGAAGGGCATTGAAGGCGGCGGCTGTTGCAGCTGTAGTTGAGGAGGAGCCAGCTGGCTTTGAAGGTGGCAGAGAAAACGCAAGGAAGCACGTGAACGCGGCCGGCAAATCCGCAGAGAAAGCGGTGGAGCATGGAGGATAAGGTAGGTGCATTTTCCATTTTTTTTTATTTTTTTTATTTTTATTTATTTTTCATGTTTTTTGGTATTTTTAAATAAAAATAATAAATATAAATATAAAAACAACCAACAAAATATTTTAAAAAAAAAGAGCTAGAAAAAAAAGAAAAAAAAGAAGAAAAAAAATATTAAATTTAAAAAAAAAAGAAAAAAGAAAAAGAAAAAGAAAAAGAAGAAAAACAATTTTTAGTTTAGTTCCAATCCATTTTCTAAAATTTCTGTAAAATTTTGCATAAGTAAAATAGCGTGCATTTTTTATTTTTATTTTTGTAATTGCGTGCATAATTAGTAGATTTATATTTTTTGTAATTAGGCACGAAATTTATTAGTTAAAAAAAAAACCCAAACAAACAAACAAACACCCAAAAAAACAACAACAACAACAAAAGGAGAAAAAAACAAAAGAAAATTAAAAAAAAATTCTTTAAATTAAGTGTTTTTTAGGAGTCTATTTTTTTGCATATTTTGTAATTCTTCATTTTTTTTTGCATAATTAGTGTAACTTGCATTGTTTTTTAATTTTTGTAACTTTGTGCATAATTAGTATTTTGTTAGCGTGATTCATAATTTTTGTAATTTAAAAAAAAATATAAAATCATAAAATCATTTTTAAAAAAAAATCATTTAAAAAAATAATAAAAAAATAGGATAGATAGTTACGCCACACATACTCATTTTAGTTGCATTTAGTGATTAGGTAGGTTAAAATATATATATATATATATATATACATACATATATATATATATATATATATATATATAACAAACAAAAACAAAAACAAAACAAAACAAAACAAAACAAAAACACATAAAAAACCAAAAAATTTGACCTTATGCACTTGCGGTCGAGACGTCTTATAGATTCTGCCATAGGGCCTAGGGCACCTTCTAGAGTACCTACGCAGGAAAGTGGGACCCAATTGGTAGGAAATTTGGCAGATATTGCTGAAACCCTTTCTGAATCCCAATCCGATACCCTTTCCTCTAGAACAACTAGTTCATTGTCCATGGACAATCTAGGGCCGACAAATAGTCATCCCGTAGCCCCAAATAGAACACCCACAAGATCCTTTAATCCATTTGAAGCCGACACCATGGAGTTAACACTTAATGTGAGACTCCAATATGTCTACACGAATGCTCAAGGAGCTGAGATCTTTAGGGATCCACAACGGTATCTTGTTAAGATCGCAGACATTTTCTCAGAACTTGATAGAGCACCTCTAGTCAATGACCAGGGTAACATGTACATGGGTGGAGATGGTGTTCGCTACGAAGTCACCTACCATCCAGAAAATGTAGACAACTTAGGAGAGCTCTCTAAAACCGAGTTTTTAGACTTATCAAAACTTTCCAGAGCAAGGGAGTCTAGAGTTGATTGGCTCATTGAGCCGGACATGCCTGGACCATCCAATGCCCAGTCCTCAAAGCCATCCATAGATGATTTACTTCTTGTAGATCTAAATTTGGAAAGGGATAGGAAAGGGATAGGAAAGGCAAGAGCAAAATGGATCAGGGGGCTGAGAACCAATGGGAGTTTGTACGACAAATTCCAGTGACAAAGGTCTTACAGGATGACCCACTTCAAGAGGTCTATAAGGACTCGTTAGAGGGATATTATGCCACAACTAGATTGCCACACCTAGATCTTCCTCTAGCTCATGTGGTGGTAGTTGAGAAGCTTGCAGGACACATGAACAGAATAATTGATAAATGGGCCAATGAATACCGAACCTTAGATTGGAAAGAGATTCGGGAACTCACGTGGAAAGGACAACCATTATTCATGGAAGTGTTCTCAACAAATACAGCCAAACCAGGAGAGACAGCCTTTCTTAGAGAAACTGTTGCTCCTCCCCTACGAGAGTTCACTAGAGAGGGACCCTCAACATCCAAGTGGACCACAGCTAGTAGCCCAACTCTAGCACCAAGATATCGTCATACACCAAATGTGCGACCACCGGTCACACCACAACAACATCTTTCTCACTATAACAATCGGAGGGTAGGGGAGCCAACTCGGCCTCCCATAAATGCACCTCCTGAAATGCGGGTGACAAGATCTTTGGAGGGGTTTGGTGAGGTTGGTAATAGGGTACCCACACCAATTTTTTATGCATGTGGACCATCTTACCAAAGAGAGGAACAATTCCCACTGAGAGTGAGCGGCCGTAGGCCCTATGATGAGTATTCAAGACACGTAAGGCCATCAACTCTTCAGAAACTGGTAAAGAAGTATGAAGGGTCGGGAGATCCATACGACCATGTAGCAGCATTTAGGCAAGCAGTTCGAGCTGAGCAAGTGGCTGATAAGCATACTCAAATTGAAGGATTTGGACTCACTCTTGAGGGAAAAGCCCTCTCTTGGTTTCAGGCATTAGAGGCTTCAGACAAATCTTCTTTACGAGTTTTGGAAGAGAGATTCATTGCTGCTTTTTCCTTGATGGGAATACAACATGACACGATATCACACATCTACTCTTTCAAGCAAGGCGAGAATGAGAGTGTTAGAGATTGTGTAAATAGAATGAAGCAGTACATTAATCGTTGCCCAGAAGATGAGAAGCCCACCCAAAGTCGATTAATTTCTCTCTTCTTAAAAGGACTCAAAAATTCAACACTGCATACACATCTCTATGCGAAGAAACATACAAATTTCAATGAGTGTTGCCATGATGCTATGGATTTCACCGATAACTTCAAATTCCAAGATGGGTCTAGCCCAGAGGTGAAACCTAGAGATCAATGGGGTGATGACCAAAGTTCAGGGTCTAGCGCGCTAGTAAATCCAGAGACCAGATAGCTAACCTAGTACTAAGGAGACTGGGACAGACCTATCGCCCACCCTTGCAGCCACAACAACAGCAGCAGAGAATGAGGAGTGTACTTCCTACAGGTCCTCATCTTTGTGGAGCATGTGGCGGTAACCATAAAACAGAGGAATGTAATACCTTTTCTCCTCTAGTCACAAACCAACCCACAAAAAAGTGGTGCCAAGCCTGTGCTTGGAACTTTACCCATACCACACAGGAATGTACTCGCATTGCGAGAATGAGACAGGAACGTGAGCAGCCAAGGGGTGGAGTGGCTCCACAAATGTATCAACAGTATACTAATTTTGAACGTAAGCCACTGATGGCACAAGAGCAAGCACGACCTGTTCTTGGTGCTCAACCTCCTGCTCCAGGGACTGCTCCTGTGAGAGGGTTGTTGACTACGACAATTTAAATATGTGTAGAGACTTGGTAAACCCAGGCTATGAGGAGGAGGAATACGCATCATATTCATCCAAAGAAAATCTCTTTGAAAGTCCCGCATACCCAAGCCCAGCACTGGACACTCAACCAGGGGAACAAAACTCTTTAATGCTGCTAGGCGGCTACCAACCTAGGACTCCAGGCCCCTCATGTCAATGGCAGCCAAGGAAAGTAGAGGCCAAACCAATGGGCCCCTGTTATGAGTGCGGAGAACCCCATTGGGCTCGGGATTGTCCACATCGCTCAAGGCAAGCATCTCGGTCCAATACAACAGTACAACAGTTTCCACCAATTGAAAGATATTGTCTAGGGTGTTGTGTAGAACACTTCCCAAAGGCTGAAACCACATGAGGAGGGCACCTCTCAACCAAAGGTCTCACTCAACCTTGTAGGCACAGTTCCATCTCCACCTTCATCTGAGAATGAGGATGTCGTGCCACTTAGAGTCATGACTAGATCACAGACACGAAATGCCGAAATACAGACTGATGAGACACCTCGAACTAGAGATGCAAAGACAAATCTAGTGGACAAGACCCTACAGTCCAATAGAAAAAAGACCACTAGGAGGAAAAAGAACCGAAATAAGCGAACTAAAAGTGCATCCACTAGTTCTCAAGAAGCCTCTAAACAAAACATGAGGGATCAAACTTTTACATCCCAAGAAGTGCATGAGGAACATCAACCTCAACCTGGGCCTAGTGCTAAACAAGATGAGGCTAGTACGACTGAGGATAGTTCTGGGGGTTCTATTTTTGTGGATAAAGTGAATGAGACTCTAGAGGCCATCATTGATGCTCATAGAAGTCGCATTGCAGCTTTATCTGAGCTACCCAAGAAGCTTCAAGAATACCCAAACCCTCGTGAGGAGAAGATCAATCTAGGTGTACATCAGCAACTCATTAGGGAAGCTCAGTCAATACTTGAGGGACCACCACCACCTATTCCTCGGGGCCCGACCTCTCTTAAGACAACATTAGAAACCATACCGGAAGTGTCATCAAGTCGGGAAATGAAAAGTGAGCTCATTTCACAAGCTCATAGCGAAAGGTCTGCACCAATTGACACCCAATTGAAAGGAGGTAATCTGCCACCACCTAGCCTTGTCTTCCCATGCAATGATGAAGTTATTGATGCTAATGAGGACATGGCAAAATTTATGAGATGTGGGCCGCAGTTCGTGAGAAAGTTAATGATAACATGTCTTCTATTAGCTTGCCTCCATTCTCTGAGGTGGATTTTACCAGGGGCACGGAAAACAACTTTGGACGCCCAAGCATCCAGGAGGAAGTTCAAACAATTGTTTCTCCTAGAAGTAAGCATACAATAAAAACCTTACCGTCATATCTGGGAGAATATGAGAACTGTTCTCAAACCTTAAAGATACCCTCCATGCATAAAAGGTTGACAAAGGAGAAAGATATGAGTATGGTGCAAGCTATTTTGTCAGCACCAGTGGCTTGTACCTTACCTTTGCTTGATTTGATAAAAATTCGACCTGAGTTGTGGAATGATATTGCCACATGTTTGTCAGAGCAGGTATTGCTACAAAAGGGTCACCATGAGTGTACTATACACACTGAGACAAAGCATGTTATGCCAGTTCCTATCAACAAAGTAGGAAAATTTTGTGAGGACGATCAGGGAAATGCTACCCTCTCATTAGAAGTGCGAAAAGTAGTTTCAACTGCAATACTTGATAGTGGTGCAGGAGTGGGCATTGTGACAAGGTCCATTTGGGAAAAGTGGGGCAAACCAGCTATTAGGAGTACCAGGATGCGCTTGCAGCTAGCAGATGGGAGCTTAGAACATCCCCTTGGGCTACTTGAGAACATATTGGTCACCACATGTGGGATTGAATATGAGCACACCTTTGCAGTAGTGGATTTTGGAAAACATCCAAACTATGAAGTGATATTGGGTAGACCATTCATGCGACAATTTCAAATGATTCAAGATTGAGGATACAATTATTTGTACCTCCGACATGATTCTGTCATCACAAGGGTCAACCTAAGGAATCACTCATATCGTGATGTAACAAGGTCTCCAATAGATGAGTTTGATTCTGCTTCATCTGAGGGCTCAAAAGTTACATTGTCAGATGGGCGAGAAGATCTGTGGATGTGTGGAGCCTCATGTAAGGATTTCAACACTGAGAGACTTAAGGGTAATTGAAGTGTATCAGACGAGGCATACATTCCACAACCCTTCCCTGAGCATTTAATTGATCCATTAGAATGGAGTCATGTCCTTGCAACATTATCGACATGTGCTTTACCTAAGCCAATTCAATTTTGTGACTCAGATGGATATGACATTATACCTATACGAATGGTACAACCACGTGACCTTCTAGATGATTTGTACTATAGGAAGGCATCCACAAAAGCACTGCAAGTAGAGGAAGTCTCTGCTAATCCAAGAGCTTTATCGTGTCAAAGGGGTAATGTTTCTACCTTACCCAACCCACAATCAAAATCTGCTCTTGAAGCTCCAAAACAAATGATGTGGATAATTGATGAGTACTCAAGTGAGGGCCATGGCTGGCATGTTCCAACTACTCTAGTTGCTGCTCAAAGAAGGCTAGGCAAGAAGAAATTATCAATTTGGCTACCCAAAGATGCGTACAAACTTGTACCATCTAGTCCAGTCGCTAAGCCTCTTAAGAAGCACATCATTTCCAAGCCTAAACCTCGCGATGGGTCCCAAAACATGTTCTTAAAGCACAAGGCTATTATGAGGGTGCAACAACAATTTGGCTTCCAAATGCTATGGTTTGCTAGGGGTAAAAGATTGTTTCAGAAAGATTCCAAAAGCCACCCTTGATTTTCCATATCAATGGGTGCAAAAGAAATCAACACAAACTCTTCAAGATAGGATAGGTGGCTGTGATAGCACCTACAAATCTACTTGTGTTGATCTTCCTAAAACATGTAATGAGTCACCAGTTGTCCCAAATTCTCCTTGTTACATAATTCCACCCTCAACAAAACTGGTGTACCTACTAAGACACATCCAACTTCACATGAGTCTCATTTGAACATAGATTCTAGAACTTCAAAGCCTAAATCCTCTTATCTTGCTCAAATTCCAAGACAATTGATAAAATTCCCACCCAAGATGGACATACCTAAAACCAAAGATAAGGCATTAACACTACAAATGAAGCTCTTTGGTAGAGCAATGTTTGAATAGTGTGGTTCCTTATGCCTTTAGAGGATTATGTTCTTTTTGAGATGATCTCCACCACCAGCGCAAGGGTAAGCTCAGTGACTCTATAATAAGATCGACAAGCCAGGGCACTTTTCTCCCATTGGGTTTTTCCCCTCGGCTATATTCGGTGATTGGCACCAATGGCAAATTTTATTCTTTTCTTTTCTTTTCTTATTTGTTAATAAAAATTTTGCAGAGATCTCCGCTAAAAAAAGAGCATCAAACTCGCCCCAATAGTCCACCTATCGTGCACACAAATTAGGAAGGGGGGAGACATGCTACGCCTACAAAGATTAAGGAGGAGCAATCTGCACAAAGTCAGCAATGCATCAATGCAAACGAACAACATCAAGAGGGCACTACAACAGGTGTATTCAAATCTTAATCTTTATTTCTTTATGTGCTCTTATCTTTCGAATATATGGTTTGCATGTTCACACAATGTTGGCTGGTTTAATTTTTTGATTAGTTGTTAAAATATGGTGAGTGAACTCTAGACTCTTAGAAGACTTAGTAAAAGATATTTCTATCTAAAGACAGTGTAGGATATATACCAATGAAATATGCCAAGTTCTTATGCTTTCAAGGTATATTAGTTATCCCTAGTAGTAGCTACCTCTTAGATATGAGCTAGGTGCTAGGAGTAATAAAAATTTATACAAACTATACCCTTAAAAAATATATACAAAGTAAATTGAGACATGACGTGTCTACAGCCATGTGGAATGCTTGGTAGGACCTGGGGTTGTCTTAGCACCTTGGGGCCGATGCCTTGGTTCCCATGGGGTGAACACTGGTGTCTAAAAGCTTCAGAAAAAGACCTTCAAGGAATCTATCGCCTTGATAGATGTTGGTAGGACTCTGGGGTACACTATGGGCCCTCGAGACGGATGCCCTCATCTTCAAGGGGTACTCCTTATGTCATAAAAGAAAGAAAAAGGGTCTGTCGCCCTTGAGATACTTAGCGGTCTTTAGATTCTCTTGGCGGAGGTCTCTTGGCCATTGCTTGGGTCTCTTTGGGAAGAAACCTTAATCTTTATCACCTTCTACACACACATCAAAAAAAGAAAAAAGAAAAAAAAACAAAAGAGAATTCCAATCACCTTTGCTCATATTTAGGAGTAGGTTTACCACTTAGGAATAACTTAAATACTTGTAGGACATTGAGACTGAGATCATAACCGGCGGTGTACAAAGCACACTTGCCTTTGCATAGCACTATCTACCACTTAAGTCTCACTTTGACTAGTCTTTACTCACCTATTTTAGTACTCATTAAAACTTTAATCAGCCTTGCACTTGTATGCTCACGTGTGAAATTATCATTGCTGGTTTTTCTTTTCTTTTCTTTTCTTTTCTTTTTTTCAATAAAAGACTTTATTTGTATCAATTGTTTTTTTGTTGCAGCTCTTGCTACTACCGCGCTCGAGGACGTGCGCAAAATAGGAAGGGGGAGTGTTGCATGACAAATGAAGATCAATACAAGGATGCAACAAAAAAGACACTTACGGCTCTTGAAAAGAATTCCAAGTTGTAGATGAATATGGGAGAGGGCTTGACAATAATCCCACATGGGAACTTTTGGGAGTTCTAGAGTTTTTGTATAAAAGGTGTCCCATTTGAGAGCTAGAGCACTTTTTGGTCATTTGGTTGAGAGGCTCATAGAGAGAGCTTGCTCTATAGCTCCTTCTCATGTGCTCTCCCAAGGCTCTCCATCTCCATTCTTGCTTCAATCTTGTACTCTCTATTCTCTACATTTTCAATGATATGAGGTTTTGGTCTACACACTTGCTAATCTAGATTTCTTAATGATGTTTTGATTTGTGAGTTGTAGAGTGCATGTGATGAAGCTTGTGTATGAAATGATGTGTAGTTGAGGCTTGTGTGATAGCTCTTTGCATGTTAGGTTCTTTGCATAAGTTGCATTTTTGTGCTTAAGTGTAGTCTAATCTTGATGCTTTGATTATGTTAGATTGATGCGTTGATTGTGTTAGATTGATTGCTTGAGTGTTGAAGAAGGATTAAGTAGGACTAGAAGTCATTAGTATGTGGTTAACTAATCTTCTCCCATTCGGGATAGCCTCTATGCGCTAACCGGGTTGCATTCACGGATTGACAAGTGTGTGGGTTGGAGTGTAGCCTCCGCTATGCTATGATGTCCCAAACAGAGTGCTATTCATTCTCATCTTTAAATTTAGAAGGACATCACATTCATGGGAGATTCTGTTCACTCACGGGAGCACGGATTATGGAAGGAGGCCGGAAGCAATTAATGCGAGAGCAGAATTGTAGCCATGGGAACATAAAGACGCACATAATTTTTTCAAATTTTTGTGCTGAAGTGCAATGTAAATCGTTTTAGGCCAATGTGGGTTCTAAATGAGAGTTCCAAGTGTATTAAGCAAGGCTCACTTATGGGGTTGTCCACCCATGTGTGAAAGAGGTCTAGGGTTAGTGACATCTCTATAAAAGAGATGTTAGCTAAAGAAAGAGGACGTTTTTGGCCATTCTCATAAGCTATTGAGTGAAGCTCTTGAGCTCTCAATCTATGGCAACTCTCTAACTCTCTCTATTGTACTCTAATGAGCATCAAGCTCCAATGAGTATAGCTCCACTTCTTTCTCTTAATCTGTTTTAGCATCATTGAAGTAGATTAATCTATGATTAGTTGAATGCTTCTTTCTTTCTCTTGTGTATGCATGCTTGTAGTGTGTGTGTGTGTAGTCTCCATTGATGCAAGCTCTTGCCCACTTCATTTGGCAATGAGTTATTCATGGATAGACTCTCCCTGTGAGCTTGTGGGTTTGTGAATGTTACATTCTATGCTTGCTTAAGCTTGTGGGATAGTAGATGCACTCTTATGGGTTTGCTGGCATTAGGAAAAGCTAAGATTTAATCAATGTTTGAATGGGATTAAGAGATTGCCATGCATTGCTTGTTCCCTTGATTAGTGTAGTGGGTTTAAGGGATTGAGAGATTGATTGAGGTGTGGAATGGTTGAATCATCAAGTGGTGGTTCGTGTATGTGAGCCATGCATTGAATTCGCTGCAAAATCTCACAGCTGCACATGCATTAAATTCACTGCACACGCACTTCAAAAAAGAAAAAAATAATAACAATAAAAGAAGGCGACTGTACGTGGACAGCGCACCGCGCGGAGAGACCCACACACCACACCATAAAGACCGCCACCGCACCAGATAAAGGGGTGCAAAAAAGAAAAAAAACACCCATCGTCGAAATTTTGGTCTCGGAACCATTTTCCCATAGTGAGTTCAGTATGGGAAACTGGTAAATTTTAGGTGATTTTTGATCCTGAAAAATACGCTATTTTTTTGGCCTAATGTGTTCGAGGGGGTTCAAAATGGATTCTGGCAAAGTTAGAGCCAACTTGAAAATTTTTGGATTTTTTTGAAAAAAATAAAAATAAAAAAATAAAAAAATAAAAAAAAACAACAACCTTAAAATTTGACCTTATGCACTTGCGGTCGGGACGTCATATAGACACTGCCATAGGGTCTAGGGCACCTTCTAGAGTGCCTACGTAGGAAAGTGGGACCCAATCGATAGGAAATTTGGCAGATATTGCTGAAACCTTTTCCGAATCCCAATGTGATACCCTTTCCAGGACAACTAGCTCATTGTCTATGGACAATCTAGGGCCGTCAAATAGTCATCCCTTAGTCCCAAATAGGACACCCACAAGATCTTTTAATCCATTTGAAGCCGACACCATGGGGTTACCACTCAATGTGAGACTTCAATATGTCTACACGAATGCTCAAGGAGCTGAGATCTTTAGGGATCCACAACAACGGTATCTTGTTAAGATTGCGGACTTTTTCTCAGAGCTTGACAGAGCACCTCTAGTCAATGACCAGGGTAACATGTACATGGGTGGAGATGGTGTTCGCTCTACGAAGTCACCTATCATCTAGAGAATGTAGACAAATTAGAGGGGCTCTCTAAGAGTGAGTTCCTAGACTTATCAAAGCCTTCCAGAGCAAGGGAGTCTAGAGATAATTGGCTCATTGAGCCGGACATGCTTGGACCATCGAATGCCCAGTCCTCAAAGCCATCTATAGATGATTTACTTTTTGTACATCTAAATTTGGAAAGGGACAGGAAAGGCAAGAGCAAAATGGATGAGGGGGCTGAGAACTAATGGGAGTTTGTACGACAAATTTCAATGACAAAGGTCTTTCAGGATGACCCACTTCAGGAGGTCTATAAGGACTCTTTAGAAGGATATTATGCCATAACTAGATTGCCAGAGCTAAATCTTCCTCTAGCACTGGTGGTGGTAGTTCATTAGGAAGTGAATGGGGTCTTCTTGGGCCCTTTAATTTGCCCAAGCCTAATCAAGGTGATTAAGGAATAGCCAAATGGGGGGTTGCCATGTGGACTGAAATGTTGGGTTTGTAAGAGAGGTGTAAGAGTGGTCAAAGGGTGCACTTTTTCCCCCAAAAAGGGGGGGAGGCAATTTTACAATTTTCGGACCTCCATAACTTCTACATACAAGCTCCGATTTGAGCGGAGATTATAGATCCGTGATCTACGCATCAAGAGCTTTCCATAGATATGTTACATGATATGGTTTTGTCCGCTAGATTTTAAATTCCATTTTCCTCCCAAAATTCAAATTCGAATAAAGTAGCCGTTTTGAAGCTTCTAATTAGAAAACGTTTCTTCTTAAGAGAAAAGGTTTGACTCCTTAAACTACCAAATAAAAGGGCCCAAGAAGCCTTCCATTGAGGTCCTAATGGAGAAGCTTGCAGGATACAAGAACCGAATCAGTAAATGGGCCAATGAATACCGAACCGTAGATTGCAAGGAAATTCGTGAGCTCACGTGGAGAGGACAACCATTATTCATGGAAGTGTTCTCAACTAATACAGCTAAACCAGGAGGAGAGATAGCCTTTCTTAGAGAAACTGTTGCTCCTCCCCTACGAGAGTTCACTAGAGAAGGACCCTCAATATCAAAGTGGACCACTGCAAGTAGGAAAGCACCTCCTAAAATGCGGGTAACAAGATCTTTGGAGGGGGTTGGTGAGGTAGGTAATAGGGGATCCACACTGATTTGGGATGCATATGGACCATCTTACCAAAGAGAGGAACCACTGAGAGTGAGAGGCCGTAGGTCCGATGATGAGTATTCAAGACGAGTAAGGCCATCAACTCTTCAGAAACTGGTAAAGAAGTACGAAGGGTCGGGAGATCCATATGACCATGTAGCAGCATTTAGGCAAGCATTTTGAGCTGAGCAAGTGACTAACAAGCATACGCAAATTGAAGGATTTGGGCTCACTCTTGAGGGAACTGCCCTTGCTTGGTTTCAGGCACTAGAGGCTTCAGACAAATCTTCTTTATGAGTTTTGGAAGAGAGATTCATTGCTCTTTTTTCCTTGATGGGGATTCAGCATGACATAGTAGCAAACATCTACTCTTTCAAGTAAGGCGAGACTGAGAGTGTTAGAGACTGTGTAAATAGGATGAAGCAGTACATTAATCGTTGCCCAAAAGATGAGAAGCCCACCCAAAGTGGATTAATTTCTCTCTTCTTAAAAGGACTCAAAAATTCAACACTGCACACACATCTCTATGCAAAGAAGCATACAAATTTCAATGAGTGTTGCCATGATGCTATGGATTTCACAGATAACTTCAAATTCCAAGATGGTACTCGCCTTGAGGTGCAACCTAGAGATCAGTGGGGTGATGACCAATGTTCAGGGTCTAGCGCACTAGTAAATCCAGACCAGATAGCTAACCTAGTGCTAAGGACATTGGGACAAATCTATCGCCCACCAATGCAGCCACAAGAATAGCAGTGAATGAGGAGTGTACTACCTACATGTCCTCATCTTTGTGGAGCATGTGGCGGTAACCATAAAACCGAAGAATGTAATACCTTTTCTCCTCTAGTCATAAACCAACCCACAAAGAAGTGGTGCCAGGCCTGTGCTTGGAACTTTACCCACACCACACAGGAATGTACTCGCATTGCAAGAATGAGACAAGAGCGTGAGCAGCAAAGGGGTGCAGTGGCTCCACAAATGCATCAACAGTATACTAATTTTGAACGTAAGCCACCAATGGCACAAGAGCAAGCACGACCTGTACTTGGAGCTCAACCTCCTGCTCCTGGGACTGCTCCTGTGAGGTTTGTTGACTATGACAATTCAAATATATGTAGAGACTTTGTAAACCCAAGCTATGTGGAGGAGGAATATGCATCATATTCATCCAAGGAAAATCTCTTTGAAAGTCCCGCATATCCAAGCCAAGCACTGGGGAGCCTCAACCGGGGGAACAAAATTCTTTGATGTTGCTAGGCGGCTACCAGCCTAGGACTCCAAGCCCCTCAGGTCAATGGCAGCAAAGGAAAGTAGAAGCCAAACTAATGGGCCCCTGTTATGAGTGCGGAGAAGCCCATTGGGCTCGTGATTGTCCACATCGCCAAAGGCAAGCAGCTCGATCCAATACAACAGTACCACAGTTTCCACCAATTGAAAGATATTGTCTAGGGTGTTGTATAGAACACTTTCCAAAGGATTGTTTGCTGAAACCACATGAGGAAGGCACCTCTCAGCCAAAGGTCTCACTCAACTTTGTAGAGGTAGTTCCATCTCCACCTTCATCAGAGAATGAGGATGTCGTGTCACTTAGAGTCATGACTAGATCACAGACACGAAATGCTGAAATGCAGACTGATGAGACACCTCGAACTAGGGATGCAAAGGCAAATCTAGTGGACAAGACTCTACATTCCAATAGAAAAAGGACCACTAGGAGGAAAAAGCACCGCAACAAGCAAACTAAGAGTGCATCCACTAGCTCTCAAGAAGTCTCTAAACAAAACATGAAGGATCAAGCTTTTACATCCCAAGAAGTGCATGAGGAGCATCAACCTCAACCTGGGCGGCCTAGCACTAAACAAGATGAGGCTATTACAATCGAGGATAGTTCAGGGGATTCTGTTTTTGTGGATAAGGTGAACGAGACTCTAGATGCCATCATTGATACTCATAGAAGTCACATTCCAGCTTTATCTGAGCTACCCAAGAAGCTTCAAGAATACCCAAACCCTTGTGAGTGAGGAGAAGATCAATCTAGCTGGCAACTCATTAGGGAAGCTCAATCAATACTTGAGGGTCCACCTCCACCTATCCCTCGGGGCCCCACTTCTCTTAAGCCAACATTAGAAACCATACCAGAAGTGTCGTCAAGTTGGGAAATGAAAAGTGAGCTGATCTCACATAGCGAGAAGTCTGCACCAATTGACACCCCATTGAAAGAAATTCTGCCACCACCTAGTCTTGCCTTCCCATGCAATGATGAAGTTATTGATGCTAACGAGGACATGGCAAATGAGATGTGGGAAGCATTTCATGAGAAAGTTAATGAGAATATGTCCTCTATTATTTCACCTCCATTCTCTGAAGTGGATTTTACCAGGGGCACAGAAAACAACTTAAGACGCCCAAGCATCCAGGAGGAAGTACAAACAATTGTTTCTCCTAGAAGTAAGCATACAATGAAAACCTTACCATCTTATTTGGGAGAATATGAGAACTGTTCTTAAACCTTGAGGATACCCTCCATGCATAGAAGGCTAATAAAGGAGATGGATATGGGTATCGTCCAAGCTATTTTGTCAGCACCACTGGCTTGTACCTTACCTTTGCTTGATTTGATAAAGCTTCGACCAAAGTTGTGGAATGATATTGCCACATGTTTGTCAGAGCAGGTATTGCTACAAAAGGGTCACCATCAATGTACTATACACCCTGAGACAAAGCATGTTATGCCAGTTCCTATCAACAAAGTAGGAAAATTTTGTGAGGACGATCAAGGAAATGCTACCCTCCCATTAGAAGTGCGAAAAGTAGCTTCAACTGCAATACTTGATAGTGGTGCAGGAGTGGGCATTGTGACAAGGTCCATTTGGGAAAAGTGGGGCAAACCAGCTATTAGGAGTACCAGGATGCGCTTGCAGCTACCTAGCAGATGGAAGCTTAGAACATCCCATTGGGCTGCTAGAGAACATATTGGTCACCACATGTGGGATTGAATATGAGCACACATTTGCAGTAGTGGATTTTTGAAAGCATCCAAACTATGAAGTGATATTGGGTAGACCATTCATGCGACAATTTCAAATGATTCAAGATTGGGGATACAATTATTTATACCTTCGACATGATTCTGTCATTACAAGGGTCAACCTAAAGAATCACTCATATCGTGATGTAACGCGGTCTCCAATAGATGAGTTTGATTCTGCTTCATTTGAGGGCTCAAGAGTTACATTGTCAGATGGGCGAGAAGATCTGTGGATGTGTGGAGCCTCATGTAAGGATTTCAACACTGAGAGACTTAAGGGTAATCAAAGTGCAACATTATCGACATGTGCTTTACCTAAGCCAATTCAATTTTGTAACTCAGATGGATATGACATTATTCCTATACGAATGGTACAACCACGTGACCTTCTAGATGATTTGTACTATGGGGATGCATCCACAGCACTGCATGTAGAGGAAGTCTCAGTGGAGGATTTAACACTCGAATCTGCTCTATGATGCTGATAAGGAAGATGGATGGGACTCTGATTTTTATGATGATGATGTGATAATCCCCGAGGAAGAGTTAGGAAAGGCACGCCTACTCTTGAGAGGAAGGGAGGTTCAAGTAGAGATCCCTCGAAGCCGACCTAAACGTAAATGTTGTAAGAGTCATAAGAGAATCCGTAAACAAGATGAGAGGGAACGATGTGAGAGAATACAAAAAGAAGACGAGGAGTTTAAGAATGAACACTCTTGACCACCACCTCACTTCTCAGGAAAGAATGGATATCTATACTATGTCCAAGCACAAGATAGTATCAAAGACCAAGTAAAATGATCAGATGGATTCCAACCAGGAGAAAAGCTAAAAAGTGTTAGCAAAAATTACAAAAAAACAAAGAGACCAAAACAAAAACTCAAGTCTCAAATCAAAAGAGAGTGTCGGAAGTGCAAAGATAAAGGTTGAACGAAAAACTCTCATGCAAGATTGCAAAAGAGAGCTCCAAACCGCATGGTCTTCAATTAGTGATGACTCAAGTGGACAAGAAGAAGGTCTCAATGTTTCCCCCAACTTCACATAGTACACTCTTCAAGATCGGAAGATTGTTCTTCACAACCCATGGGACAAAAGCCAAGCATGCCAGGGGTTTCATATGATGGTCCCGAAGATGCAAAAAAATTTGATATCGCTGAGCCAGGAAAAGAGCCTCGCTATGTGTGAATTGCCACAGACTTGCCCTTAGATGAGGAGAAGTTATTAATTCAAACAATAAAGGAGTATCGCAATGTTTTTGCTTGGAGTTGTAAAGACCTCAAAGGAGTTGATCTAGGCATATGATGCAAAGCCTTCCAAGCAACGTCCTTATACTTACAATGAGAATTTTGCACGAAAGATAAAAGAAGAAATAGAAAAGCTCTTAGAGGAAAAATTTATCTATAAGATTGAACACACTGAATGGGTCTCCCCTATTGTAGTGGTGCCCAAGAAAAATGGAAAACTTTGAGTATGTGTAAACCTCAAGAAGGTAAATGCAGCTACTGTACGTGATCATTACCCACTTGCAATCATGGATCATGTTTTGGAATGTGTTGCAGGGAAAAAGGCATATAGTTTCTTGGATGGATTCTCCGGTTACAATCAAGTGTCAATTGATCCGAAGGATCAACACAAGACAGCCTTTGCTACTGAAGATGGCATCTTTGCCTATCATGTTATGCCATTTGGTCTAACAAATGCACCTGCAACCTTTCAGTGGTTAATGAGTCATGTATTCAAGGAGTACCTTAGGCTATTTCTTGAGATCTTCATGGATGATTTATGTGTTCACTCACAAGAGCATGATGATCATATAGAACACCTTAGACTTGTGTTTCAAAAGTGTCAAGTTTATCATATATGCTTGAATCCTGATAAGTGCAAATTCATGGTAAGACAAGGGAAAATTTTGGGCCATATTGTTTCTCGCAATGGCATTTCAATAGATATGGATAAAATTGATGTCATTGTCTCATTACCTCGGCCTATCAACCCTAAAGGGGTACAAATATTCATGGGACATTGTGGCTATTATCGTTGATTCATCTACATGTACGCTGTCCTAGCCAGACCATTATATGCTCTTCTTGTAAAGTTTAATTGGACTGACGATTGTGAGGAATCCTTTGAAAAGTTGAAGAAAGCATTAGCGTCTGCACCCATCTTACGAGCACGAGATTGGAACCAAATCTTTCATGTCCATATTGATGCTTCAAACTTTGCAATTGGATGTATTTTGGCTCAATCGAGAGAACATAATAAGAATTTCCCAATCTCATATGCTAGTCAACAGTTAAACAATGCTGAGAAGAATTATACCACAATAGAAAGGGAAGGTTTGTCCATGATATATGTAGTGAAAAAGTTTCGCCATTACCTTTTGGTTGGCAAACAAACTTATATTTTTTGTGGACCATCAAGCATTGCTATATTTGGTGAATAAGCCTTGTGCAACTGCAAGGATTGTGAGGTGGTTTGCCATCTTTCTTGAGTTTGATTTTGAAGTGCAGTTTGAAAAGGAACAAGTCATCTTAAGGCAGATCATTTGTCTCGAATCACCTCTGGAGAAGCTTCTGTGGGTGTGGATGATGATATGTTAGATTCAACACTTTTCCTTGTAGAGACAGCTCCTAATTGGTCTAAACCCATCTTAGAAATTTTGACAAGTGGGCAGATACAACTAGCGGTCCTAATGTGGACCTATGGCGACCATTCAAGTTAATCTCAGGGAGATTATATCGTCAGGGTAATGATGGAGTGTTGCGGCTTATACCTAACCCTAACCAATATGAGGAGATCTTGGAATGGGCACATGAAGGTATTGGTGGAATCCATGCATCGAGTACTACTTGTGTGCGACGTATAACTCAGGATGGACAATGGTGGCCTACCATGCATGCGGATGCTGAAAAATTTGTTCGTAATTGTGCTTCATGTCAAATTCACCAATTCATAATGTCACATTATTTCAAATTTCAACTACACCAAGTTGGAGTAAGTATATTGTGGACTATCTTCAGCATGGTCATACTGATCGAACAATTCCTAAATATCGAAAGCATGCTATTGAAGTTGAACCAACTATATGCTGATAGAGGGCCAACTCTACAAGAGGGGCAAGGATGGCAACTTGTGCATGTGTGTATGTGAAGCTGTCTACTTGAAAATCTTGACTCATGCACATGCAGGTGTTGGGGGTGGACACTTTTCGGGCAATACCACAGCTAAGTTGATTAGGTGGTCTGGGCTTTGGTGGCCAACCTTACAAATGGATGCCAAAGAATATGTAAAACATTGTGACGATTGTCAAAGGGCCAAACCTCCCATCACAAAGGACAATATGTCATTGCGGCCTATGTTAAGCACACGTGCTTTTGCCAAATGGGGTATTGATTTTGTCAGTCGTCTCATTAAACCTCCAGCTCGTCACACGCATGCCGAATATATTATAGTCG
The DNA here is from genome assembly GCF_041138505.1 of Cibotium barometz. Lineage (NCBI taxonomy): Eukaryota > Viridiplantae > Streptophyta > Polypodiopsida > Cyatheales > Cibotiaceae > Cibotium > Cibotium barometz. The sequence goes on along the minus strand of NC_141050.1, from coordinate 6,301,006 downwards.
CAACTGACTATTTGACCAAATGGGTAGAGGCAAAGGGGCTACAGTCAAAAATGATGCCAGAACCACAGCCAAGTTCTTGTATGAGGACGTGTTTACACGCTATGGCTTACCTATTGAAATTGTTAGTGATCAAGGTGTGCACTTTGTGAATGAGGTCATAGAGTTTTTACTTCAAGAATTTCTGGTAATTCACAAGCATTTTGCACCATATCATCCCTAGACCAATGGTCAAGCTGAGAGTACTAACAAGATTCTTTGCACAGCACTCACAAAGATTGTTGAGGGACATAGGACTGATTGGGAGCAAAAGTTACACTCAATTCTTTGGGCATATAGAATAGCCTATAAACATCTGTGGGCAGCACAACCCCATTTTGAGCTTGCTTTTGGGCTAGATGAAATTCTTCCCATTGAATTTCTTGTACCTACTCTACAAGTTGCTAAACAATTAACTTGGACTGGACTGTTCATGAGCTTTATCAACGCATTGATGAATTGGAAAAGCTTGATGAGACCCGCTTATTGGCGGTAATGGGGATGTATGCCGAGAAGAGGAGACAAAAGCAATGGTATGATCGAAATGTAACAACTGGTGCCGATTCAAAAAAGGGGACCTTGTGCTCTTGTACACACTTAAGAAGCATAAGCGAAAGCTCAAGAAACGTGGCCTAAGACCATTTGTGATTAATGAGCTTACTCCTAGTGGTGTAGTGTGTTTAGAGACACTAGAAGTTGAGCAAATGCCTAACCTCATTAATGGAAGTTGTCTCAAGAAATACAATGAACCATTAATTGAAGCCATGCTTCAACAAATGCATGCTGCACACACATGGAAAGAAGCACATGACCTACTTAAACGTCAGGCTTAAGAAGAAGCTAAATCTAGAGTTGCAAAAGCCAAAGAGCGTCGCAAGGCTTCTGTGTTGACCTTACAGTTGGCTACTGATGAACAATATGTCGATCCTTTCAATATTCACGTGTGTCTTCATCTTCATTAGACTACCTACTTTGTCTCTGCCTTAATTGACTCTGGTGCAAATTATAATGTTCTCTCATTTGACACATGGGTAGCCTTGGGACAACCAACACGTGCACATTTCTATTGACTTACGAAGCTTCTCGGGTGAAGATAACCCTATAGAGGAAAAATGTGTCATTATGATATCCATTCAGGATCACCAGATGTCAGTTCCCTTTTATGTGGCTAGTAAGTACAAGGCAGTGGTAGAGGTTGTTCTTGGTCGATCATGATTAAGTGCTACCAATTGTTCATTAGATTGGAAGAATAGACAATACAAATTGCAAATTGATTCTGATTGCATCTTGGGATTTGCTGCTCCACGAGTTTTATCATGTCAAAAGGGTGGTAGTTCTACCTTACACAACCCAATTTCAACATCTGCTCTTCAAGCTCCAACACAAATGATGTGGATAATCGATGAGTCCTCAAATGAGGGCCATGGCTGGCATGTTCCCACTACTCTAGTCACTGGTCAAAGAAGGCCAGGCAAGAAGGAATTGTCAATTTGGCTACCCAAAGATGCGTATAAACTTGTACCATCTAGCCTAGTTGCTAAACCTCCTAAAAAGTATATCTTTTCCAAGCCTAAACCTCAGATTGTTACTCATTAGGTCCCAAAGCATGTTCTTAAAGCACAAGGCTATTATGAGGGTGCAACAGCACTTTGGCTTCCCAAATGCCATGGTTTTCTAGAGCCAGACGAGTGTATCAATAAGATTCCAAAAGCCACTCTTGGTTTTTCATATCAGTGGGTGTGCAAAGAAAATCAACACAACCTCTTCAAGATAGGATAGGTGGTTGTAATAGAACCTACAAATCTACTTGTGTTGACCTTCCCCAACCATGTATTGAATCACCAGTTGTCCCAACTTCTCCTTGTTACACACTTCCACCATCAACTTGTGTGCCTAAGACAAATACAACTTTACATGAGTCTCCTTTGAGCATAGATTCTAGCACTTCACTGCCTAAATCCTCTTATCTTGCTCAAATTCCTCGACAATTACTATCCTTCCGACCTCTTAAGAAGGACGTACCCAGAACCAAAGCTAAGGCATTAACACTATAATTGAAGCTCTTTGGTAGATCAGTGTTTGAATAGTCTCACTTTTACTAATGTGGTTCCTTATGTCTTTACAGGATTGTGTTCTTTTTGAGATGATCTTATCTACATTGTTTTTGATAGAGATTGTAATGATGGATATGAGTGTATAAAGTTTGAAGTTTCTAAATTTCATTGTTCTACGCCCAGATACCTCTTGATGGATACTTGGCGAGATACATGTCCACCATGCATTGACCCTGATAGTACTCAACCTAAACATCATGGGGGTTATAGTGCTCCTCCTTTTCAAACTCATTCTAGGTAATTTTATGCTCCCTTAGGTGAAATTTGCTATGGGCATCACTTTGTCACTTTATTCTATCAATAGCATCATCCATTTCCACATTGTCAAGAGTGTGCACGACTCATATTAGGGGAAGCTTCACACATTTGTTGGCTATGCCGCTCTTACTTTTGTTGATATGGCACGGGCTTGATGAAACAAATTGTGGGAATTACACCCCAACGCCATAACCTTCTTGACGTGAGAGTACCAGACCAAGGACCAAATCAACGTAGATTACCTGAGGAGGTTCAAGCAGCACAACAATGGAGGGATACATGCATAAATGACTTGTAACCACCTATCTTGCAAGCCCTTTTTCCCCTAGCCTCAACATGTCAATTTTGGATCACTATGAGCACCTATATTGAGCAATTCCAAAATCGGAATTGTCTGCTTAACCTTCCCATAGAATCAATGCCATATTTTAGCGAGGAAGCACTCCTTCCTCTACCACCTTCTCTAGTCGCCGGCTTTTGTACAGGGTTGTCCTTACATCCTGAAGTGATTGATACCATCTTTCCAGTAGAAGTGGACACGGATCCACTGCCAGTGCAAGGGTAAGCTCATCAACTCCACAATAAGATCAACAAGCCAAGGCACTTTTCTCCCACTAGGTTTTTCCCCTCGGCTATATTCGCGGTGATTGGTACCAATAACAAATTTTATTCTTTTCTTTTCTTTTCTTGTTTGTTAATAAGACATTTTGCAGAGATCTCAGCTAAATAAGAGCATACAAACACACTCCAACAGTCCACCTACGGTGCACACAAATTAGGAAGGGGAGAGACATGCAATGCCTACAAAGAGCAAAGAGAAGCACTCTGCACATCAGCAATGCATCAAGACAAACGCAAAACATTAACAAGCACTACAACAGGTGTATTCAAATCATAATCTTTTGTTCTTTATGTGCTTTTCACTTTTGCATATATTGTTTGCATGTTCACACACAGTTGGCTGGTTTAAGTTTTAAATTAGTTGTTACTATGTGGTGAGTGATTTCTAGATTCTTAGAAGGTATTTCTATTTGAAGACGGTGTAAGATATATGCCAACGGAGTATGCCAAGTTCTTATGCTCTCAAAGTATATTAGTTATCCCTAGTGGTAGCTACCTCTTAGGTATGGGCTAGGTGCTACGATTAATTAAAAAATTTTACGAAACACATGCCCTAAAAAATATATAGAAGTGACTTCAGACATGACGTGTCTACGGCCATGTGGAATGCTTGGTAGGACCTTGGGGCCGATGCCTTGGTTTCCATGGAGTGAACACTGACGTCTAAAAGATTAAGAAGAAGACCTACAAGGACTCTATCGCCTTGATAGATGCTGGTAGGACTCTTGGGTACATTATGGGCCCTCGAGACCAATGCCCTCATCTTCATGGGGTACTCCTTATGTCAAAAAGAAAGAAAAGGGTCTGTCGCCCTTGAGATACTTAGCGGCCTTTAGATTCTCTTGGTGGAGGTCTCTTGGCCATTGCTTGGGTCTCATTGGGATGGAACCTTCCTCTTTATCAAGCTAAAAATAATAATTCTCTTTAATCTTCTGCTCTTTACACAAAAAAAGAAAGAAAGAAAGAAAGAAAGAAAGGTCCAATCACCATGGCTTATATTTAGGAGTAGGGTTGCCAGTTAGGAAAAACTTAAACACTTGTAGGACATTGAGACTGCGATCATAACCTACGGTGTACAAGCACACTTGCCTTTGCATCAGGGATTTAATATTCACGTGATCACAAGTTTTTTCTTGTTAATAACACATGTTTACATGATTACATGTTTACAAAATAGCAGGTTGCTGGTTACCTCGTAACCTGCCAAAATCCCACCGGGATTCGAAAAAACCCGACGGGCCCGCCGGGTATAATTAAAACCCGGTGGGAATCACCGCGGCTGTCAAAATTTCTGTTTGGAAACATATTTCTATATATATGAAGCCCGTGGGGCCCTTTGGGGATTTATTACTTGTTGACAGTATTACTTGACAGTTGTTTACACACAGGTACTGTCTTATCTACATGTGGGTAGTGTGGGTGTGTGAGTACTCGTGCGGGCAGTCGCCCATAGTCGCAGTGCGCGGCTAGATATAGGTGGTCCGCCACACGAGAGATGCGTGTGTGTGTAAGGCCATTCTTCAGAATGGTGCTTATCATGGGGCACATGGTCGGTAACGCGGCCGAGTTGTGTCCTATGGTAAGTATGGCACGCTGTAATGGTACTAGTCGGTAACGCGGCAAGCATAGTATCATTATGACGATGTCACCTTCCCTTCCCTTTATCAAATGCGGGCATATGGTCGGTAACGCAGCTAATTTATGTCTGTATCCAATTCCTATTCCCATAGATTCGGGCGGCACCTTGTTGGTAACACAGCAAAATGGTGTCGTTCGCTAGTGCATATGCTTTGATTGCATATTGCGGCATTTGATCTGTAAAACGGTCAAAAAATGTCGTAAATTTGTTTGGTTTGCCGGTAACACGGCCTGTGTTGTTTTTATTACATGTGATACATGCGATACTTGGTCGGTAACGCGGCCTGAGTATCACATGGGTCATAGTTTAAATCATATTGTCTACAAGTCTCATTTCATGAAATAGTAAAATCAAAGTAACAAAGTAATAACCGAAATAACACTAAAAAATGGATGATATTCTCTCTCTCTCTCTCTCTCTCTCTCTCTCTCTCTCTCTCTCTCTCTCTCTCTCTTTCTCTCTCTCTCTCTCTCTCACTCTCTCTCTCTCTCTCTCTCTCACTCTCTCTCTCTCTCTCTCCTACCTCTATCTTTACTTGGGTGATTATGGCTAAACGTCCATGCAAAGATGACAATGTAAACAAAACAATTCTACACACTTTTTTAGTCTATCTTGGAGAATTTATAAAACCATTTAAAATGTCATCTTTAAAAATTTTTGAACTTATTTAAAATGCGATAAAGAGATTATAAACATTGTTTTGCACTGTCTTTAAGAATTTATGAAACCATTTAGGAAACTATCTTTAAACATTGCTGAAATTATTCAAAATGCCATCTAATATAATCTCTCTTTCCATCTATTTCTCTCCTCCTTCCACTGTCTTGACTTAGGTGATTTTGGCTAGACAGTGAATATAAAACAATTTAATTGTGATGGAGTGATTTACCCACATACAAAAATATTGAAACAAGATTAGATGAACACGTAGAAACTCAAACACGTAGAATCTTAATATATCATCATAGTGAGTTATTCACATATATAAAAATTTAAACAATATTAGATGAACGTAGAGAATCTTTATATATCATCATAGTGATTTATCCACACATAAAAATTTGAAAAAATATTAGATGAACATAGAGAATCTCGATATGTATTATATGACAAGAGTACAACTTGTTCTCTGCTAACCCAACAACTATGGGTTTAGCATGAAAATACATTAGAAATCATAAAATAGAGAGCAACCTAGCTACTTTGAGTCACTATCTGAATCCACGTCAAAAAATGTGCCATGGGCATGGGCCGCAGCCTCGTGGGCCACATTATGTCCATGGGCCTGGGTTAGAGCCTAAGGCAAACTAAATCTCTACTATAGTATCCACATGTATTGCCCTAAACTATACATCCTTGGTGGTGGGGTTTAGCCTCCGAAAGCACTATCTCCGTAAAGAAAACTCTACCAGGACCCATGCCTAGAATTTCTCTCATGTCTGTTGCTCCAAAGTAATTATTTGGTCCACCCAAATGGACCCTTCACCACTAGGCCTTGCAATGCCACTGGACCCAACACCCCCGACCTACTCACATAGGTTGTATGCTTGCTCTCCTTGAGGACTCGTCCTCATTCTAGGCCCTCTTGATAGGCTCTTCAAAGCCCTTAGGGAGAGTGTCCAATCAAACCTTTCCAGCAAGTCTCTCTAGGTTAGCACAGCCTGGTGGTAGAGTGAGTGATTTATCGCATGGTGTTCACTGCCTTTCCTCTCTATCTGTGTCTTGATACTCTCTCTCTCTCTCTCATATATTTCTCTTGATCTACGTGATTGGTGGTAGCAGTTTAGTGAATATGCAACAATGGATGTTTCTTTTGTTTGATTAATGATAATTAATGTGACACACTTGTTACGGTTGTTTTACCTGTTTTAGTGTAAAGCGTAAATGGATAACATGTTGATGTATTACTTGATGTTATTTTCAATACTATTGTTTGATATTCTATTTTTGTTCTTTATCTAAAGATATTTGCTAGATTTGCGATGATGGCCACCATGCTCTCCACCGAAGAGCGAAAGATCATCCTGCGAGCCATTCGCATAGAGGCAGTTATCATAGTGTCACAATGTTCAGAAGAAGCTGTCAGAAAGACTAATGAGTCAGATATCATGAGAGACCTCGTCGTGCAGATGTGGGAAAATGCACAGCGTCGGCAACGCTGAATTGTGTGAAAGACGGAAGTTAGTCGACTTTGACTACCAGCACAGGATACACACTATCTTGGGGAGTATGTGTTTGGCATACGAGGATCTCAGAGATGTCGCACCACCTTCTGCCGACTTACGTCGTCTACAACTGTGGGACGCAACATGGAATGAGCAGAAGGTGAAGAGCAAACGTATGAAAGTTCTTTCTGCAGACACACTTCCCAAAAGAGTCTGCATCGCCCAAGATATAGCCGCTGCATCGTCCGGACAACCGGATGTGACAGGGATGGGCGCAATCATGCGTACCATTTTCAACGAGCGATGTGCACGAGGCCTTGATCGAGGGGCAAACAATAGGGTCAGGAGCTTTTGGCACACTGGAAGGAGTATAAGGTCCAGGGCATCTCATTTCTTCCAGAGCACGTTACTTTTTGCGGGACAAGGGAGAAGGTAGCTCAAGATTTGAGAGCTTTCAGGCTGAGCAGGGCATGCAGGTTCTACACCGTCCATCGTGCGATGCATAGCCTTCACCCAGGAATCACCATGGATCACTATTTTTCCGTTATATAACGGCGGCTCGTTGGGTGACACGCTCTTGAAGGTGTCTTTTAGACACAGTGAGTTTACCAGAATGATGTATCGCTTGGATCAGGGATGGAAAAAGCCCCCACCTACTGACATACAATTAAGCCAAGTGCAGCTCGCTCAGAAAAAGGAGGTGGTTTTGAATATGCCTCACATTATGCATGCCCTGGCGGCCTAGCAGCTGCACACATGGCTAGCATCATTCACACTGACCTACATCCCTGCAATGTTGTGCTAGATTTTACAAAGCATTTAAAAGCACGCATTGGTATCATTGACTGGGGCCTTCTGCTGAGAGCGCCCAAAAAGCGAGTATCGCTCAATTTTGTATTCGAAGCCAGTAAAAATCCAGAAAAGGTGGCAGAGGCTCAAGCTTATGCCAACAGGGAGCGGAACAAGCGACCATGGATAGCTCCAGAGATTTTTTATCCTCTCTTGGAAGATGCATACACTCCTGCGAGCGATGTTTTCGCCTTGGGATATTTATTAAAGGTGTTATATGACTTTTGGTGGAGGAAAGTGCAGAAGTTGTGGATGGGCGGCATTACTCACGACAAAGCCACCATGGACGCAATTATATATAAAGTCAAAAATTGGATGTGCTTGCCTAATCGTGATGAGAGAAAATCTCTCTTGCAAGTAGCAGAACTTTTTAGATCACTTAAGACTGAACCAGCAAACAAGGGCGCAATGTCTGCTGGTGGAGCTTTCTGTATCTTTTAATCCTATTATGTAATTGAACATGGTGTCCGCCTTACTTTGAAGAATGACCAATGTTTTCTAGTGTGTGCAATGTTTTGAAGTATTTTTATGTTAAGTGCATACTTTTCGAGTCTTTGCATTTCATCTTTCATCCTGTGGTGTTTAAAATTAAGTTTTTGAGGATAGTGAATAATTTGTCGTACGTTTTGTTTTATAGTTCATTAAAAGCCTAAAGTCATCTTTATTTGTCCTCTATTCGTGCAGACATGGGAGACACACAAGCGAACGAGCGCCACGAGCTAGCTAAGAAGTCGTACGAGCGCATGAAATCCCTTGCACATGGATTGAATGCTTGTGAAGCGACTAGAACGGCGTGCCGGTTGTCAAAATGGGCAAACCCTTCTTTATGCCCAATGGAAAGACATCAACAAACAAATAACCATAGATATGATTAAACAGATATGGCCATGCCCAGATGGCGAGATCAAGAAGGGAAGGTGGAAGGTGTCGCGATGCAATCAAGACGACATCAAAAATAATGCCGAGTATACGGTCATCCTCTCCACAATGCAGACGCTCCACTGTATTTTGCCAAGATGCTGTATGCCCAGTTTGTCCTGCAAACGCCTGTGGACTTCTCTTGTAGAGAGGTTGTTGAAATTTGAGCATAATGATGAGCTATGGTGGATCATACACTAGAATCAACATGATTAACAAAGCGATTAAGAAATGATTAAGACGTAATTAGTGAATAATTAGCACATAGATTAATGTAGGCATGGATACTCAAAAACCAGCAAATTCTCATTAGGGCTATGCCTCAATTTATAGAGTTTACATCAAGCATCAAATCCCATTGATTTCTCCATGATTCACTCCCAGAATATCTCCACCTCTTGCCTGATTCTCTCCACCTCTTCTCTTTTCCCTGAATAACTCCCAGAATAACTCCACACTCCTAAATTCTCTCATGCTACCCTTTATTCTCTCCCAGTAGATTCTTCTCACCTTTTCATCACAATTACATCTCCTCTTTTACAGCCTCTATCCAAGAGCTTGTTCCCACACACACCCTATTCACTTGTATATTTCAACACCTCCCCTCAAGTGAATAATCCTAGCACACCTATACCCTATACCAAGTTTGCCTCCCCTTACTTGGTAGTCCGCGACTAGTGTCTACTCCTCCCCTCAAGTTATCTCAGCACACCTGGACCCTGTATCAAGTCTCTTTCTTACTTGACAGTCCGCGACCAGTGTCTCAAGTCCCTAAACTCCATAGTCCTTGACACTCTCTCTCTCTCTATGTGTCCAAGGCTACTTACTATAAGTGCCCGTGACCTTGACTAAAGTGCTCACACATATATCTACCACGTGGCCTACATCATCGCCGGTGGTGGTTTTACTTTGTTGGGGTAGGTTACATTGGGTTGTGGGGTCTCTCTCTCTCTCTCTCTCTCAGAGATTTTCACATGGCTCCTCACTCTTTGGAGCCTCACAGCTTCTCTTGTCTTCAGTCTTCTTGTCGTGGCAGCTTCTCTCCTCGCGTCCGTCTCTTCTTTCAGTCTTCTTGGGGCAGCTTCTCTTCTCGTGGCAGCTTCTCTTCTCGTGTCCATGTCTTCCTTCAGATCTTCTTGGTGTGGATCCTCTTCTTGGAAAGAGATATTCTTCTTCTTCCATGGCTGGGGCCATGAGCTTGTCCGTCAGGTCATTTTGCTCCATGTGAGCAACATGTTTCAATGTTTTGCTGACAGTTCCTTTGGATTTTTGATGTTTATCTTTTGTCATTATGCAATGCAAACCCAAATTTATGCGGGAGGTCTTACCTCTTGCCTTATTCTGGACAAGGGCAGTGTCTGTTCCCATTTTTACACTGATACAATGTGCCCAATACATAATGTGTATAGCATTCATTCTCATGCACATTCTGTTGAGATATTCAAGCTCGATGTCAGTGTGAGCCAGCTATGCTATGTGCTGGCAGATTAGGTAGGAACATGTGTGAGACATAAATGACCACGTGTCCAGCTGGTCATGTGTGGTGTGGACATTACATTAGGTTTACTTGTAGTGTGGACATAACACTATGTTGTGTTCCCTCTTTGTGTGTGAGAGAGATGGTGACTATGGCTTCTCTCCTTCTTTATGGTTGATGATTAATGGATTAGGTTTTGCTTCTCTTGTGTGTGTTACATCCTGCTCCTGTTTTTTATCATGGTATCAGAGCCAAGAGCTCATTAGCTGTGTTGTGAGAGTGAGTGAGAGAAGAGGGAAGAAGAAGAAAAAGCTGTGAAGGAAGCCATTGGAGCTTGGAGCAAAGGAAAAGCTGTGGAGCACACACCGGCATCAGATGTGAGAGCTAAGGACCATTGGTGAGTGTAGCAAGACCCCCTCTGCGGATTGCAGGTATCAAAGAGCAAGTTCAGTGAAGATTGAAGGGCATAAAGCAAAGGAAAAATTCTGGTTTTTTCTCTAAGCTTTCATGGAAAGCTTGAAGTGAGTGTATACTCTTGGCAAATGTATACACAAAGGCACATGTATTCGGGCTTGCAAATGTATTAACAAAGTGGACACAAACAACATACAGGATCTTGAAGCAGATTGATGCATACAGATTTGAGCAAAATCAAATGAAAGTGAGTTTATGCAAAAATTTCTGGTTTTTCACAAAAACAGAAAACATACCCCCCGTGGAGGATCAATTGCAGGAGCTAGAGGCAAAATTGAGCTAAACCCTTCATACCCAAGGTAGATTAGGTCATTGATAAGAGGCCTATCTATTCAATTGTGATTTCCCCTCTCTCTACAGCCCTCTGGAGCAGGCGGTGCATGAAGATGCAGAATTCTGGACAGTTTTCAAAGATTTCATCCTAATTCACTCATTTGGACACCAAATTGAATGCTTTAAAGCTTGGAGAGTTTAGCAAAGACATTGCTAAGGACTTGTGATGCTTGGTTGCAGCTCATTTCATGGATTTGGAGCTCATTGAAGTGATTTATCAGAGGTGTGCAGGTTTACAGAAATTCTGTCCAGAAACAGAGCATTTTTAATCAAGGCATTAATCTTTGTCTATATCAAATTGGCCTAATTCCTCTGGTACAAGTAGAGTCCTATGAGTTGCTAAACTTTTGAATCAAAAAGTTTTGGATTTGGAGAAGATTTGAAGGAGATAGAGCAATTTTAGTGAGAGGTGGTACCTGACAGGTGCAGAAAAATTCAAACCAGAGGTTACAAAAATTGGTGGTTCTCATTCCCCTTGAAGAATTGGATCAAACCCTTCTAGGATATGTTGGAGAAATGTGTTGGGAAGCTAATGCAAGTTGAATCATTGCATTTGGACAAGATTTGAAGGATTTAGAGCATAATCTTGACTGGTTACTGGCGAGAATTTACTGGCGAGAAAAAAAACCAGAAAATTTTTTGTGAAGGAGTTTCATTTGATTTCAACTTTGATCGAGTGTACATTGTTGGTGAACCATTGTGGGATGTTAATGCACACAATTTTCAAGCATTTGATGTGATTTGGAGAGATTTGGAGCATTACAGGTACTTCATACATTGTAATCGAAAGGGTACATCTACTCTATTTTTTTGCAACAATGGGAGATGGTCCGATACAGATTGTTGGAGAGAAGCTTGATCGCACTAACTTTCAAGTGTGGAAGTTTCGAATGAAGAGTTTTTTGAAAGGCAAAGGTTTATGGAGTCTTGTCTCGGAGGAAGATCCAGAGCCATACCTACCTCCTCAACCAAATAATGCTCAGTTGCTGGCTCACAAGCAATGGGTAGAGCGGTCTTCGAAGGTGTTGCATTATTTCTCAATATGTGTAACCGATGCCTTGCTCATTCACATCCAAGATGCAGATACACCGAAAGAAGCATGGGGTATATTATGCCGAATGTATGAGACAGACACTGGTGCAAGGAAGATACAACTAAAGCAACAGATTCACAGTGTAACACGAAGGAATAGGAGTATACATGAGTATGTTCAGGAAATCAAGGGTTATGCTGATTCCTTGTCATCAATCCATGCCCCAATGGATGATGATGATTTGGTTGCTCTCACATTGCGTGGTTTAGGCAAAGAATACAAATCTTTTGACACTTCCATCTCAGTAAGATTGGGAGGAATGCCAGACTTTAATGAGCTTGTGTCATTGCTCATTGTGGAAGAATTGAAGCTTGGCCTTGGTGGTATGAGTGTTACAGGTGGTGCATCCTCGTCAAGCAATGATGAACATGCAAGAAATCAAGCTTTTTACTCATCTAGAGGCTTTCGAGGCAGGGGGAGATTCGCATCACGTGGACGTGGTGGTAATGGTCGTGGATGGCAGGATAGGCCTCCACAGCAGAATTTTCAGCCTTCATATGGTGCTCGAGGTGGTCGTGGTTATGCACCTCAGCGAGGCAGAGGTAACCCCCGTGGACGAGGACGTTGGCAAGGTCAACAAAATTCTATGCAAGATGTGGAATGCCATTATTGTGGCAAATATGGTCATATGGCGAGAGATTGCTTTCGCAAACAGAATGATTTGAGAGGGGGAAGAGCACAACGTGGTGGTAATTATGGTGGAAACTATGCACAACATGGTGGCAACTATGCATCAAGTAGCAATGATGGAACTGCAAATCATTTGTTTGCCATGAAGCATGTTGTGGGTTCTATGACAACAAATGCTGAGAATGATGATACATGGTACATGGACTCAGGAGCATCAAACCATATGACATGTCATGGAGAATGGTTTGAGCACATGAAGCCAATGGATGTGAAGGGCTATGTGGAAACAGGTGATGATACCCAGCATGTCATTACACATGTTGGAAGTGTACCATTGGTCATGCATAATGGTCAGACAAAGTCTATGTCAGATGTGCTGTATGTGCCTTCGATCACTAAAAGCTTGGCCTCAGTTGGTCAAATGGTAGAACAGGGATTACAGGTTAGATTCAATGAGCATGGATGCTTCGTTGAAGACTTTAAACATGGATGTAGAGTGATTGCTAAAGGCAAGAAAGAAGGAAGACTGTTTAAGCTGGATGCTGGAATTCCTGAGCTAAAATCAGCCATGTTCTCAAAGAGCAGGAATGTGGTACAGGATATTGATATGTGGCACAAGAGGATTGGCCATGTAAATATACAGAGATTAAAGAACATGCAAACAAGAGGCATAGTCAATGGATTGCCTAGGTTCAAATATGATGGACATATGCATGTTTGTGAAGCCTGTCAGTTTGGGAAGCAGGCAAGATTGAGATTTCCTAGAGAAGGAAATATGAGTAACAGGCCACTTGAGATCGTACATAGTGATGTATGGGGTCCTGCACAAAACCCATCTATCAAAGGCAGTTTATACTATGTTACATTCATTGATGACTTTAGCAGGATGACATGGATATACTTTCTCAGGGAGAAGAGTGAAGTATTGGAAAAATTCATGGATTTCAAAGCTTTTGCAGAAAAGCAGTATGGCTGTTGGATTAAATGTCTGAGGACAGATGGAGGTGGTGAATACACCTCAAAGGCCTTTGAGCATTTCTTGAGGAAGCATGGAATAAGGAGACAATTGACATGCAGGTATACACCTCAGCAGAATGGTGTGGCTGAGAGGAAGAATAGAGTTATATGTGAAGTGGCAAGGGCGATGCTTAATGAAAAGAGCATGCCAGATTACTATTGGGCAGAAGCATGTGCTACTGCAGTTTATATATTGAACAAAACACCTACAGCAGCCATTCATGGAAGCACGCCAGAGATGCAGCTCACAGGTTATAGGCCAGACATTGGACATCTTAAAGTCTTTGGATGTGTAGCTTATGTTCATGTGCCTGATGAAAGAAGACGGAAGTTGGATCCTAAGGCAGAGAAATGTGTATTTGTTGGATATGCACAGGATCGAAAGGCTTACAAATGTTATAACCCTCAAACTAGACAAGTAGTCATCTCACGTGATGTGGTGTTTGATGAGCTTGCTAGTTGGTACAAGGCAAAAGATGAGGGAGTCATTGACACACTTGAGGCGAATGTGCCTGTGAACTTGCCATCACAAGCAAGTTCTAGTTCTACTACTATGTCTGGGCCAGCAGCAGAAGCTGAGAGTAGTAGCAGTGTACGTCCATGGTCAGGACATCTGAGACATGAGAGTGTGAGCACTGGGAGCAGTGCTATGGATAAAGGCAAGAAGAAAGTCGAAGGAATTGGGATCACAGGTTATGAGTCCTCTAGTTCAGAGAGTTTGGATGAGGAGCTAGGGATACCTGTTGTACGCACACCTGGTGTTAGGCAAGACAGATATGTGCCACCACATGCTCGTGTTACAGGTGTACAGAGTGACCCGCATGCATTGCGGAGATCCCAGAGAGTCAGATATCCAGTGGAAAGATTGACATATAGAGATTTTTCTATGCATTATGCATACATGACATCTATGGTAAAGCATGTGGAACCTACATGCTATACAGAGGCTATTGGAGAGCATGTATGGCAGAAAGCAATGGATGTGGAGATGGACGCATTGGTCTATAATGATACATGGGACTTGGTTGCTCTACCAAAGGATAAGAATGTTATTGGATGTAAATGGGTTTACAAAGTGAAGTGCAAATCTGATGGGTCTATTGAGAGACATAAGGCAAGACTGGTAGCAAAGGGTTATGCACAGACCCAAGGATTGGATTATGATGAGACGTTTAGCCCAGTGGCTAAGATGGGCACAGTGAGAGCAGTCATTGCTATGGCTGCAGCTAATGGCTGGGAAATGCATCAGATGGATGTTAAGAATGCATTTCTGAATGGAGATCTACAAGAGGAAGTATACATGGCACAGCCAGAAGGGTATGTACACCCTAGATATCCCACTCACGTATGCAGGTTGAAAAAGGCATTGTATGGTCTGAAGCAAGCACCACGTGCTTGGAGTGATAAGATGAGCATATATCTTATCTCACTTGGTTTTCAGACTTCTACAGCAGATTCTTCACTGTATGTGAAGAAGACACAGCATGGGATTGTTTTACTAGTCATCTATGTGGATGACTTGATTATTACAGGTGATCATAGTGCAGATGTGATGCATGTCAAGAAAGCTTTAAGTGGGAAATTTGACATGAAAGATCTTGGTGAGTTGAGATATTTCCTTGGCATTGAAGTGGTGAAAGATCATGCAGGTACTTGGTTAGTACAGCGCCAATATGCATTGGATATGTTGGCAAAGTATGGCATGACAGGGTGTAAGCCTATGAGTACACCATTGGAGCAAAATGTGAAGTTGCGGGCTGATTATGGCGAGGAATTGGATGATCCTTCCATGTACAGGAAGATGGTTGGTAGTCTCATATACATGACTATCACACGCCCAGATTTGAGTTATGCAGTGGGGCTAGTCAGCCAGTTTATGCAGAGCCCCAGGAAACCACATTTGGATGCAGTGAGACGCATCATGAGATATGTGAAGACCAGAGCACATTATGGTTTATTCTATGAGAGTGGTAAAAGCTTGGACATACATGGCTACACAGATGCTGATTGGGCAGGTAGCGCATATGACAGGAGGTCTACTAGTGGATATGCTTTTACACTTGGAAGTGCCGTGGTGACTTGGAGTAGCAAAAAGCAACCTAGAGTTGCTTTATCCAGTACAGAGGCTGAGTACAGGGGTGCTGCCATTGCTACTTGTGAGGCTATATGGTTAAAGAGTCTCTTGGCAGATTTATGTGAGCCTCTTGATGGCAAAGTTGTCATACATTGTGACAACATGAGCAGTATACAGTTGGCAAAGAATCCAGTGTTTCATGCGAGGACCAAACACATAGAGGTCCATTATCACTTTGTCAGAGAGAAGGTGCTGGATGGTACAGTTGATCTTCAGTATGTGAAGACTGATGAGCAGGTGGCAGACATCTTCACGAAGCCACTTAGCAGGGAGAAGTTTGAGTACTTCCGGACTATGTTGGGAGTACATGGGATGAGCTTGAGGGGGAGTGTTGAGAGTCTTGATATCCCAAGCTCATCTACATCTTCATCGGCAGTACATCATGAGCTTGAGAGGGGCTGTTGAGATATTCAAGCTCGATGTCAGTGTGAGCCAGCTATGCTATGTGCTGGCAGATTAGGTAGGAACATGTGTGAGACATAAATGACCGCGTGTCCAGCTGGTCATGTGTGGTGTGGACATTACATTAGGTTTACTTGTAGTGTGGACATAACACTATGTTGTGTTCCCTCTTTGTGTGTGAGAGAGATGGTGACTATGGCTTCTCTCCTTCTTTATGGTTGATGATTAATGGATTAGGTTTTGCTTCTCTTGTGTGTGTTACATCCTGCTCCTGTTTTTTATCACATTCCAAATGCAACTCTGGCTCTGAATAATCTTGAATTTGAGTGAGATTTACAGGCATTAACCAAGGGTTAAATGCAAAATGATGATTTTCACAATTTTATCAGTAATCACCAATTACATTAAATTGAGAGTAACCAATTTGTACGGGATGGTTGGAGTACCAAACCAACTCCGATTTGAAATCTAAAGTTATAGGGATCTGTATCAGATACCTAATGGTTAATTTGAACCCTCAATTGCACCAAAATATAGTGATTAGCACTGATTAATCATTGATTAGCAAATTAATGCTCTGGTTTGTGTGCAGAAAACAGAGTATGCGGGGAGCCCAGATCTGGTGCCTTCCACTTCAAATGAGCTCAAATTCTTTCAAAGGCATCAATAGCAATGAATCTAGTAGAGGATTAAGCCAAGAAACACAAGATTTGACCAAATAATGAAAGCTTAATCTCTGTTTTATTGCAGATTTGATGAAGAGCTTGGATCTCATTGTAGACTTGATGAAATTGATTTTTGTCTTCACCAGCTTGTAGAGCATGCTTGATTACCCCTTGTGCTAAGAGGAATTAGAAACATTTGAACTGTGCTTGAAGAAATCTCCATTCTACTTCAGAAAAACGGCGCCTAGAAATCAGCGAAAATAGGCTGCTGCCATCGGCGGTTTGATGCGTGGAGTAGATGGGATTCAAGCCAAATAGGTTAGCTAGCTTGTGTTAGAAGGGCAAGACCTAATGTTGATTGTGCATGGAGAATGGAGTCCTCCACTGGCTGGGGGTGAAGGGGAAGATGAAAAACTCACTAAAAATTTGATTTTTTTTGCTAATTACCTACTAATCCTAATTAATTAACTAATGGGCTCATAAACCTGGTTGATTCTAGGCATGGCTCTGATACCATGTTGAAATTTAAGCATAATGATGAGCTATGGTGGATCATACACTAGAATCAACATGATTAACAAAGTGATTAAGAAATGATTAAGACGTAATTAGTGAATAATTAGCACATAGATTAATGTAGGCATGGATACTCAAAAACTAGCAAATTCTCATTAGGGCTATGCCTCAATTTATAGAGTTTACATCAAGCATCAAATCCCATTGATTTCTCCATGATTCACTCCTAGAATATCTCCACCTCTTGCCTAATTCTCTCCACCTCTTCTCTTTTCCCTGAATATCTCCCAGAATAACTCCACACTCCTAAATTCTCTCATGCTACCCTTTATTCTCTCCCAGTAGATTCTTCTCACCTTTTCATTCACAATTACATCTCCTCTTTTACAGCCTCTATCCAAGAGCTTGTTCCCACACACACCCTATTCACTTGTATATTTCAACACCTCCCCTCAAGTGAATAATCCTAGCACACCTATACCCTATACCAAGTTTGCCTTCCCTTACTTGGTAGTCCGCGACTAGTGTCTACTCCTCCCCTCAAGTTATCTCAGCACACCTGGACCCTATATCAAGTTTCTTTCTTACTTGACAGTCCGCGACCAGTGCCTCAAGTCCCTAAACTCCATAGTCCTTGACACTCTCTCTCTCTATGTGTCCAAGGCTACTATAAGTGCCCGTGACCTTGACGAAAGTGCTCACACATATATCTACCACGAGGCCTACATCATGGGTGGCTCAGAGGTGGTTTTACTTTGTTGGGGTAGGTTACATTGGGTTGTGGGGTCTCTCTCTCTCTCTCTCTCTCAGAGATTTTCACATGGCTCCTCACTCTTTGGAGCCTCACAGCTTCTCTTGTCTTCAGTCTTCTTGTCGTGGCAGCTTCTCTCCTCGCGTCCGTCTCTTCTTTCAGTCTTCTTGGGGCAGCTTCTCTTCTCGTGGCAGCTTCTCTTCTCGTGTCCATGTCTTCCTTCAGATCTTCTTGGTGTGGATCCTCTTCTTGGAAAGAGATATTCTTCTTCTTCCATGGCTGGGGCCATGAGCTTGTCCGTCAGGTCATTTTGCTCCATGTGAGCAACATGTTTCAATGTTTTGCTGACAGTTCCTTTGGATTTTTGATGTTTATCTTTTGTCATTATGCAATGCAAACCCAAATTTATGCGGGAGGTCTTACCTCTTGCCTTATTCTGGACAAGGGCAGTGTCTGTTCCCATTTTTACACTGATACAATGTGCCCAATACATAATGCGTATAGCATTCATTCTCATGCACATTCCAAATGCAACTCTGGCTGTGAATAATCTTGAATTTGAGTGAGATTTACAGGCATTAACCAAGGGTTAAATGCAAAATGATGATTTTCACAATTTTATCAGCAATCACCAGAAATTATATTAAATTGAGAGTAACCAATTTGTACAGGATGGTTCGAGTACCAAACCAACTCCGATTTGAAATCTAAAGTTATAGGGATCTATATCAGATACCTAATGGTTAATTTGAACCCTCAATTGCACCAAAATACAGTGATTAGCACTGATTAATCACTGATTAGCAAATTAGTGCTCTAGTTTGTGTGCAAAAAACAGAGTATGCGGGGAGCCCAGATCTGGTGCCTTCCACTTCAAATGAGCTCAAATGATTTCAAAGGCATCAATAGCAATGAATCTAGTAGAGGATTAAGCCAAGAAACACAAGATTTGACCAAATAATGAAAGCTTAATCTCTGTTTTACTACAGATTTGATGAAGAGCTTGGATCTCATTGTAGACTTGATGGAATTGATTTCTGTCTTCACCAGCTTGTAGAGCATGCTTGATTACCCCTTGTGCTAAGAGGAATTAGATACATTTGAACTGTGCTTGAAGAAATCTCCATCCTGCTTCAGAAAAACGACGCCCAGAAATCAGCAAAAATAGGCTGCTGCCGTCTCGGCGGTTTGATGCGTGGAGTAGATGGGCTTCAAGCCAAATAGGTTAGCTAGCTTGTGTTAGAAGGGCAAGACCTAATGTTGACTGTGCATGGAGAATGGAGTCCTCCACTGGCTGGGGGTGAAGGGGAAGATGAAAAACTCACTAAAAATTTGATTTTTTTTGCTAATTACCTACTACTAATCCTAATTAATTAACTAATGGGCTCATAAACCTGGTTGATTCTAGGCATGGCTCTGATACCATGTTGAAATTTAAGAATAATGATGAGCTATGGTGGATCATACACTAGAATCAACATGATTAACAAAGTGATTAAGAAATGATTAAGACGTAATTAGTGAATAATTAGCACATAGATTAATGTAGGCATGGATACTCAAAAACCAGCAAATTCTCATTAGGGCTATGCCTCAATTTATAGAGTTTACATCAAGCATCAAATCCCATTGATTTCTCCATGATTCACTCCCAGAATATCTCCACCTCTTGCCTGATTCTCTCCACCTCTTCTCTTTTCCCTGAATATCTCCCAGAATAACTCCACACTCCTAAATTCTCTCATGCTACCCTTTATTCTCTCCCAGTAGATTCTTCTCACCTTTTCACAGGTTCTTTCACAATTACATCTCCTCTTTTACAGCCTCTATCCAAGAGCTTGTTCCCACACACACCCTATTCACTTGTATATTTCAACAGAGGTCACTGTCAACACCCACGATTTGTGTGAAGAGACAATGACCTTCACAAGAGAGGAGCTTGCTCTCATGGTGGAAGGGGTTGGTGAACGCGGTCAGCAGAGACAACCTAGGGGCAAAGCTCGCAGAGAAGGAGCAAGAAGCAGTGAGATTATCACAGGCCCAAACTCCCCCCCGGCCAACAAAGAGGTTCAAGAGAAGCTCACCCGGCTTAGCCAAGATGTGCAAGGACTATCTGCATGATTAAATCCTATGCATCAAGGGAATCATATTTCACATTTTTTGATGCATCTTGAGCTTGTGGGGGCTGCTAGCAGTGCTACTAGTTCGTCCACCTCGCAATGTCCCGTGTGCTACAAACCATTTGACGGTTGGAGTGGCCACTATGTTCTACCATGTGGCCACTACTATCACTTGATATGCTTGGTGAGACAGATGCAGAATGTGTCCACATGTGCATTGTGTGGCATAGCAAATTAACCGTGGTATTTATGCTATGTTTGGTATGGCTAATGAATACAAACCACTGGGGGTCACCCTCTGCTACTCCTAGTGTACTTCGCAATCTCTTTCGAGATGAAAGCTAAATGTACAAACACTTCTTTGTGTAATGGGCCATGGGAATCTTTTTGTAATGACAAATTGTACTGACAAATTGTAATGACAACTTGTGTAATGACAAATTGAAATCTTTCATTTGAGTTGATAATTCATATAATGAAGTTAATTTTAAGTAACTTCAAGTTCCTTCTTCCCCTATGTCAACATCGTGCTCTAAAATCCTTTCACTGTCTACTCTCCCATCTACTTGATTGAGCTCATCCGAGTCAATGCTCAGATTATCTTCTATCTCAAGATAGTGCACAACATAGGTCCAATGTCAAAGTGCTCGCCTTCTACATAATCACAATTGTACATCCATCTGGGCATATCTTCTTCACATTCTTCGCTTTGAATGTGTCGCAGGATTTTTTCATTACAATACATGTAAACAAGTTTATCAGCTCGGTCTCCAAGAAGTCGATTGCGAATAGTGCTGTGAATATATTTGTACATGCTCCAGTTTCTTTCTGAGCCTGAGTTCGAAGAACACTGGCCTAGAACCTTCATCGCAAGGTTACGCAACAAAGCATAGTGCTACCACCATTCATCATCCACCACTTCCATGCAGGCTGCTCTTTAGCCATTTGTTGAACAAGGGAGTTGGAAAATAGACCTTCTTTCAATCGAAAGAAGGGAGTTGGAAAATAGACCTTCTTTCAATCGAAAACATGACATCTCTTTTATATATTTTACACAATCATCAACATTGTCATAAAAAGTGTAGAAATCGTGAAGCACCTCAATGTTAGACATCAAATCCATATCCCAGTATTCAGGATCTAGCATATAAGCAGCACTGTGTAATGGTGTATGCGCTCCAATCCATCTGGCATGGAAGTACTTCAATAGGACTTTTCTTTGTCGACTAGAGAATGGTACACGCCAATGCTTTTCAACCACCGAATGCTCTAATTTCTCAGGACACTCTAAACTCCGCTGGGGACAGTCCACCATTGTATCCATACTTTTCCAAGATTAGGCGCTCTTTGATCAAGATTTCGTATCGCATACATAACAGGCATCATTAATGGTACGCATCCATTACACTGTTCCACCAATTTTTTTTCGTGAGCGCCGTCTTTAAGACTTTGATTTTCTCTTTTACTCTTTCAGTCTCAATGCTCTCCCAATCATGAAATGCCATATGTCAGGCTAAAATCTGAAAGGTGTTTTTGGTCAGTGTACATATGGTGCGTGTGGTGTGTGAATAAAATTTGCCCTGAATGCCCTGGCAAGTGTACAGGCCGAGTGGTTTGGTCAAAAGCTGGAATATGCACGTGTTTTGTTTCCGGAGCAGACGCTGGAGATCTGGAGTTTTATTGCAACTGTATGGTGTGCAGATTGTTACTAAAAGAGGGCAACGACGACTGGAATGGATGGCTTGGTGGTAATGATGCTGAATGAAGACTGCGGGCAGCTCTTGTCATGTTTTGAAAGTGTGGGCACAGTATGTTCATCTGAATGCAAGGAGAAGAGGGGGCCCTTGTAGCATTGTATGGCTATTTTGAGGCTTTAATCAAAAATAAAAAATATAATGTAATATGGCCAATTTAAAGAAGGCCACGTGGGAATTGAAGAAGGCGCCAGCTCAACGTCTGGAAGAAGAGAAGGTGGCGGCCAGCGCACGATTCTGGAAGCTGGCTGCAGTGAAAAGGAAGAGGGGTCGTCGCCTTGCTGAAACGGGACGCCAGGGGAGAGCCGAGCGGCTGCCTTGTGTGTGAAGGCCGGCGTAGGAGAGTGCAGAGGTGCTGGGCTGGTGATGAAAGGAGCCGTGGTGGCGCCCTCTGGAAATTGCAGAGGCACAGCAGAGGCGACGAGTGGCTGAAGCGCAAGAAGAGAAGGTGGCGCCACATGAGATAAAGGGGAGCCGGGTGCAGTAAAGAGTAAGCTGCAGAAGGCAAAGAGAAGGCCGCCTAGGAGCTGCTGGTGGCAAGGTGTACAGCAAAGGGGCCGGATTTGTGAAGAGAATGCTGCAGGGCACAGCTATTGGGGGTGAGTAGCGCAGTTTAAAAAAATACAGAGGCTGGTATGGGCCTTGTGTGTTGGTTATAAAAGGGTTGATGACTGTAGAGAAGAGGCTGCAGGCCTATGGGTGATGGTTTAGTATGGGCTGGTGATTGGAGCAGTATAAAGGGCTGAAGTTTGGAAGGGACTGTGATGTGGCTTGGGCTAGATATCTGAGGATGCTGCGGTGAGCAGTGGGTTCGTGGTGAAGAGGTTTTGCGAGGCTCTGGTGGTTGGTGAAGCTGCTGGTCACGACATACAAAGAGTGGGAGCTACTGAGTGAAGGTTAGCTGGTGTGGGCGCCTTCTGAAGAGAGAGTAGCTGGTCTTGTGTGGGCGATGATTGCAGGCAGAGTGTGGATGCTAACCAGAGAGGGAGCCTTGGGTTTTTGTGTGGGTTGGATGCAGAAGTGGTGCTGATGTGTGGGCTGGAGACAGTGGGGCTCGCCTACGACAATTGGCAGATAGCAGCAGACAGAGAGTAGCCGGGCTATAGAGAAAGTGAAGAAGGGTTGCTGGTGTGGGCGCCCTCTGGAGATTACAGAGATCGGGAGATAGAGGCTTGGTCGTCAGACGCAAGGGTGTATTCCCTTGGCAGTAAATCCTGGCCAGAGTCCTGGTCTTTGGTGTATTTGCTGAGTTTGTAGATGGTTGATGCTGTATATGTTTTTTGTTGAAAGATCATCTGTTTGTTGTGGTTCTGAGCTGTCTTATGGTGTGGGTGGGTGGCGAATGTTGAGAGAGTGTTCCAGCCGGTGGCTGGTGGTGCCCCGTTCGTGGTAGTTTTTTCCAAGTTTGGGAGGTGAAAGAGCTATAGAGGCAGGTATTTCTTTCTTTTTTTCACCTCACATCCTTCTGGTGCCCCCACTGAGGAGTTGCTCAGGCATTGTGTGACTGAGGAGTGGCTCTTTCTGGTATAGTTTGACTGAGGATTGCTCAGGGATTTCTCTTACGAGGGTGTATGCCCCAGAGTGAGAGATTGAAGGAAGGTGTTTTTGGGTTTTTGCTTGGGATTGGAAGTGAAGTTGGGGATCAAGATGATGTCTTACCCAGAGTTTTATGGTGGTCCGAATGAGGATGTGGCAGACTTCTTGGAAAGGATGGAGGTTGCATGTATAAGCAACCATATCAGTGAGTCGATACAGGTGTTGCGGCTATTGAGCATCTGTTTGAAGGGAGATGCAAGGACCTAGTACAGGGCTTATGAGGAGTGATTAAGGGATGCTGTTCCACTCATTGAGATGACTGAGGATGGATTAAAGACAGAAGACCCCGACAAGGTTTGGCATGAGGTGCAAGCTCTGACACAAGGTGAGTTTGAATCAATAGATGATTATATGAAGAAATTTTCTTTGCTATGGGAGACTTTATGCAGGGCTTTAGGGGAAGACCAGGTACCGCCTGATATGATGAAGAAGAACAAGTTTGTAGCTGGACTTAAGAGGAGTATTCGCTGGAAAGTGGAATTGAAGAAGCCCAGGTCTTTTGAGGATGCGGTGGAAATTGCTAAGTCAAAAGATTGGAAACTGCAGCGGATGAATCAGCTGGGGATGATTCCAGTTGTAGCACAGCCAGAGATTCGTAGAGTGGAGGCTACACCCATGAGTGCAGTGATTGAGAGGATGAAGCCCACTGTGAAGCCCAAGCTATGCAAATGATGCCTCAAGCTAGTCAAGGAGTACCTATGGTTCCTGCAGGTTCTGGTGAGGGATTGCGGCAGGATATGAAACAGATGGTTGATCTTATGAAGAATTTGAGCTTAAATTTAATGGGAAGTACAGGTGGTGGACGTGGTAGAGGCCGAGGTAATAATCCTGAAGGGGGAGATGGACAAGCAGGGTATGGACGTGGTCGCGGTAGGGGCCGTCATTTCATTCCTACATGCAAGAACTGTGGTGAACTTGGTCATCTGAGTACAGATTGTGATAAGCCTCAGCGTATGGGTGGTGATATGTACCCACTACCTTCACAGCTACCTGACAGGTCGAATGATTATGGTAATGATATCAGGGATAAAGCAGGTCCGAGTGGAATCACAGCTGAGGAGAAAGGAAAAACTAAGGTGATAGATGTGGTCACCCTTGAGAAAACGAAGGAGGCAGAAGCAGATGTGATGCCTTTGGGAAAACGGATGCCACAGGAAAGAGAAAGCAAGGATGCTGCAGGGCCTAGCTAGAAGAAAGGAAAAGTGAAGGAAGGGAAGGATGTGAAGGTCAAGCAGAAGCGGAAGCCTCGTAGGAAGTTTCAGGTAACTGAAACTTCCTACGAGGGGGTGGGCAGGATAGTTACAGTTTGCAGGAGGACATGGCTGAAAGGAAGGCTAACATTACTTTTGGGCAATTGATAGAGTTAGCTCCTAATTTGAAGCGTCAATGGAAAAGACTTGTGAACCCGAGAGAGAAGGAGCCTGCCAAAGGGATAGTGACTGTTCTATCTGTCCAGGAATTGCCTGACATATGTCCTGTGGTGAATGTGTGGTATAAAGGGAAGAATCTGGGAGAGGCATACATAGATGGTGGAGCACAGATTTGTGTGATTACATTAGCAGCTGTGGAGAGGCTTGGTCTTGATTTTACTGAAGCGTCTGGATTTCGAATTTGGCTGGCAAATCATCAGAAAGTCAAATGCTTAGGTATGGTTAAGGAATTAGAATTGGAAGCTTTTGGTGAAGGTGCTTGTGGATTGTCATGTTATGCCTGCAGGAATGGGTGCATTCCCCATTATTCTGGAAAGAGCATGGCTGAGAGCAGTGAAGGCTGTTCAGGATTGGAGGAAAGGGGTTATTACTCTGTATAACAGGAGAGGGGATAAGAAGCAGTTGGTCACAACATACAAAGAGTGGGAGCTGCTGAGTGAAGGTTAGCTGGTGTGGGCGCCTTCTGAAGAGAGAGTAGCTGGTCTTGTGTGGGCGATGATTGCAGGCAGAGTGTGGATGCTGACCAGAGAGGGAGCCTTGGGTTTTTGTGTGGGTTGGATGCAGAAGTGGTGCTGATGTGTGGGCTGGAGACAGTGGGGCTCGCCTACGACAATTGGCAGATAGCAGCAGACAGAGAGTAGCTGGGCTATAGAGAAAGTGAAGAAGGGTTGCTGGTGTGGGCGCCCTCTGGAGATTACAGAGATCGGGAGATAGAGGCTTGGTCGTCAGACGCAAGGGTGTATTCCCTTGGCAGTAAATCCTGGCCAGAGTCCTGGTCTTTGGTGTATTTGCTGAGTTTGTAGATGGTTGATGCTGTATATGTTTTTTGTTGAAAGATCATCTGTTTGTTGTGGTTCTGAGCTGTCTTATGGTGTGGGTGGGTGGCGAATGTTGAGAGAGTGTTCCAGCCGGTGGCTGGTGGTGCCCCGTTCGTGGTAGTTTTTTCCAAGTTTGGGAGGTGAAAGAGCTATAGAGGCAGGTATTTCTTTCTTTTTTTCACCTCACACCATACATGTAAATGTTTCACAAACTGCATCTTTGTTTCGAAGAAGAGACTCGAAAGTATAGAAGTGAGTGCAAAACCTGGTCTCCGCAGGAAGCTTTAACATAACTGACATGGGAGGCCAAAAAATATCTAACACTCTCTGTCTCTTGAGCATAAATCTCACAAGCTTGCGAATAGCATCGATGATTGAGGCCGCAAACCATTTGGTATCATCACTTTTATACCAATCTTTCAATACAAGATTCAAACTATGAGTATTGCAGCCAGACGAGAAAACATGTGGATACTGCCGCTTTAAGATTTTGGATGCATTCTTGTAATTTTTTGCATTGTCCATAACAATTTGGGCTACATTTTTGGCATCCACTTCTTCTCAGAGGCAATGATACCAGCAATATACGCTTCAGATTTTATTGCACCAGCCGAATCCACGGCACGCATAAAAGTCTCACCTCTAGGTGAAACAACCATTATATTAATTAATGGTTTTCTTTGTACATTGGACCATCCATCGCTGACCATACTACATCCAGAAAGCTCTATGTTGCTAAGAATTATTCTATGTACACGTTCTTTCACTTGAGCATAGCATTTCTCCAATAGATCATTTCGCATAGCATGATACGAATACGAAGGCGGTGAAAACCCTGATCCAAATTCACCGATTTTCTTCCATGCTCTCTTCCAATGCTCTCTCTCCACCATCACCATAGCACTCCCTAAAAAGTAGATCGCTTCAGCAAGGGTGAGCTGTGCATCATCGAGCAGACCGTTACGTAAGCTTTTCTGCAATGAAGTTTGATGCATGGGTATGTTAAAGTGACGCTTGCAAGAAGATGCACTGGGTAGATTACTTTCTGGTTGCACATTAAAGTTCGGAGTACAAGCCGGTGATGCTTTTCGAGTTTGATGATTAGAACAACAATGTTCTTCCTGCCTCGATACATTGGCAGTAGATGAGAACAGTTTCCTTGCGTCTTTCTTCTGCATTTCGTCTCTTAAACGTTTGGCCACTATAGGTGCAGAGGGGTGGGTACATCCTCGACCTTTTTTCTTCACTCTACCTAAAAAGTGTTCTCTTAATCGAGGCGCCCCACCTGATTTTACTGTGTGGCATAGCTTACACTCCCAATCTATGAATTGGTCACACCGATGTTAATTGCATAATGCCACTATAATGAATACACAAACGAAGTAACAACAAAGCCACTCACATTTTACAAAACATATATCACAGAAACATAGAAGCCTTAAAAAACCAAGTGATTACTGAAAAGCTAAAATGTAGCCAAGCAAAAATATGAAACTAGTTTGAATCTATTTTGACAAAAATAAAAGATCGTCATATATGTTGTTTATTGTTTTTATTTTAAAAGAGAAAGACATCCATGAGGATTCATGCTACTTGCAAAGGATGACTGAAAGTTTTTTACCTATAGGAATTTTATTTTTCAACTTAAAGAATCGTAGATATTAATTTTTGCTAGACTTTTAGCGTCACGACAAGACAAGACGAATGCATAAATGTGTATTCTAAGATTAAGATACATGTAATTGACAGCATGCATACAATGCACATTGCACCCCCGATGAAGGATGTCTTTCGTACCCAATTAAGGATACTTTAAACAAATCAAAGATCTATGATTGCCCAATACTCTAGTATAGGACAAAAGACCTTCTCTAAGACTCTAACATTGACAAAGCAAATCAAAGATCTATGTTTGCCCAACACTCTAGTATAGGACAATAGACCCTTGTCTAATAAAGACTATATCAAATATCAAGAACCAATACAAGCCCCTAAGGAGGACTCTTGGCTCCATCTAACCATTTACAAAGCAGAATAAGGTAGACTACCTGCGCTACTCGAACGCAAAGTTGAAGTGACTCCAACTTTGTCCCTAAATCTCCATGAGTATTAGCTACGAACCACACTCTGTCCACAATTCAAAGAATTGAGGACTAGTGGCTCAGTAGCCTTAGGAGTGCCAACAATGAAAGATAATAGCCCCTAAGATAAGGAGGTTCTTCCCTAGAGGACGCTCCTAGCCAACCGGGAGCGCTATAAGCACTTCAAGGAAAGATGTGACGCCCCCAAAACAAGGACAATCTTCCTGAAAAACCGACTGAATGGTGTCGGGCACCTTTTATTAATAAGAAATATGCTCGTCAAGATTCTTTGTTTCCCGACGGGCCCGCCGAGAAACAAAGAATCCCGGCAGGTTTATAGCCGGCAGGTTTACAAAGAATCTCGACGGGTTTACAGCAGGAATAGTAAGTTTTGACTGGTGTAAGAGATCAAGTCTTGTGAATATATGTTGTGATCACATGTTTTAGAATGTTAATAACACGTTTTGTTAACGTGATCACGAATTTGTGAAATCCTTGCTTTGCACTATCTACCACTTAGTCTCACTTTGACTAGTCTTTACTCGCTTCTTTTAGCACTCTTTAAAACTCTAATCGGCCTTTCAGTTGCATGCTCACGTGTGAGATAGTCATTGCTTGTTTTTTTTCAATAAAAGACTTTACTTGTCTTCCATTGCTTTTTGCAGCTTTTGTTTCTACCGCGCCCGAGGACGTGCGCGATTTAGGAAGGGGGGAATGTTCACTCACGGGAACACGGATTATGGAAGGAGGCCGGAAGTAATTAATGCGAGAGAGCGGGATTGTAGCCATGGGAACATAAAGACGCACATAATTTTTCCATATTTTTGTGCCAAAGTGTAATGTAAATCGTTTTAGGCCAATGTGGGTTCTAAATGAGAGTTCTAAGTGTATTAAGCAAGGCTCACTTATGGGGTTGTCCGCCCATGTGTGAAAGAGGTCTAGGGTTAGTGACATCTCTATAAAAGAGATGTTAGCTAAAGAAAGAGGACATTTTTGGCCATTCTCATAAGCTATTGAGTGAAGCTATTGAGTGAAGCTCTTGAACTCTCAAGCTATGGCAACTCTCTAACTCTCTCTATTGTACTCTAATGAGCATCAAGCTCCAATGAGTATAGCTCCACTTGTTTCTCTTAATCTGTTTTTTAGCATCATTGAAGTAGATTAATCTATGATTAGTTGAATGCTTCTTTCTTTCTCTTGTGTATGCATGCTTGTAGTGTGTGTGTGTGTGTAGTCTCCATTGATGCAAGCTCTTGTAGTGTGTGTGTGTGTAGTCTCCATTGATGCAAGCTCTTGCCCACTTCATTGGCAACATGAGTTATTCATTGATAGACTCTCCCTATGAGCTTATGGGTTTGTGAATGTTACATTCTATGCTTGCTTAAGCTTCTGGGATAGTAGATGCACTCTTATGGGTTTGCTGGCATTAGGGAAAGCTAAGATTTAATCAATGCTTGAATGGGATTAAGAGATTGCCATGCATTGCTTGTTCTCTTGATTAGTGTAGTGGGTTTAAGGGATTGAGAGATTGATTGAGGTGTTGAATGGTTGAATCGTCAAGTGGTGGTTCGTGTATGTGAGCTCTTCCGCATGGGATAAGCCTTCATGCACTAATCGGGTCGTCGAGTCCTCGGATTGACATTGTGTTTCTCAACACATTTGTTGATCGGTAGTACTCTATGAGCACTATATTGCACGGTAGAGAGAACCGCTCTTTAGATTCCTATATTTTTCATGTTTTTTTCTATTGGATTTTGAGGCTTTAATGAGTGTGATGATGTAGAGCGGTTCTCTCTACCGTGCAATATAGTGCTCATAGAGTACTACCGATCAACAAATGTGTTAAGAAACACAATGTCAATCCGAGGACTCGACCCGATTAGTGCATGAAGGCTTATCCCATGAGGGAGAGTTCACATACACAAACCACCACTAGAGGATTCAACCATTCAACACCTTAATCAATCTCTCAATCCCTTAAATCCACTACACTAATCAAGACAACAAGAAATGCATAGCAATCTCTTAATCCCATTCAAACATTGATTAAATCTTAGCTTTCCCTAATGCCTGCAAATCCATAAGCGTGCATCTACTAATCCACAAGCTTAAGCAAGCAGAGAATGTAACATTCACAAACCCACAAGCTCATAGAGAGAGTCTATCCATGAATAACTCATTGCCAAAGAAGTGGGCAAGAGCTTGCATCAATGGAGACTACACACACACAATACAAGCATGCAGCATACACAAGAGAAAGAAAGAAGCATTCAACTAATCATAGATTAATGTACTTCAATGATGCTAAAACAGATTAAGAGAATGAAGTGGAGCTATACTCATTGGAGCTTCATGCTTATTAGAGTACAATAGAGAGAGAGTTAGAGAGCTGCCATAGCTTGAGAGCTCAAGAGCTTTACTCAATAGCTTATGGGAATGGCAAAAACGTCCACTTTTTTTAGCTAACATCTCTTTTGTAGAGATGCCACTAAGCCTAACACTAGGCCTCTTTCACACATGGGCGGACAACCCCATAAGTGAGCCTTGCTTAATACACTTAGAACTCTCATTTAGAACCCATATTGGCCTAAAACGATTTACATTGCACTTCGGCACAAAAATATGGAAAAATTATGTGCGTCTTCATGTTCCCATGGCTGTAATCCCGCTCTCTCGCATTAATTGCTTCCACCCTCCTTCCATAATCCGTGTTCCCGTGAGTGTTCTTGTGGAACATTCCCCCTTCCTAAATCGCGCACGTCCTTGGGCGCGGTAGAAACAAAAGCTGCAAAAAACAATGGAAGACAAGTAAAGCCTTTTATTTAAAAAAAACCAGCAATGACTGTGAGATCCCTGTTCCCACCGAGCAACGGATTCGGGGTACTAGCAGCGGAAGTAGCACTTCTCGCGCAGGACAGGGGTCCCACACTCGGGGCCTCACCCACGGATATCCGGATAAGAGACTAATCCGTCGGTTGTTCCAAAACCGAACCTGGAAAAACTTCCTTTACCGGAAAGCACGGGCGATTCCACCAGGATAACTTTTTACTCTAACGTAGTCAAGATCATTTCTGATCAAACTGATCCAATTGCATCTATAAGATTTTTGGTCAAATCAAGGAAGAAACTTGCACTTGGATCATTGGGATCAACGCTTTTTTCCCCATTCAAGAGGCACAGCCGTTGATTCCTATCCATAGAACAATTACTGTCCGGGATTTACTTTATCTATCGTAATAACAAAAGTTGAGTCTCGAATTATGGATCCGTCAGTCCAGCCTAACCCCATCCGATCCCATGGGTTACCCAACCGCCCAACCACTGTAGTGATGGGATCCAATTTGGAATTTGGTTAGGTTTTGTTCCCGGGTACCAAGGACAAGAGTTCCAAGGCCCCCTAGCCGGAAATTCATGCAAACATAAAACTAGCCACACCACTTACACACCCAATATGAAAATTGCCTTTTTCTTAGCATCAGCTAACTTTAAAACAATCCTTTAATGAAACCATAGTACCACTGATCACAATCTTCCAATTTATCCAGTTGATTCATAATTTCCCATCATTCCTTCATCAGAGTATCTATGGCATCATTGGCAACTAGAACGCTCACCACCTGTCCACACAAGGGCCTTTTCAATAGTTCCTAGCCCATAATACTCGGCAATATAATCGCTTATAAAAATCAAGATGGACTCTCGTTGAAGATCAGCAAGATCAACCAACAGATCCATATAAAGAGCCATGGACTCATCCATTGAAGACCAGCAAGGTCAATCAACCAGATCCATGCCCGTTTTCACAAAACAAGTCTTGTTCCAATATCTTTCTCGACGCACGCGTGGGTATCCTAGGCGACCCAGAGCCCGAGCACCGTATGGTCAGCACCCTCTAGGATCCTTCGCAGGTGACCTAGCGCTTCACTCATAGGCCGCTTCCTTGGTCCCTCATCCACCGTACCGGAAGCTCACCATTTTAATCGAACCGAGGCTGGTCAAGACCTCGGCCGACTTTGCTACGCGAGACGTCCTCCATTGACTCTCTGTCAGCAGTTGCAACTTTATCAGTTAGGTCTCCACGACCTTAATCACAAGACGGTCAAAATGCTTCCCCAGCATTCTTGACATAAAACAGCCATTTACAAACAGCATTTACAAACAGTTTACAAATACAGTTTCTATATTAACTCTCATTTTTCCACATTATCCCTCATTAATCCACATTACGTATTCCACATTCCATTTATATGTGTACTCATCCAATCACCTCATTTTCCATCTCTTCACTTCAGATTCCTTCACATCACATATCATATATTCACATCCATATCCACATCCACATCCACATCCACATTCACATCCATACATCCACATCTACATGCTTATCTCCATTTTCACATCCTCATTTATACATCCACATCCCATATCCACATTCATACATACACATCCATATCCACATCCTCATGCATACATCCATTCTCACATTCATACATCCATACTCCCATCTCCACATCTACACATCCACATACATACATCCACATCCACATTCCCATTCACATCTATACATCCACATTCACATCCACATTCCCATTCACATCTATACATCCACATCTATATCCACATTCACATCTATGCATATACATCTTCATGCATACATCCATTTTCACATTCATACATCCATATCTACATGCTTATCTCCATTTTCACATCCTCATTTATACATCCACATCCCATATCCACATTCATACATACACATCCATATCCACATCCACATCCACATCCACATTCACATCCATGCATCCACATCTACATGCTTACCTCCATTTTCACATCCTCATTTATACGTCCACATCCCATATCCACATTCATACATACACATCCATACATCCACATCTACATCCACATACATACATACATCCACATCCACATTCCACATTCACATCTATACATCCACATCTACATTCACATTCACATACATCCACATCCACATTCCCATACATCCACATCTATACATCCACATTCCACATTCACATCTACATTCACATTCACATACATGCATCCACATCTACATGCTTACCTCCATTTTCACATCCTCATTTATACATCCACATCCCATATCCACATTCATACATACACATCCATACATCCACATCTACATCCACATACATACATACATCCACATCCACATTCCACATTCACATCTATACATCCACATCTACATTCACATTCACATACATCCACATCCACATTCCCATACATCCACATCTATACATCCACATTCCACATTCACATCTACATTCACATTCACATACATCCACATCTACATTCACATTCACATACATCCACATCCCCATTCCCATTCACATCTATATATTCACATCTACATCCACATACATACATACATACACATCCACATTCCACATTCACATCTATACATCCACATCTACATCCACATTCACATACATCCACATCCACATTTCCATTCACATCTATACATCCACATCCATTCACATCTATACATCCACATCTACATCCACATTTACATCTATGCATATACATCTTCATGCATATATCCATTTTCATGTTCATACATCCACACTCCCATCTCCATATCCACACATCCACATACATACATCCATTTTCACATTCCCATTTATATAACCCCATATACCTTCACATCTAATCTTTTACATCACATCCATTCTCGCCCTATCACAACCCATATACATCTTATCCTATTACATACACTTCTTACCTCATCCCCCCATACACATCTTAATTCATCTTATCACATCCTAACTTATTTCATAAGCATCTTATCACCTCTTATCACACCTCTTATCACATCCTATCACTTTCCATACGCATCTTATCAGTTCTTATCACATCTCATACACCTCTTATCACATCTTATCACATTTCATATCTTTAAAAAAAAAAAAAAGAGCATTCTTTTATTTGATATAAGATTTCTCTACACATTTATTTATACATAAATTCCATTTAAGGAGACTAACACTTTCAAAATTAAAATCAATCTTTTATGCATCTTCTTATGCATGATTTCGATTTGGTAGGGAATTATACTTTTAGAATAAAAGAATTTCTTTTATGCATCTAAGTTAAGCATAAAATCCATTTATGAGGAAAATCATACTTTTAGTATAAAAAGAATATCTTTTATGCATACCTATATGCATGAAATCCAATATGATAAAAGTAACACTTTTGATATAAAAATTTATCCATTATGCATACTTCTATGCATGAAAATAAAAATGGTAAAAATAACACTTTTGATATAAAAATTTATCCTTTATGCATACTTCTATGCATGAAAGTAAAAATGATAAAAGTAACACTTTTGATATAAAAATTTATCCATTATGCATACTTCTATGCATGAAAATAAAAATGGTAAAAATAACACTTTTGATATAAAAATTTATCCTTTATGCATACTTCTATGCATGAAAGTAAAAATGATAAAAGTAACACTTTTGATATAAAAATTTATCCATTATGCATACTTCTATGCATGAAAATAAAAATGGTAAAAATAACACTTTTGATATAAAAATTTATCCTTTATGCATAATATTAAAATTCAATTTCTCCATGATTATAATGAAATTCTTTCAATTAATCTAGGATGATGATTCCTAGAATATGGTAGGAAGTCCTCTTTTTATGCTTTGAATGAAAATTTTTTATGCATAATTTTTATAAAAATTTTGCCATAGCTCCGCTGCTATGACTGATAAATCTCAATTTTTCTAAGGGATAAAGCTTATCATTAAGGAAATAATTAAAATGATTCTCTAATTGGATCCTTAATCCATAATGGATTGAATCATCAATATACATAAACTAAAAGCATAAGAAAAAGCCATTAATTTGGCCTCAAGCATAGCTTAATCTTGGGTTAAGGAAAAGCTTTATGAAAAGCTTGATTTGGATTGAGAATGGGTCATGAGTATGACCATTTCTTGAGTGAGAGAGAGAATTTACATAAGAATCATTAGAATTTAAACATAAATGAAAATTAACTTCAATAGCATTTATTAAATTATGTAACTCTTCACTACTATTCAAACTTCAATAGCATTTAAAAAAAACCATACCAATTAAACTTCTCAAGCTTGAGAGGGGTTGAGAAGAGAGAAACATTGAGAAATTATAGAAAGATCAATATTCACTAATTACCTTACAACTTGCTTGATTCTTTGTTCACGGTAGAGGCCCCCAACCAATCAATTGGTTAAGTATGTTGATGGAGCCACTAATGGGGATTGAAGAAAGAGGGAAGCTCCAAAAACTAGTGAATTATTAAATGAATTCACAGTTCTTGGCTTAGGTGGAGTAGAGTAACGATGCATAAACACTATATCTTTTTCAACAAGGGGGAGGCTTCTATTTATAGGAAAAATTGAGCTCCTAACCAAACAAGCTGATTCTAGAATTTTCTAAATCAGTTTGGTCAATATTTGACCATTTTTAGGTCAGTTAAGCTAACTTTTTGGAACTAGACTTGAATGAGGAGAGAGGAGAGATGAAATATCTCAATTTTTATGAGTTTAAAACTCATTCAAGCATGTGAAATATGCACCTCCTTTAAAGAACTCCTCTTCCTTACATATGTGTCATAATGGAATCATTTTAATATTGCTCATAGTTTTTTTACTAATAATCCTTGTACATTTTCAACTCTTCATCTTATGTGAAATATGCACTTCCTTTAAAGAATTCCCCTTCCTTACATATGTCATATTTTTAATATTGCTCATAGTTTTTTACTAATAATCCTTGTACATTTTCAACTCTTCATCTTATGTGAAATATGCACCTCCTTTAAAGAATTCTCCTTCCTTACATATGTCATATTTTTAATATTGCTCATAGTTTTTTACTAATAATCCTTGTACATTTTTAACTCTTCACCTCATGTGAGCATTTACTCATTTTTGGGTATTTTCTTTTTACAAGTTGGATTTATCTCCTCCCTACACATGGATTGATGCTATTGGTCCATAGGAACCTTAATTGGACCATAGTCTAAAGATTTCTGAAAATCTAGACCCTTAGACTAAGGTTCTTTATACCTATTTCCAATTAATTCCAATTGTACATTGGAAAATTCTTTTTGAATTTCTGTTTCGGGGGAACTCATCTGAATTATAAGAGATATTTTTCTATCCAAAAATATTCAAAATCTGAATATTCTCTCTCTAGAATAATTTTTCTCTCTCTAGGCTAAAATAGTTAGCAACAGGGTCTTTATATTTCTGAAGAGGGTTGATTACAGGGGAAGATACTAGACATCAAAAAGGGGTTGGGGGAGGAATCTTACATTCTACCCCACTTAAAAAACGCGAGATGTCCTCATCTCGCAACTTGTGATAATTTCGCAAGATTCACGAATATGAGACTTAGAAAAAAAATTTAATCAAGATTAACCACCAAGATAAGTCTTAAAGAGAGCAAGATTCAAAATACGAACAAGATTTAAACTTTATTCATTCTCGGAACTTATACAGTAAAGATAGAGGAACTCTTTACACTTCCATAAGCCCGTCCATCATATGGTCACAAAAGCAGTCCTCACAAGCTGCACAAGTATAAGGTAACTCATCTATGGGAATGATTCTGTGGGTTATTGCTGCGCCTATCTCAGTGGTATGAGGTGTTCTAACAAAAGGACCTCTGAGAGGCAAGCCAAAAACGGGGTAAAGGCAAATCTTCTCATGAGGAAGAAAACACGCCAGTAAGAAGACCCGCTCAGAAAACCCAAGATGTCTTGATCTCATGACGCAGTAGTATCGGGGACCCAAACCCAAAGCTTCAGTAACCATGGCCAAGCGGACATTGTTACGAAAGTGCTGCTGACCCCAGGGTGTTACCCTAGTTATGTTTTGATAGGTCCGCCATTTGGTCTGAGCTACAGAAGTTCCCAAGTGAGGGAAAAGTGAGCGCTCATACTGTTCTATAAAATCCTTCTTCACACACTCACTTGCGTCTTGAAGGTGAGAAATCATCATGGATAAAACTAATTCTTGTTGCCAAGCCATGAAGGAGATTAAGAAAGAAGGAGATTGATGGGAGTAAGATTACTGTGAGCGATAAGTAAAGTTACGACTTATATAAAGAAAGGAGCTAGCGTAACCTAGAAGCCAACGGTATCTTGCCACTGAAGTTTTACCGTCTTTCCATGATTTGGGTTTGGCACATATTTCTATGAAATACATTAAGAACTTTGAGATGAGGAGATAAAAGAATCTCGTAAGCTAAGTCACCTACTTTCATTGAATTCAGATAAGGTTCACAATATCTGGGGGATAACTTCTTATACTCCCCAAGAGATAAAGAACTTCTTTTTGGGCCGTACTCGAATGAAAACCAAAACCGTGGTATCCAAAACACCGATTTTCACTTCTGAACTCATTGTTCTGAATCCTTAAAACAGGTAGGACTCCTGAGAAGTATTCTAGGAAAAGGATCTTCTTTTTTTTTTCTTTTTTCTTTTCTTTTTTTATTTTTACAGAATCTTTCTTTTATTTTAGAGAGGGAATAATTATAAGATCAAAAGGGAGATTCTTACTCCTATATACCTCGAAGGTTGGGGAGGAATCTTACATTCTACCCCACTTAAAAAAGTGCGAGATGTCCTCATCTCGCAAGATAGAGGATAACTCTTTTTCTTAAGATCCAATTTTATTCTGGGGTTCCTTATATTCTGGTCAACCCAACAGAATACTGGGATAAATATCCCTTAGAACTCATCAACAATTCATTCAGATCATATCATTCATATCTTTAACATAATGGTCCATTAGACCGAAAAATTTTCTTCTGAACATTCCTCCACGGGAATTTTAGTCAAGTAAGTTCTCAATTTGTCATCCCTTAACTTGATCTAACGGTCAAGTATTAATAGTAGCAATCTGACAGCACAATCCACTAATCTCATAGTGATTTGCTGAAATCATTATCATCATTCCAGTTATGAATATCATCACAGGGACTCGTCCCATTCATCCTCATTGAGGTTTCGCTCAGCTTATTACATTTCAACCAAATTTCAAGGATCATCATTTTTCAATCAGAATCCAATTCAATTCATCAATTCTCAAACAGAATTAAAAATCATATCAACCACATTCGAAATCATCCTCTGGATAGCATTAACGCTTATAATTTCAAGTCTTAGATTTACTCGTATATACTGTCAGTAAAGAGCTGCAGTATACTCTCGATATATACGTCACGGCCCTTGGAATTATAAGGTAAATACCATCATGTCTAGGCCTCAAGCAAGTCAGGGATTCTATATGATTGCGGTACTTCCATCTGAAGACCCAATTACCAAATTACAAATTTTAGTTTGAATATCAATTTGTATGACTTATATCACACAATTACAACCTTTTTGTGTTTCTTCATAAATTTTTGACATATTTGTCTTCTCAGTTGATCTTTATTAACCAAAGGCTCTGATACCAACTGTGAGATCCCTGTTCCCACCGAGCAACGGATTCGGGGTACTAGCAGCGGAAGTAGCACTTCTCGCGCAGGACAGGGGTCCCACACTCGGGGCCTCACCCACGGATATCCGGATAAGAGACTAATCCGTCGGTTGTTCCAAAACCGAACCTGGAAAAACTTCCTTTACCGGAAAGCACGGGCGATTCCACCAGGATAACTTTTTACTCTAACGTAGTCAAGATCATTTCTGATCAAACTGATCCAATTGCATCTATAAGATTTTTGGTCAGATCAAGGAAGAAACTTGCACTTGGATCATTGGGATCAACGCTTTTTTCCCCATTCAAGAGGCACAGCCGTTGATTCCTATCCATAGAACAATTACTGTCCGGGATTTACTTTATCTATCGTAATAACAAAAGTTGAGTCTCGAATTATGGATCCGTCAGTCTAGCCTAACCCCATCCGATCCCATGGGTTAGCCAACCGCCCAACCACTGTAGTGATGGGATCCAATTTGGAATTTGGTTAGGTTTTGTTCCCGGGTACCAAGGAAAAGAGTTCCAAGGCCCCCTAGCCGGAAATTCATGCAAACATAAAACTAGCCACACCACTTACACACCCAATATGAAAATTGCCTTTTTCTTAGCATCAGCTAACTTTAAAACAATCCTTTAATGAAACCATAGTACCACTGATCACAATCTTCCAATTTATCCAGTTGATTCATAATTTCCCATCATTCCTTCATCAGAGTATCTATGGCATCATTGGCAACTAGAACGCTCACCACCTGTCCACACAGGGGCCTTTTCAATAGTTCCTAGCCCATAATACTCGGCAATATAATCGCTTATAAAAATCAAGATGGACTCTCGTTGAAGATCAGCAAGATCAACCAACAGATCCATATAAAGAGCCATGGACTCATCCATTGAAGACCAGCAAGGTCAATCAACTAGATCCATGCCCGTTTTCACAAAACAACTCTTACTCCTTGTTCCAATATCTTCCTCGATGCACGCGTGGGTATCCTAGGCGACCCAGAGCCCGAGCACCGTATGGTCAGCACCCTCTAGGATCCTTCGCAGGTGACCTAGCGCTTCACTCATAGGCCGCTTCCTTGGTCCCTCATCCACCGTACCGGAAGCTCACCATTTTAATCGAACCGAGGCTGGTCAAGACCTCGGCCGACTTTGCTACGCGAGACGTCCTCAATTGACTCTCCGTCAGCAGTTGCAACTTTATCAGTTAGGTCTCCACGACCTTAATCACAAGACGGTCAAAATGCTTCCCCAGCATTCTTGACATAAAACAGCCATTTACAAACAGCATTTACAAACAGTTTACAAATACAGTTTCTATATTAACTCTCATTTTTCCACATTATCCCTCATTAATCCACATTACGTATTCCACATTCCATTTATATGTGTACTCATCCAATCACCTCATTTTCCATCTCTTCACTTCAGATTCCTTCACATCACATATCATATATTCACATCCATATCCACATCCACATCCACATCCACATTCACATCCATACATCCACATCTACATGCTTATCTCCATTTTCACATCCTCATTTATACATCCACATCCCATATCCACATTCATACATACACATCCATATCCACATCCTCATGCATACATCCATTATCACGTTCATACATCCATACTCCCATCTCCACATCTACACATCCACATACATACATCCACATCCACATTCCCATTCACATCTATACATCCACATCTACATCCACATTCACATCCACATTCCCATTCACATCTATACATCCACATCTATATCCACATTCACATCTATGCATATACATCTTCATGCATACATCCATTTTCACATTCATACATCCATATCTACATGCTTATCTCCATTTTCACATCCTCATTTATACATCCACATCCCATATCCACATTCATACATACACATCCATATCCACATCCACATCCACATCCACATTCACATCCATGCATCCACATCTACATGCTTACCTCCATTTTCACATCCTCATTT
This sequence comes from Cibotium barometz, assembly GCF_041138505.1. Taxonomy (NCBI): domain Eukaryota; kingdom Viridiplantae; phylum Streptophyta; class Polypodiopsida; order Cyatheales; family Cibotiaceae; genus Cibotium; species Cibotium barometz. The sequence continues at coordinate 6,260,598 of NC_141050.1, read as the reverse complement.
ATACATCCACATCCCATATCCACATTCATACATACACATCCATACATCCACATCTACATCCACATACATACATACATCCACATCCACATTCCACATTCACATCTATACATCCACATCTACATTCACATTCACATACATCCACATCCACATTCCCATACATCCACATCTATACATCCACATTTCACATTCACATCTACATTCACATTCACATACATGCATCCACATCTACATGCTTACCTCCATTTTCACATCCTTATTTATACATCCACATCCCATATCCACATTCATACATACACATCCATACATCCACATCTACATCCACATACATACATACATCCACATCCACATTCCACATTCACATCTATACATCCACATCTACATTCACATTCACATACATCCACATCCACATTCCCATACATCCACATCTATACATCCACATTCCACATTCACATCTACATTCACATTCACATACATCCACATCTACATTCACATTCACATACATCCACATCCCCATTCCCATTCACATCTATACATTCACATCTACATCCACATACATACATACATCCACATCCACATTCCACATTCACATCTATACATCCACATCTACATCCACATTCACATACATCCACATCCACATTTCCATTCACATCTATACATCCACATCCATTCACATCTATACATCCACATCTACATCCACATTTACATCTATGCATATACATCTTCATGCATATATCCATTTTCATGTTCATACATCCACACTCCCATCTCCATATCCACACATCCACATACATACATCCATTTTCACATTCCCATTTATATAACCCCATATACCTTCACATCTAATCTTTTACATCACATCCATTCTCGCCCTATCACAACCCATATACATCTTATCCTATTACATACACTTCTTACCTCATCCCCCCATACACATCTTAATTCATCTTATCACATCCTAACTTATTTCATAAGCATCTTATCACCTCTTATCACACCTCTTATCACATCCTATCACTTTCCATACGCATCTTATCAATTCTTATCACATCTCATACACCTCTTATCACATCTTATCACATTTCATATCTTTTTTTTTAAAAAAAAAGAGAATTCTTTTATTTGATATAAGATTTCTCTACACATTTATTTATACATAAATTCCATTTAAGGAGACTAACACTTTCGAAATTAAAATCAATCTTTTATGCATCTTCTTATGCATGATTTCAATTTGGTAGGGAATTATACTTTTAGAATAAAAGAATTTCTCTTATGCATCTAAGTTAAGCATAAAATCCATTTATGAGGAAAATCATACTTTTAGTATAAAAAGAATATCTTTTATGCATACCTATATGCATGAAATCCAATATGATAAAAGTAACACTTTTGATATAAAAATTTATCCTTTATGCATACTTCTATGCATGAAAGTAAAAATGATAAAAGTAACACTTTTGATATAAAAATTTATCCATTATGCATACTTCTATGCATGAAAATAAAAATGGTAAAAATAACACTTTTGATATAAAAATTTATCCTTTATGCATACTTCTATGCATGAAAGTAAAAATGATAAAAGTAACACTTTTGATATAAAAATTTATCCATTATGCATACTTCTATGCATGAAAATAAAAATGGTAAAAATAACACTTTTGATATAAAAATTTATCCTTTATGCATAATATTAAAATTTAATTTCTCCATGATTATAATGAAATTCTTTCAATTAATCTAGGATGATGATTCCTAGAATATGGTAGGAAGTCCTCTTTTTATGCTTTGAATGAAAATTTTTTATGCATAATTTTTTTAAAAATTTTACCATAGCTCCGCTGCTATGACTGATAAATCTCAATTTTTCTAAGGGATAAAGCTTATCATTAAGAAAATAATTAAAATGATTCTCTAATTGGATCCTTAATCCATAATGGATTGAATCATCAATATACATAAACTAAAAGCATAAGAAAAAGCCATTAATTTGGCCTCAAGCATAGCTTAATCTTGGGTTAAGGAAAAGCTTTATGAAAAGCTTGATTTGGATTGAGAATGGGTCATGAGTATGACCATTTCTTGAGTGAGAGAGAGAATTTACATAAGAATCATTAGAATTTAAACATAAATGAAAATTAACTTCAATAGCATTTATTAAATTATGTAACTCTTCACTACTATTTAAACTTCAATAGCATTTAAAAAAAACCATACCAATTAAACTTCTCAAGCTTGAGAGGGGTTGAGAAGAGAGAAACATTGAGAAATTATAGAAAGATCAATATTCACTAATTACCTTACAACTTGCTTGATTCTTTGTTCACGGTAGAGGCCCCCAACCAATCAATTGGTTAAGTATGTTGATGGAGCCACTAATGGGGATTGAAGAAAGAGGGAAGCTCCAAAAACTAGTGAATTATTAAATGAATTCACAGTTCTTGGCTTAGGTGGAGTAGAGTAACGATGCATAAACACTATATCTTTTTCAACAAGGGGGAGGCTTCTATTTATAGGAAAAATTGAGCTCCTAACCAAACAAACTGATTCTAGAATTTTCTAAATCAGTTTGGTCAATATTTGACTATTTTTAGGTCAGTTAAGCTAACTTTTTGGAACTAGACTTGAATGAGGAGAGAGGAGAGATGAAATATCTCAATTTTTATGAGTTTAAAACTCATTCAAGCATGTGAAATATGCACCTCCTTTAAAGAACTCCTCTTCCTTACATATGTGTCATAATGGAATCATTTTAATATTGCTCATAGTTTTTTTAACTAATAATCCTTGTACATTTTCAACTCTTCATCTTATGTGAAATATGCACCTCCTTTAAAGAATTCCCCTTCCTTACATATGTCATATTTTTAATATTGCTCATAGTTTTTTACGAATAATCCTTGTATATTTTCAACTCTTTATCTTATGTGAAATATGCACCTCCTTTAAAGAATTCTCCTTCCTTACATATGTCATATTTTTAATATTGCTCATAGTTTTTTACTAATAATCCTTGTACATTTTCAACTCTTCACCTCATGTGAGCATTTACTCATTTTTGGGTATTTTCTTTTTACAAGTTGGATTTATCTCCTCCCTACACATGGATTGATGCTATTGGTCCATAGGAACCTTAATTGGACCATAGTCTAAAGATTTCTGAAAATCTAGACCCTTAGACTAAGGTTCTTTATACCTATTTCCAATTAATTCCAATTGCACATTGGAAAATTCTTTTTGAATTTCTGTTTCGGGGGAACTCATCTGAATTATAAGAGATATTTTTCTATCCAAAAATATTCAAAATCTGAATATTCTCTCTCTAGAATAATTTTTCTCTCTCTAGGCTAAAATAGTTAGCAACAGGGTCTTTATATTTCTGAAGAGGGTTGATTACAGGGGAAGATACTAGACATCAAAAAGGGGTTGGGGGAGGAATCTTACAATGACAATCTCACACGTGAGCATGCAAGTGAAAGGTCGATTAGAGTTTTAAAGAGTGCTAAAAGAAGTGAGTAAAGACTAGTCAAAGGGAGACTAAGTGGTAGATAGTGCTATGCAAAGGCAAGTGTTCTTGTACACCGCAGGTTATGACCGCAGTCTCAATGTCCTTCAAGTGTTTAAGTTGTTCCTAAGTGGCAACCCTACTCCTAAATATATGAGCAATGGTGATTGGACCTTTTTTTCTTTATTTCTTTATTTTTCTCTCTCTTTTTTTTTTTCTTTTAGTGTGTGTGTAAAAGATGATAAAGAGGAAGGTTCCATCCCAATGAGACCCAAGCAATGGCCAAGAGACCTCCGCCAAGAGAATCTAAAGGCCGCTAAGTATCTCAAGGGCGATAGACCCTTTTCTTTCTTTTTGACATAAGGAGTACCCCATGAAGATGAGGGCATCGGTCTCGAGGGCCCATAATGTACCCCAGAGTCCTACCAGCATCTATCAAGGCGATAGAGTCCTTGAAGGTTTGTTCTTAATCTTTTAGATGTCAGTAGACACGTCATGTCTCGATTCACTTGTCTATATTTTTTAAGGCATGATTTTTGTAAATTTTTTATTAATCCTAGCACCTAGCCCATACCTAAGAGGTAGCTACCACTAGGGATAACTAATATACTTCGAGAGCATAAGAACTTGGCATACTCCGTTGGTATATATCCTACACCGTCTTCAAATAGAAATACCTTCTACTAAGTCCTCTAAGAATCTAGAAATCACTCACCACATTTTAACAACTAATTTAAAACTTAAACCAGCCAACTGTGTGTGAACATGCAAACAATATATCTCGGGGGGGTCACTATATGTAGAATACCCCTATCGTGTGCGTTCAAGGCCTATATTTTAAATCCCTTATCTGTGAATTTTTTTATCTATATAATATCCCCTTTTCTTTATGAATATGTAAAAAAATTTTAAAAAAATTTAAATCATACCCTTATGTAAATATATTTCTGTAAGTTTCATAAATTAAAAATATGCTTCTGTTGAACGCACGTGATATTCACATTTTTTGTGAGTGACCCCCCCGAGCAATATATCCAAAAGTTAAAAGTACATAAAGAACAAAAGATTATGATTTGAATACACCTGTTGTAGTGCTCGTTGATGGTTGTGCATTTGCATTGATGCATTGCTGATGTTGTGCAGATTGCTTCTCTTTGCTCTTTGTAGGCATTGCATGTCTCCCCCCTTCCTAATTTGTGTGCACGGTAGGTGGACTATTGGGGCGTGTTTGTATGCTCTTGTTTAGCTGAGATCTCTGCAAAATGTTTATTAACAGACAAGAAAAGAAAAGAAAAGAATAAAATTTGTTATTGGTGCCAATCACCGAATATAGCCGAGGAGAAAAACCCAGTGGGAGAAAAGTGCCCTGGCTTGTTGATCTTATTATGGAGTTGATAAGCTTACCCTTGCACTGGTGGTGGATCCGTGTCTACTTCTGATGTCTACTTCTGCTGAAAAGATGGTATCAATCACTTCAGGATGCAAGGACAACCCTGTACAAAAACCGGCCTCTGGAGAAGGTGGTAGAGGAAGGAGTGCTTCCTTGCTAAAATATGGCATTGGTTCTATGGGAAGGTTAAGCAAACAATTTCGATTTTGGAACTGCTCAATATAGGTACTCATAGTGATCCAAAATTGACATGTTGAGGCTGGGGGGAGGAGGGCTTGCAAGATAGGTGGTTGCAAGTCATTTATGCATGGATCCCTCCATTGTTGTGCCTGAACCTCCTCAGGTAATCTACGTTGATTTGGTCCTCGCGGTCTGGTACTCTCACATCAAGAAGGTTATGGCGTTGGGGTGTAATTCCCACAATTTGTTTCATTAAGCCCGTGCCATATTGTCAAAAGTAAGAGCAGCATAGCCAACAAATGTGTGAAGCTTCTCCTTATACGAGTCGTGCACACTCTTGACAATGTGAAAATGGGTGATGCTATTGATAGAATAAAGTGACAAAGTGATGCCCACAGCAATTTTCACCTAAGGGAGCATAAAAGTACCTAGAATGAGTTTGAAAAGGAGGAGCACTATAACCCCCGCGATGTTCAGGTTGAGTACTATCAGGGTCAATGCATGGTGGACATGTATCTCGCCAAGTATCCATCAGGAGGTATCTGGGCGTAGAACAATGAAATTTAGAAACTTCAAACTTTATACACTCATATCCATCATTACAATCCCTATCAAAAACCTCGGGGGGTCACTCACAAAAAAATGTGAATATCACGTGTGTTCAACAGAAGCATAATTTTAATTTATGAAACTTACAGAAATATATTTACATAAGGGTATGATTTAAAATTTTTTCAAAAAAAATTACAGATTCATAAAGAAAAGGGGATATTATATAGATTAAAAAATTCACAAATAAGGGATTTAAAATATAGGCCTTGAACGCACGCGATAGGGATATTTTACATATAGTGACCCCCCCGAGTCAAAAACATTGTAGATAAGATCATCTCAAAAAGAACACAATCCTCTAAAGGCATAAGGAACCACATTAGTAAATGTGAGACTATTCAAACACTGATCTACCAAAGAGCTTCAATTGTAGTGTTAATGCCTTACCTTTGGTTTTGGGTATGTCCTTCTTAAGAGGTGGGAAGGTTAGCAATTGTCGAGGGATTTGAGCAAGATAAGAGGATTTAGGCCGTGAAGTGGTAGAATCTATGCTCAAAGGAGACTCATGTAAAGTTGGATTTGTCTTAGGTACCCAAGTTGATGGTGGAATTGTGTAACAAGGAGAAATTGGCACAAGTGGTGATTCAATACATGCTTTGGGAAGGTCAACACAAGGAGATTTGTAGGTGCTATCACAACCACCTATCCTATCTTGAAGAGGTTGAGTTGATTTCCTTTGCACCCACTGATATGGAAAACCAAGGGTGGCTTTTGGAATCTTATTGATACACTCTTTACCTCTAGCAAACCATGACATTTGGGAAGCCAAAGTACTGTTGCACCCTCATAATAGCCTTGTGCTTTAAGAACATGCTTTGGGACCCAATGAGTAATAATCTAAGGCTTAGGCTTGGAAAAGATGTGCTTTTTAGGAGGTTTAGCAACTAGGCTAGATGGTACAAGTTTATACGCATCTTTGGGTAGCCAAATTGATAATTCCTTCTTGCCTGGCCTTCTTTGAGCAGTGACTAGAGTTGTTGGAACATGCCAGCCATGGCCCTCACTTGAGGACTCATCGATTATCCACATCATTTGTGTTGGAGCTTCAAGAGCAAATTTTGAAAGTGGGTTGTGTAAGGTAGAAATACCACCCTTTTGACATGATAAAGCTCGTGGAGTAGCAGATCCCAAGATGCAATCAGAATCAATTTGCAATTTGTATTGTCTATTCTTCCAATCTAATGAACAATTGGTAGCACTTAACCATGATCGACCGAGAAGCCTCTACCACTGCCTTGGACTTACTAGCCACATAAAAGGGAACTGACATTTGGTGATCCTGAATGGACATCATAATGACACATTTTTCCTCTATAGGGTTATCTTCACCTGAGAAGCTTCATAAGTCAATAGGAATGTGCACAAGTGTTGGTTGTCCCAAGGCTATCCATGTGTCAAACGAGAGAACATTATAATCTGCACCAGAGTCAATTAAGGCAGAGACAAAGTAGGTAGTCTCATGAAGATGAAGACACACTTGAATATTGAAAGGATCGACATATTATTCATCAGTAGCCAACTGTAAGGCCAACATAGAAGCCTTGCGACGCTCCTTGGCTTTTGCAACTCTAGCTTTAGCCTCTTCTTGAGCCTGATGTTTAAGTAGGTCATGTGCTTCTTTCCGTGTGCGTGCAGCATGCATTTGTTGAAGCATGGCTTCAGTTAATGGTTCATTGTATTTCTTGAGACGACTTCCATTAATGAAGTTAGGCATTTGCTCACCTTTTAGTGTCTCTAAACGCACTGCACCACTTGGAGTAAGTTCATTAATCACAAACGGTCCTAGGCCACGTTTCTTGAGCTTTCTCTTATGCTTCTTAAGTGTGTATAGGAGCACAAGGTCCCCTTTTTTGAATCGGCCAGTTGTTACATTTCTATCATACCATTGCTTTTGTCTCCTCTTCTCGGCATACATCCCCATTACCGCCAATAAGCGGGTGTGAGGTGAAAACAAGGAAGAAAACACAAGGCCTCTATAGCCTTCCACCTCGCAACTTTGGAATAACAATACGAATGGGGGCACCACCAGCCACCGGCTGGAACACTTTCTCACAATTCTCCACCCACCCACACCAAAAAGAACAGTCAAAACAGGGGCACAATAAACCAAGTAAACACCCAGCAACACATACACTTCCACCGTGTGCGTGACGAGGTAATCAAAGGTTGGCACAAAGTGCGCTGTGAGAGTGTAAACCCGTGGACTACACCACCAAAACACGTCAATCACGCCTTCTCCTGCAAATCAACACACACAAGATACCAACACAACAACATAACCAGACACATCACCAATGTCTTTCATCTTTGATTCCCAATCAACACTTCATACAGCTTCTTCCAACATAGAAGCTTCACTCACACAACCTTCTCACATACACGACCCTCACATCAACACAAGGATGTATACTCACCCAGCTGTCCCCATTAATCTTGGCCAATCCCTCTCTCACCCTTCCTCAAAAACACATCACCTTTGCCCTCGAGCTACCCTGAGATACCAACCGCAGCTAATCAGCAAAACACCCCACACATGAGCCCTCTCTCCCTCTCTGTGCTTCCAACTTCTCCTTCAACTTCAGGCACTGCCAACAGCAGCCCTCTCTCACATCCAGCTCTTCCCAAGTTGCCCCGTCAGCTTCTCGTAGCCAATTCGCTTGCCCATCCCTCCAAAGGCAACTTCTTCACATCGTACCAGCCCCACTATCTCCCTCTGCAGCTATCACCAGGGCGACCCTCTTATACAAGGTGGCTGTGTCTCTCCTGCGACCTCAACTCCTCTCGGGTCTACGCCTCAGCAAGGTGATCCCTCTCTACTTTACACCCCCGACTCCACGTTTTCAAAGCGGCCACCTCACTGTTCGCCAACCTTGGAGATGGTCAAGCTGGCAGCAGACCAAAATCTCCACGTAGCTACAAGCTGGCCATTTGTGGTGTATTATTTATTTATTTTTTTAAAGTCGTAAGGATGGCCACACACTTCTTCATTACCTTGTTACCATCTGACCATGCGGCGCCCATATTTTCCTTCTGGAAACAGATGCAATATTTGCCCACAGCTCATAGTCAGCAGCATCAACTTACCAAACATGACCATCACAGTCGATGCCATGCATTTGGCAACCATCTCCACATTCATGCTAAAAATGGAGCGCCATCTCTGCATCCAGAATCAGCCCAGATTGACCAACCATCATCACATTCGGGGTTCCCATAACACTTTCGCGTGCAGGCATCACCATCAGCTCGTAAAAAAAACCATAAAACCACCCACTCTGTACATTTGCGAGGGCATTCAGGGTAAATTTTTATTCACACACCACGCATCCCATATGTACACAGACTCAAAACACCTTTCAGATTTTCACCTGACATACTTTGCCCAACCCCTAGCCTGCTGAATCATTTATGATCAGCAGAAAGCATATGACCACGTTTCCCTCCGTCAATCCTTTGAGCATCATACAAGGTAATCAAAACATCTCTATTCCATGTGATCAAAGAAACACTGTCATCTTCCACAGGCGTAGTTTGCCATCCCACATCCCACCACATATTATAAGAACTTCTGGAAACAAAGCTCGTGACATACACACCATCCTACCTCATCTCAAGCCCAAAATCATTGATATGATCAACACCAATATTGGAGAACCAGCGAAGCAACTCCTGCTGAGGGTAATAACTGATGAAAGCTTCATCAAGAAAAGGCTGTTGTGCCATAGCACTTTCTTGTCCATCAACATAAGAAGCATCACCATCAAAGCCAACCACTACAGGCAAAACAAATTCCTCTTCAACACGCACCATTGCCAAAGCATCCACCTCAATTCTTGTATGCTCATCTTTATCAAGGCCAATAAGAAATTCATCTATCACAGCATCCATAATCTCATCCATAGCATCAACATCATTCATAGTCTTCTGGTATTGCTCCTCCTTCATAGCATCAATTCTACTCATGGCTTTCTTAACATTAAGACACATCTGATCATCCAACTCCAACTTAGGTTCATCATCCTGCAGACTTTCTATATCCCACTCATCCCACAAAGGCTTATCATCCAAACCCTTAAAAGCATACTCTTTCACATCACATGCATACCTTTGCTCAAGATTCACTTGTACCTTCTCGCATTCTTCCTGTATGTCCTCTTCTTGTCGGGCAACCTCATCACCAAGCACTTCCTCATCAATAACCAGGGCATCCATGTCTGCACTGGATGAGGTATCTTCTGTTCCCTCACTAGTAGTGGTGCTACTGGTCATGTCATCAACACTCGAATCTGCTTCACTTTTCTCTTCATCATGAACAGGCTTCTGGTTATCCATATTAAACTGCTTTTTATCCCCTCTCCTGTCATACAGAGTAATGACCCCTTTCCTCCAATCTTGAACAGCCTTCACCGCTCTCAGCCATGGTCTTCCCAAAATGATGGGGAATGCACCCATTCCTACAGGCATAACATGACAATCCACAAGCACCTTTACATCAAAAGCCTGCAGTTCTAACTCTTTGATCATACCTAAGCATTTGACCTTCTGGTGATTGGCCAGCCGAATACGAAAACCAGACGCTTCAATAAAATTAAGACCAAGCCTCTCCACAGCTGCTAGTGTGATTACACAAATTTGCGCACCACCATCTTTGTATGCCTCTCCCAGATTCTTCCCTTTGTACCACACATTCACCACAGGACATATATCAGGCAACTTCTGAACAGATAGAACAGTCACTATCCCTCTCGGGCAGGCTCCTTCTCTCTCGTCTCTTCCACTGACGCTTCAAGTTGGGAGCTAACTCTATCAATTGCCCAAAAGTAATATTAGCCTTCCTTCCAGCCATGTCCTCCTGCAGATTGTAGCTATCCTGCCCAACCCCAATCAGTCACCTGAAACTTCCTACGAGACCTCCGCCTGCTTGACCTTCACATCCCCTCCTTCCTTCACTTTACCTTTCTTCTTGCTAGGCCCTGTAGCATCCTTGCTTTCCCTTTCCTGTGGCATCCGTTTCCCCAAAGGCATTACATCAGCTTCTGTCTCCTTCATCTTCTCAAGGGTGACCACATCTATCACCTTAGTTTTACCCTTCTCTTCATTTGTCAACCCACTGGTCCCTGCTTCACCTTTAATTTCAATTCCATAATCATTTTCCCTATTGGGAATCTGAGAGGGTAAGGGATACATATCATGTAAGATTCCTCCCCCAAACCCCTTTTTGATGTCTAGTATCTTCTTCTATAATCAATCCCTCTTCAGAAATATAAAAGACTTGTTTCTAACTGTTTTAACCTAGAGAGAGAAAATATTCTAGAGAGAGAATATTCAGATTTTTAATATTTTTAGATAGAAAATTATCTCATCTTATTAAAATAAGTTCCCCTGAAACAGAAATTCAAAAAAGAACTTTCCAATGTGCAATTGGAATTAATTAGAAATGTGTATAAAGGACCTTAGTCTAAGGGTCTAGATTTTCAGAAATTTTTGGATTATGGTCCAATTAAGGTTCCTATGGGCCAATAGCATCAATCCATGTGTAGGGAGGAGATAAATCCAATTTGAAAAAGAAGATACCCAAAAATGAGTAAATGCTCACATAAGATGAAGAGTTGAAAATGTACAAGGTTTATTAGTAAAAAATTATGAGCAATATTAAAAGTATGACATATGTAAGGAAGAGGAGTTCTTTAAAGGAGGTGCATATTTCACATAAGATGAAGAGTTGAAAATGTACAAGGTTTATTAGTAAAAAATTATGAGCAATATTAAAAGTATGACATATGTAAGGAAGAGGAGTTCTTTAAAGGAGGTGCATATTTCACATAAGATGAAGAGTTGAAAATGTACAAGGTTTATTAGTAAAAAATTATGAGCAATATTAAAAGTATGACATATGTAAGGAAGGGGAGTTCTTTAAAGGAGGTGCATATTTCACATAAGATGAAGAGTTGAAAATGTACAAGGTTTATTAGTAAAAAAACTATGAGCAATATTAAAAATATGACATATGTAAGGAAGGGGAGTTCTTTAAAGGAGGTGCATATTTCACATGCTTGAATGAGTTTTAAACTCATAAAAATTGAGATATTTCATCTCTCCTCTCTCCTCATTTAAGTCTAGTTCCAAAAAGTTAGCTTAACTGACCTAAAAATGGTCAAATATTGACCAAACTGATTTAGAAAATTCTAGAATCAGTTTGTTTGGTTAGGAGCTCAATTTTTCCTATAAATAGAAGCCTCCCCCTTGTTGAAAAATATATAGTGTTTATGCATCGTTACTCTACTCCACCTAAGCCAAGAACTGTGAATTCATTTAATAATTCACTAGTTTTTGGAGCTTCCCTCTTTCTTCAATCCCCATTAGTGGCTCCATCAACATACTTAACCAATTGATTGGTTGGGGGCCTCTACCATGAACAAAGAATCAAGCAAGTTGTAAGGTAATTAGTGAATATTGATCTTTCTATAATTTCTCAATGTTTCTCTCTTCTCAACCCCTCTCAAGCTTGAGAAGTTTAATTGGTATGGTTTTTTTTAAATGCTATTGAAGTTTGAATACTAGTGAAGAGTTACATAATTTAATAAATGCTATTGAAGTTAATTTTCATTTATGTTTAAATTCTAATGATTCTTATGTAAATTCTCTCTCTCACTCAAGAAATGGTCATACTCATGACCCGTTCTCAATCCAAATCAAGCTTTTCATAAAGCTTTTCCTTAACCCAAGATTAAGGCCAAATTAATGGCTTTTTTCTATGCTTTTAGTTTATGAATATTGATGATTCAATCCATTATGGATTAATAATCCAATTAGAGATCATTTTAATTATTTCCTTAATGATAAGCATTATCCCTTAGAAAAATTGAGATTTATCAGTCATAGCAGCGGAGCTATGGCAAAATTTTTATAAAAATTATGCATAAAATAATTTCATTCAAAGCATAAAAAGAGGACTTCCTACCATATTCTAGGAATTATCATCCTAGATTAATTGAAAGAATTTCATTACAATCATGGAGAAATTGAATTTTAATATCATGCATAAAGGATAAGTTTTTATATCAAAAATGTTATTTTTACCATTTTTATTTCATGCATAGAAGTATGTATAGTGGATAAAATTTTTTATATCAAAAGTGTTACTTTTATCATTTTTAATTTTCATGCATAAAAGTATGCATAAAAGAAAATTTTTATATCAAAAGTGTTACTTTTATCATTTTTAATTTTCATGCATAAAAGTATGCATAAAAGAAAATTTTTATATCAAAAGTGTTACTTTTATCATTTTTAATTTTCATGCATAAAAGTATGCATAAAAGAAAATTTTTATATCAAAAGTGTTACTTTTATCATTTTTAATTTTCATGCATAGAAGTATGCATAAAGGAAAATTTTTATATCAAAAGTGTTACTTTTATCATTTTTAATTTTCATGCATAGAAGTATGCATAAAGGAAAAAATTTTATATCAAAAGTGTTACTTTTATCATTTTTAATTTTCATGCATAAAAGAAAATTTTTATATCAAAAGTGTTACTTTTATCATTTTTAATTTTCATGCATAGAAGTATGCATAAAAGAAAATTTTTATATCAAAAGTGTTACTTTTATCATATTGGATTTCATGCATATAGGTATGCATAAAAGATATTCTTTTTATACTAAAAGTGTGATTTTCCTCATAAATGGATTTTATGCTTAACTTAGATGCATAAGAGAAATTTTTTTATTCTAAAAGTGTAATTTCTACCAAATTGAATTTATGCATAAGAAGATGCATAAAAGATTGATTTTTTAATTCAAAAGTGTCATTCTCATCTAAATTGAATTTATGTATAGAAAAATGCATAAAAGATTAAAATTTAATTCAAAAGTGTCATTTTCATTAAAAATGAATTTATGCATAGGAAGATGCATAAAAGATTGATTTTTACTTTGAAAGTATTAATCTCCTTAAATAGAATTTATTCATAAATAAATGTGTAAAGAAATCTTATATCAAATGTAAGAATTCTCTTGTATTCTATAAATAGATAAGAGATGTGATAGGATGTGATAAGAGGTGTGATAAGATGCTTATGAAATAAGTTAGGAGGTGATAAGAGATGTGATAAGAGGTGTGATAAGAGGTGATAAGATGCTTATGAAATAAGTTAGGAGGTGATAAGATGAATTAAGATGTGTATGGGGGGATGAGGTAAGAAGTGTATGTGATAGGATAAGATGTATATGGGTTGTGATAGGGCGAGAATGGATGTGATGTAAAAGATTAGATGTGAAGGTATATGGGGTTATATAAATGGGAATGTGGAAATGGATGTATGTATGTGGATGTGTGGATGTGGAGATGGGAGTGTGGATGTATGAACGTGAAAATGGATATATGCATGAAGATATAAATGCATAGATGTGAATGTGGATGTAGATGTGGATGTATAGATGTGAATGGATGTGGATGTATAGATGTGAATGGGAATGTGGATGTGGATGTATATGAATGTGGATGTAGATGTGGATGTATAGATGTGAATGTGGAATGTGGATGTGGATGTATGTATGTATGTGGATGTAGATGTGGATGTATAGATGTGAATGGGAATGGGGATGTGGATGTATGTGAATGTGAATGTAGATGTGGATGTATAGATGTGAATGTGGAATGTGGATGTATAGATGTGGATGTATGGGAATGTGGATGTGGATGTATGTGAATGTGAATGTGGATGTGGATGTATGTATGTATGTGGATGTAGATGTGGATGTATGGATGTGTATGTATGAATGTGGATATGGGATGTGGATGTATAAATGAGGATGTGAAAATGGAGGTAAGCATGTAGATGTGGATGTATGGATGTGAATGTGGATGTGGATGTGGATGTATGGATGTGGATATGGATGTGTATGTATGAATGTGGATATGGGATGTGGATGTATAAATGAAGATGTGAAAATGGAGATAAGCATGTAGATGTGGATGTATGGATGTGAATGTGGATATGGATGTGGATGTATGGATGTGGATATGTATGTGAATATATGATATGTGATGTGAAGAAAATTGAAGTGAAGAGATGGAAAATGAGGTGATTGGATGAGTACACATATAAATGGAATGTGGAATAAGTAATGTGGATTAATGAGGAACAATGTGGAAAAATGAGAGTTAATATAGAAAATGTATTTGTAAACTATTTGTAAATGCTGTTTGTAAATGGCTGTTTTATGTCAAGAATGCTGGGGAAGCATTTTGACCGTCTTGTGATTAAGGTCGTGGAGACCTAACTGATAAAGTTGCAACTGCTGATGACGGAGAGTCAATGGAGGACGTCTCGCGTAGCAAGGTCGACCGAGGTCTTGACCAGCCTCGGTTCGATTAAAATGGTGAGCTTCCGGTACGGTGGATGAGGGACCAAGGAAGCGGCCTATGAGTGAAGCGCTAGGTCACCTGCGAAGGATCCTAGAGGGTGCTGACCATACGGTGCTCAGGCTCTGGGTCGCCTAGGATACCCACGCGTGCGTCGAGGAAGATATTGGAACAAGGAGTAAGAGTTGTTTTGTGAAACCGGGCATGGATCTGGTTGACTGACCTTGCTGGTCCTCAACGGATGAGTCCATGGCTCTTTTATATGGATCTGTTGGTTGATCTTGCTGATCTTCAACGAGAGTCCATCTTGATAAATGATTATATTGCCGAGTATTATGGGCTAGGATGTAAGATTCCTCCCCAGCCTCTCAAAATGTCCAGCATCTTCTCCTAAAATCAATCCCTCTTCAGAAATATAAAAGACTTGTTTCTAACTGTTTTAACCTAGAGAGAGAAAATATTCTAGAGAGAGAATATTCAGATTTTAAATATTTTTGGATAGAAAATTATCTCATCTTATTAAAATAAGTTCCCCTGAAACAGAAATTCAAAAAGAACTTTCCAATGTGCAATTGGAATTAATTAGAAATGGGTATAAAGGACCTTAGCCTAAGGGTTTAGATTTTCAGAAATTTTTGGATTATGGTCCAATTAAGGTTCCTATGGGCCAATAGCATCAATCCATGTGTAGGGAGGAGATAAATCCTATTTGTAAAAGAAGATACCCAAAAATGAGTAAATGCTCACATAAGATGAAGAGTTGAAAATGTACAAGGTTTATTAGTAAAAAATTATGAGCAATATTAAAAATATGACATATGTAAGGAAGGGGAGTTCTTTAAAGGAGGTGCATATTTCACATAAGATGAAGAGTTGAAAATGTACAAGGTTTATTAGTAAAAAATTATGAGCAATATTAAAAGTATGACATATGTAAGGAAGGGGAGTTCTTTAAAGGAGGTGCATATTTCACATAAGATGAAGAGTTGAAAATGTACAAGGTTTATTAGTAAAAAATTATGAGCAATATTAAAAGTATGACATATGTAAGGAAGGGGAGTTCTTTAAAGGAGGTGCATATTTCACATAAGATGAAGAGTTGAAAATGTACAAGGTTTATTAGTAAAAAACTATGAGCAATATTAAAAATATGACATATGTAAGGAAGGGGAGTTCTTTAAAGGAGGTGCATATTTCACATGCTTGAATGAGTTTTAAACTCATAAAAATTGAGATATTTCATCTCTCCTCTCTCCTCATTCAAGTCTAGTTCCAAAAAATTAGCTTAACTGACCTAAAAATGGTCAAAAATTGACCAAACTGATTTGGAAAATTCTACAATCAGTTTGTTTGGTTAGGAGCTCAAATTTTCCTATAAATAGAAGCCTCCCCCTTGTTGAAAAATATATAGTGTTTATGCATCGTTACTCTACTCCACCTAAGCCAAGAACTGTGAATTCATTTAATAATTCACTAGTTTTTGGAGCTTCCCTCTTTCTTCAATCCCCATTAGTGGCTCCATCAACATACTTAACCAATTGATTGGTTGGGGGCCTCTACCGTGAACAAAGAATCAAGCAATTTGTAAGGTAATTAGTGAATATTGCTCTTTTCTATAATTTCTCAATGTTTCTCTCTTCTCAACCCCTCTCAAACTTGAGAAGCTTAATTGGTATGGTTTTTTTAAATGCTATTAAAGTTAATTGGTGAATAGTAGTGAAGAGTTACATAATTTAATAAATGCTATTGAAGTTAATTTTTATTTATGTTTAAACTCTAATGGTTTTTATGTAATTTCTCTCTCTCACTCAAGAAATGGTCATACTCATGACCCATTCTCAATCCACATGAGGCTTTTCATAAAGCTTTTCCTTAATCCAAGATTAAGCTATGCTTGAGGCCAAATTAATGGCTTTTTCATATGCTTTTAGTTTATGCATATTGATGATTCAATCCATTATAGATTAATGATCCAATTAGAGATCATTTTAATTATTTCCTTAATGATAAGCTTTATCCCTTAGAAAAAATTGAGATTTATCAGTCATAGCAGCGGAGCTATGGTAAAATTTTTATAAAAAATATGTATAAAATAATTTCATTCAAAGCATAAAAAGAGGACTTCCTACCATATTCTAGGAATTATCATCCTAGATTAATTGAAAGAATTTCATTATAATCATGGAGAAATTGAATTTTAATATCATGCATAAAGGATAATTCTTTTATATCAAAAGTGTTACTTTTATCATTTTTAATTTTCATGCATAGAAGTATGTATAAAGGAAAAAAAATTTTATATCAAAAGTGTTACTTTTATCATTTTTAATTTTCATGCATAGAAGTATGCATAAAGGATAATTTTTTTAATATCAAAAGTGTTACTTTTATCATTTTTAATTTTCATGCATAGAAGTATGCATAAAAGAAAAATTTTTATATTAAAAGTGTTACTTTTATCATTTTTAATTTTCATGCATAGAAGTATGCATAAAGGAAAATTTTTATATCAAAAGTGTTACTTTTATCATTTTTAATTTTCATGCATAGAAGTATGCATAAAGGATAATTTTTTTTATATCAAAAGTGTTACTTTTATCATATTGGATTTCATGCATAGAGGTATGCATAAAAGTTGAATATTTTATTATAAAAGTGTTACTTTTAGCATAATTGAATTTCATGCATAGAGGTATGCATAAAAGATATGGGAAGTGATAAGATATGATAAGATGCATGTGGATGTGGATATGGATGTGTATGTATGAATGTGGATATGGGATGTGGATGTATAAATGAGGATGTGAAAATGGAGATAAGCATGTAGATGTGGATGTATGGATGTGAATGTGGATGTGGATGTGGATGTATGAATGTGGATGTATGGATATATGAATGTGGATGTATGGATGTGAATGAGGATGTAGATGTGGATGCATGGATGTAAATGTGGATGTGGATGTATGGATGTATGCATGTAGATGTGGATGCATGAATGTGGATGTATGGATGTGAATGAGCATATAGATGTGGATGTATGGATGTGAATGTGCATGTAGATATGGATGTATATATGTGAATGGGAATGTGGATGTGGATGTATGTATGCATGTGGATGTGGATATGGATGTGTATGTATGAATGTGGATATGGGATGTGGATGTATAAATGAGGATGTGAAAATGGAGATAAGCATGTAGATGTGGATGTATGGATGTGAATGTGGATGTATGAATGTGGATGTATGGATGTGAATGTGGATGTGGATGTGGATGTATGAATGTGGATGTATGGATGTATGAATGTGGATGTATGGATGTGAATGAGGATGTAGATGTGGATGCATGGATGTAAATGTGGATGTGGATGTATGGATGTATGCATGTAGATGTGGATGCATGAATGTGGATGTATGGATGTGAATGAGCATATAGATGTGGATGTATGGATGTGAATGTGCATGTAGATATGGATGTATATATGTGAATGGGAATGTGGATGTGGATGTATGTATGCATGTGGATGTGGATATGGATGTGTATGTATGAATGTGGATATGGGATGTGGATGTATAAATGAGGATGTGAAAATGGAGATAAGCATGTAGATGTGGATGTATGGATGTGAATGTGGATGTGGATGTGGATGTGGATGTGGATGTATGAATGTGGATGTATGAATGTGGATGTATGGATGTGAATGAGGATGTAGATGTGAATGCATGGATGTAAATGTGGATGTGGATGTATGGATGTATGCATGTAGATGTGGATACATGAATGTGGATGTATGGATGTGAATGAGCATATAGATGTGGATGTATGGATGTGAATGTGCATGTAGATATGGATGTATATATGTGAATGGGAATGTGGATGTGGATGTATGTATGCATGTGGATGTGGATATGGATGTGTATGTATGAATGTGGATATGGGATGTGGATGTATAAATGAGGATGTGAAAATGGAGATAAGCATGTAGATGTGGATGTATGGATGTGAATGTGGATGTGGATGTGGATGTATGAATTTGGATGTATGGATGTGAATGAGGATGTGGATGTGGATGCATGGATGTAAATGTGGATGTGTATGTATGGATGTATGCATGTAGATGTGGATACATGAATGTGGATGTATGGATGTGAATGAGGATATAGATGTGGATGTATGGATGTGAATGTGCATGTAGATATGGATGTATAGATGTGAATGGAAATGTGGATGTGGATGTATGTATGTATGTGGATATGGATGTATGAATGAGGACGTGATAATGAATGTATGCATGTGGATGTGGATATAGATGTGTATGTATGAATGCGGATATGGATGTGGATATGGATGTGTATGTATGAATGTGGATATGGGATGTGGATGTATAAATGAGGATGTGAAAATGGAGATAAGCATGTAGATGTGGATGTATGGATGTGGATGTGGATGTGGATGTGGATGTATGGATGTGGATATGGATGTGAATATATGATATGTGATGTGAAGGAATCTGAAGTGAAGAGATGGAAAATGATGTGATTGGATGAGTACACGTATAAATGAAATGTGGAATAAGTAATGTGGATTGTATGAGGGATAATGTGAAAAAATGAGAGTTAACATAGAAATTGTATTTGTAAACTGTTTGTAAATGCTGTCTGTAAATGGCTGTTTTATGTCAAGAATGCTGGGAAAGCATTTTGACCATCTTGTGATTAAGGTCGTGGAGACCTAACTGATAAAGTTGCAACTGCTGACGGAGAGTCAATGGAGGACGTCTCACGTAGCAAGGTCGGCCGAGGTCTTGACCAGCCTCGGTTCGATTAAAATGGTGAGCTTCCGGTACGGTGGATGAGGGACCAAGGAAGCGGCCTATGAGTGAAGCGCTAGGTCACCTGCGAAGGATCCTAGAGGGTGCTGACCATACGGTGCTCGGGCTCTGGGTCGCCTAGGATACCCACGCGTGCGTCGAGGAAGATATTGGAACAAGGAGTAAGAGTTGTTTTGTGAAACCGGGCATGGATCTGGTTGATTGACCTTGCTGGTCTTCAATGGATGAGTCCATGGCTCTTTATATGGATCTGTTGGTTGATCTTGCTGATCTTCAACGAGAGTCCATCTTGATTTTTATAAGTGATTATATTGCCGAGTATTATGGGCTAGGAACTATTGAAAAGGCCCCTGTGTGGACAGGTGGTGAGCGTTCTAGTTGCCAATGATGCCATAGATACTCTGATGAAGGAATGATGGGAAATTATGAATCAACTGGATAAATTGGAAGATCGTGATCAGTGGTACTATGGTTTCATTAAAGAATTGTTTTAAAGTTAGCTGATGCTAAGAAAAGGCAATTTTCATATTGGGTGTGTAAGTGGTGTGGCTAGTTTTATGTTTGCATGAACTTCCGGCTAGGGGGCCTTGGAACTCTTTTCCTTGGTACCCGGGACAAAACCTAACCAAATTCCAAATTGGATCCCATCACTACAGTGGTTGGGTGGTTGGCTAACCCATGGGATCGGATGGGGTTAGGCTGGACTGATGGATCCATAAATCGAGATTTAATTTCTATTATTACGATAGATGAAGTAAATCCCGGATAGAAATTGTTCTATGGATAGGAATCAACGGCTGTGCCTCTTGATGGGGAAAAAAGCGTTGATCCCAATGATCCAAGTGCAAGTTTCTTCCTTGATTTGACCAAGTACCGTTAAAGGTGCAGTCAGATCAGTTGATTCGTAATGATCTTGACTACGTTAGAGTAAAGAGTTATCCTGGTGGAATCGCCTATGCTTTCCGGGTAAAGGAAGTTTTTCCGGTTTCGGTTTTGGACAAACCGACGGATTAGTCTCTTGTCCGGATATCCGTGGGCGAGGCCCCGAATGTGGGACCCCTGTCCCACGCGAGAAGTGCTACTTCCGCTACCAGTATCGTGAATTCATTGCTCGGTGGGAACAGGGATCTTACAGTTGGTATCAGAGCATTTTGGTTAAATGAGGATCAACCGAGAAGCCAAATATATCAAAAAAATTTCAAGAATCAAAAAGGTTGTAATTGTGTGATATAATTCATACAATTTGATATTCAAACTGAAATTCGTAATTTGGTAATTGGGTCTTCAGATGGAAGTACCGCAATTATATAGAATTCGTGACTTGCTTGAGGCCTAGACATGATGGTATTTACCTTATAATTCCAAGGGCCGTCCGTGACTACCCGTATATACTGAGAGTATACTGCAGCTCTTTACTGACAGTATATACGAGTAAATCTAAGACTTGAAATTATAAGCATTAATGCTATCCAGATGATGAATTCGAATGTGGTTGATATGATTTTTAATTCTGTTTGAGAATTGATGAATTGAATTGGATTCTGATTGAAAATTCTGATTGAAAAATGATGATTTCTGAAATTAGTTGAAATATAAAAATCCGAACAAAACCACAATGAGGATTAATGGGACGACTCCCAGTGATGATATTCATAACTGGAATGATGATAATGATTTCAGCAAATCACTATGAGTTTAGTGGATTGTGCTGTCAGATTGCTACTGTTAACACTTGACCGGTAGATCAAGTTAAGGGATGACAAATTGAGATCTAGCTTAACTGAAATTCCCGTAGAGGAATGTTCAGAAGGAATTTTTTTCGGTCTAATGGACCATTATCGTGTTAAAGTTATGAATGATATGATTTAAATGAATTGTTATTTAATGATAAGTTCTATTTAAGGGATAATTATCCCAGTATTCTATTGGGTTGACCAGAATATAAGGAACCCAGAATAAAATTGGATCTTAAGAAAAAGAGTTGTCCTCTACCTTGCGAGATGAGGACATCTCGCTCTTTTCAAGTGGGGTAGAATGTAAGATTCTCCCCCAGCCTTCGAGGTATACAGGAGTAAGAATCTCCCTTTTTGATCTTATAATTATTCTCTCTCTAAAATAAAAGAAAGATTTTGTTTAAAAAAAAAGGAAGAACCTTTTCCCTGAATACTTCTCAAGAGTCCCACCTGTTTTAAGGATTCAGAACAATGAGTTCAGAAGTGAGAATCGATGTTTTGGTGGATATCAAGGTTTTGGTCTTCATTCGAGTACGGCCCAAAAGAAGTTCTTTATCTCTTAGGAAGTATAAGAAGTTATTCCCAGATATTGTGGACCAAAGAAGGTAGGTAACTTAGCCTACGAACCTCTTTTATCTTCTCATCTCAAGGTTCTTAATGCTTTCTATAGAAATATGTGCCAAACCCAAATCAGGGAAAGACGGTAAAACTTTAGTGGCAAGTTACCGTTGGCTTCTAAGTTACGCTAGCTCCTTCCTTTATATAAGTCGTAACTTTTACTTGTCGCTCACAGTAATCTTACTTCCATCGATCTCCTTTCTTCTTAATCTCCTTCATGGCTTGGCAACAAGAACTAGTTTTATCCATAATGATTCCTCACCTTCAAGACGCAAGTGAGTCTGTGAAGAAGGATTTT
The DNA here is from genome assembly GCF_041138505.1 of Cibotium barometz. Lineage (NCBI taxonomy): Eukaryota > Viridiplantae > Streptophyta > Polypodiopsida > Cyatheales > Cibotiaceae > Cibotium > Cibotium barometz. The sequence goes on along the minus strand of NC_141050.1, from coordinate 6,238,062 downwards.
ATAGAGCAGTATGAGCGCTCACTTTTCCCTCACTTGGGAACTTCTGTAGCGCAAACCAAATGGCAGACCTATCAAGACATAACTAGGGTAACACCCTGGGGTCAGCAACATTTTCGTAATAATGTCCGCTTGGCCATGGCTATTGAAGCTTCGGGATTGGGTCCCCGATACTACTGCGTCATGAGATCAAGGCATCTTGGGTTTTCTGAGCGGGTCTTCTTACTGGCGTGTTTTCTTCCTCATGAGAAGATATGTCTTTATCCCGTTTTTGGCTTGCCTCTCAGGGGTCCTTTTGTTAGATCGTCTCATACCACTGAAATAGGTGCGGCAATAACCAGCAGAATCATTCCCATAGATGAGTTACCCTATACTTGTGCAGCTTGTGAGGACTGCTTTTGTGACCATATGATGGACGGACTTATGGAAGTGTAAAGAGTTCTTCTATCTTTACTGTATAAGTTCCGAGAATGAATAAAGTTTAAATCTTGTTCTTATCTTGAATCTTGCTCTCTTGAGACTTTTTTTAAATTGGTGGTTAATCTTAATTAAAAAAAATTTCTCTCAGTCTCATACTTGTGCATCTTGCGAAATTACCCCCAGTTTGCGAGATGAGGGCATCTCGCATTTTTCAAGTGGGAGAGAATGTAAGATTCCTCCCCAGCCTCTCAAAATGTCCAGCATCTTCTCCTAAAATCAATCCCTCTTCAGAAATATAAAAGACTTGTTTCTAACTGTTTTAACCTAGAGAGAGAAAATATTCTAGAGAGAGAATATTCAGATTTTAAATATTTTTGGATAGAAAATTATCTCATCTTATTAAAATAAGTTCCCCTGAAACAGAAATTCAAAAAGAACTTTCCAATGTGCAATTGGAATTAATTAGAAATGGGTATAAAGGACCTTAGCCTAAGGGTCTAGATTTTCAGAAATTTTTGGATTATGGTCCAATTAAGGTTCCTATGGGCCAATAGCATCAATCCATGTGTAGGGAGGAGATAAATCCTATTTGTAAAAGAAGATACCCAAAAATGAGTAAATGCTCACATAAGATGAAGAGTTGAAAATGTACAAGGTTTATTAGTAAAAAATTATGAGCAATATTAAAAGTATGACATATGTAAGGAAGGGGAGTTCTTTAAAGGAGGTGCATATTTCACATAAGATGAAGAGTTGAAAATGTACAAGGTTTATTAGTAAAAAATTATGAGCAATATTAAAAGTATGACATATGTAAGGAAGGGGAGTTCTTTAAAGGAGGTGCATATTTCACATAAGATGAAGAGTTGAAAATGTACAAGGTTTATTAGTAAAAAATTATGAGCAATATTAAAAGTATGACATATGTAAGGAAGGGGAGTTCTTTAAAGGAGGTGCATATTTCACATAAGATGAAGAGTTGAAAATGTACAAGGTTTATTAGTAAAAAACTATGAGCAATATTAAAAATATGACATATGTAAGGAAGGGGAGTTCTTTAAAGGAGGTGCATATTTCACATGCTTGAATGAGTTTTAAACTCATAAAAATTGAGATATTTCATCTCTCCTCTCTCCTCATTCAAGTCTAGTTCCAAAAAATTAGCTTAACTGACCTAAAAATGGTCAAAAATTGACCAAACTGATTTGGAAAATTCTACAATCAGTTTGTTTGGTTAGGAGCTCAAATTTTCCTATAAATAGAAGCCTCCCCCTTGTTGAAAAATATATAGTGTTTATGCATCGTTACTCTACTCCACCTAAGCCAAGAACTGTGAATTCATTTAATAATTCACTAGTTTTTGGAGCTTCCCTCTTTCTTCAATCCCCATTAGTGGCTCCATCAACATACTTAACCAATTGATTGGTTGGGGGCCTCTACCGTGAACAAAGAATCAAGCAATTTGTAAGGTAATTAGTGAATATTCTATAATTTCTCAATGTTTCTCTCTTCTCAACCCCTCTCAAACTTGAGAAGCTTAATTGGTATGGTTTTTTTAAATGCTATTAAAGTTAATTGGTGAATAGTAGTGAAGAGTTACATAATTTAATAAATGCTATTGAAGTTAATTTTTATTTATGTTTAAACTCTAATGGTTTTTATGTAATTTCTCTCTCTCACTCAAGAAATGGTCATACTCATGACCCATTCTCAATCCACATGAGGCTTTTCATAAAGCTTTTCCTTAATCCAAGATTAAGCTATGCTTGAGGCCAAATTAATGGCTTTTTCATATGCTTTTAGTTTATGCATATTGATGATTCAATCCATTATAGATTAATGATCCAATTAGAGATCATTTTAATTATTTCCTTAATGATAAGCTTTATCCCTTAGAAAAAATTGAGATTTATCAGTCATAGCAGCGGAGCTATGGTAAAATTTTTATAAAAAATATGCATAAAATAATTTCATTCAAAGCATAAAAAGAGGACTTCCTACCATATTCTAGGAATTATCATCCTAGATTAATTGAAAGAATTTCATTATAATCATGGAGAAATTGAATTTTAATATCATGCATAAAGGATAATTCTTTTATATCAAAAGTGTTACTTTTATCATTTTTAATTTTCATGCATAGAAGTATGTATAAAGGAAAAAAAAATTTATATCAAAAGTGTTACTTTTATCATTTTTAATTTTCATGCATAGAAGTATGCATAAAGGATAATTTTTTTAATATCAAAAGTGTTACTTTTATCATTTTTAATTTTCATGCATAGAAGTATGCATAAAAGAAAAATTTTTATATTAAAAGTGTTACTTTTATCATTTTTAATTTTCATGCATAGAAGTATGCATAAAGGAAAATTTTTATATCAAAAGTGTTACTTTTATCATTTTTAATTTTCATGCATAGAAGTATGCATAAAGGATAATTTTTTTTATATTAAAAGTGTTACTTTTATCATATTGGATTTCATGCATAGAGGTATGCATAAAAGTTGAATATTTTATTATAAAAGTGTTACTTTTAGCATAATTGAATTTCATGCATAGAGGTATGCATAAAAGATATGGGAAGTGATAAGATATGATAAGATGCATGTGGATGTGGATATGGATGTGTATGTATGAATGTGGATATGGGATGTGGATGTATAAATGAGGATGTGAAAATGGAGATAAGCATGTAGATGTGGATGTATGGATGTGAATGTGGATGTGGATGTGGATGTATGAATGTGGATGTATGGATGTATGAATGTGGATGTATGGATGTGAATGAGGATGTAGATGTGGATGCATGGATGTAAATGTGGATGTGGATGTATGGATGTATGCATGTAGATGTGGATGCATGAATGTGGATGTATGGATGTGAATGAGCATATAGATGTGGATGTATGGATGTGAATGTGCATGTAGATATGGATGTATATATGTGAATGGGAATGTGGATGTGGATGTATGTATGCATGTGGATGTGGATATGGATGTGTATGTATGAATGTGGATATGGGATGTGGATGTATAAATGAGGATGTGAAAATGGAGATAAGCATGTAGATGTGGATGTATGGATGTGAATGTGGATGTATGAATGTGGATGTATGGATGTGAATGTGGATGTGGATGTGGATGTATGAATGTGGATGTATGGATGTATGAATGTGGATGTATGGATGTGAATGAGGATGTAGATGTGGATGCATGGATGTAAATGTGGATGTGGATGTATGGATGTATGCATGTAGATGTGGATGCATGAATGTGGATGTATGGATGTGAATGAGCATATAGATGTGGATGTATGGATGTGAATGTGCATGTAGATATGGATGTATATATGTGAATGGGAATGTGGATGTGGATGTATGTATGCATGTGGATGTGGATATGGATGTGTATGTATGAATGTGGATATGGGATGTGGATGTATAAATGAGGATGTGAAAATGGAGATAAGCATGTAGATGTGGATGTATGGATGTGAATGTGGATGTGGATGTGGATGTGGATGTGGATGTATGAATGTGGATGTATGGATGTGAATGAGGATGTAGATGTGAATGCATGGATGTAAATGTGGATGTGGATGTATGGATGTATGCATGTAGATGTGGATACATGAATGTGGATGTATGGATGTGAATGAGCATATAGATGTGGATGTATGGATGTGAATGTGCATGTAGATATGGATGTATATATGTGAATGGGAATGTGGATGTGGATGTATGTATGCATGTGGATGTGGATATGGATGTGTATGTATGAATGTGGATATGGGATGTGGATGTATAAATGAGGATGTGAAAATGGAGATAAGCATGTAGATGTGGATGTATGGATGTGAATGTGGATGTGGATGTGGATGTATGAATTTGGATGTATGGATGTGAATGAGGATGTGGATGTGGATGCATGGATGTAAATGTGGATGTGTATGTATGGATGTATGCATGTAGATGTGGATACATGAATGTGGATGTATGGATGTGAATGAGGATATAGATGTGGATGTATGGATGTGAATGTGCATGTAGATATGGATGTATAGATGTGAATGGAAATGTGGATGTGGATGTATGTATGTATGTGGATATGGATGTATGAATGAGGACGTGATAATGAATGTATGCATGTGGATGTGGATATAGATGTGTATGTATGAATGCGGATATGGATGTGGATATGGATGTGTATGTATGAATGTGGATATGGGATGTGGATGTATAAATGAGGATGTGAAAATGGAGATAAGCATGTAGATGTGGATGTATGGATGTGGATGTGGATGTGGATGTGGATGTATGGATGTGGATATGGATGTGAATATATGATATGTGATGTGAAGGAATCTGAAGTGAAGAGATGGAAAATGATGTGATTGGATGAGTACACGTATAAATGAAATGTGGAATAAGTAATGTGGATTGTATGAGGGATAATGTGAAAAAATGAGAGTTAACATAGAAATTGTATTTGTAAACTGTTTGTAAATGCTGTCTGTAAATGGCTGTTTTATGTCAAGAATGCTGGGAAAGCATTTTGACCATCTTGTGATTAAGGTCGTGGAGACCTAACTGATAAAGTTGCAACTGCTGACGGAGAGTCAATGGAGGACGTCTCACGTAGCAAGGTCGGCCGAGGTCTTGACCAGCCTCGGTTCGATTAAAATGGTGAGCTTCCGGTACGGTGGATGAGGGACCAAGGAAGCGGCCTATGAGTGAAGCGCTAGGTCACCTGCGAAGGATCCTAGAGGGTGCTGACCATACGGTGCTCGGGCTCTGGGTCGCCTAGGATACCCACGCGTGCGTCGAGGAAGATATTGGAACAAGGAGTAAGAGTTGTTTTGTGAAACCGGGCATGGATCTGGTTGATTGACCTTGCTGGTCTTCAATGGATGAGTCCATGGCTCTTTATATGGATCTGTTGGTTGATCTTGCTGATCTTCAACGAGAGTCCATCTTGATTTTTATAAGTGATTATATTGCCGAGTATTATGGGCTAGGAACTATTGAAAAGGCCCCTGTGTGGACAGGTGGTGAGCGTTCTAGTTGCCAATGATGCCATAGATACTCTGATGAAGGAATGATGGGAAATTATGAATCAACTGGATAAATTGGAAGATCGTGATCAGTGGTACTATGGTTTCATTAAAGAATTGTTTTAAAGTTAGCTGATGCTAAGAAAAGGCAATTTTCATATTGGGTGTGTAAGTGGTGTGGCTAGTTTTATGTTTGCATGAACTTCCGGCTAGGGGGCCTTGGAACTCTTTTCCTTGGTACCCGGGACAAAACCTAACCAAATTCCAAATTGGATCCCATCACTACAGTGGTTGGGTGGTTGGCTAACCCATGGGATCGGATGGGGTTAGGCTGGACTGATGGATCCATAAATCGAGATTTAATTTCTATTATTACGATAGATGAAGTAAATCCCGGATAGAAATTGTTCTATGGATAGGAATCAACGGCTGTGCCTCTTGATGGGGAAAAAAGCGTTGATCCCAATGATCCAAGTGCAAGTTTCTTCCTTGATTTGACCAAGTACCGTTAAAGGTGTAGTCAGATCAGTTGATTCGTAATGATCTTGACTACGTTAGAGTAAAGAGTTATCCTGGTGGAATCGCCTATGCTTTCCGGGTAAAGGAAGTTTTTCCGGTTTCGGTTTTGGACAAACCGACGGATTAGTCTCTTGTCCGGATATCCGTGGGCGAGGCCCCGAATGTGGGACCCCTGTCCCACGCGAGAAGTGCTACTTCCGCTGCCAGTATCGTGAATTCGTTGCTCGGTGGGAACAGGGATCTTACATAGGAACTATGGAAACGGCCTCTGTGTGGACAGGTGGTGAGCGTTCTAGTTGCCAATGATGCTATAGATACTCTGATGAAGGATTGATGGGAAATTATGAATCAACCGGATAAATTGGAAGATTGTGATCAGTGGTACTATGGTTTCATTAAAGGATTGTTTTAAAGTTAGCTGATGCTAAGAAAAAGGCAATTTCATATTGGGTGTGTAAGTGGTGTGGCTAGTTTTATGTTTGCATGAACTTCCGGCTAGGGGGCCTCGGAACTCTTTTCCTTGGTACCCGGGACAAAACCTAACCAAATTCCAAATTGGATCCCATCACTACAGTGGTTGGGCGGTTGGCTAACCCGTGGGATCGGATGGGGTTAGGCTGGACTGATGGATCCGTAAATCGAGATTTAATTTCTATTATTACGATAGATGAAGTAAATCCCGGATAGAAATTGTTCTATGGATAGGAATCAACGGCTGTGCCTCTTGATGGGGAAAAAAGCGTTGACCCCAATGATCCAAGTGCAAGTTTCTTCCTTGATTTGACCAAGTACCGTTAAAGGTGCAGTCACATCAGTTGATCCGTAATGATCTTGACTACGTTAGAGTAAAGAGTTATCCTGGTGGAATTGCCCATGCTTTCCGGGTAAAGGAAGTTTTTCCGGTTTCGGTTTTGGACAAACCGACGGATTAGTCTCTTGTTCGGATATCCATGGGCGAGGCCCCGAGTGTGAGACCCCTACCCACGCATGATGTGCTACTTCCGCCTGCTAGTACCCCGAATCCGTTGCTCGGTGGGAACAGGGGGACCTCACAGTTGGTATCAGAGCCAGGTTGGTTAATAAAGATCAACTGAGAAGCCAAATATGTCAAAAATTATCAAGAAGCACAAAAAGGTTGTAATTGTGTGATATAATTCATACAATTTGATATTCAAACTGAAATTCGTGATTTGGTAATTGGGTCTTCAGATGGAAGTACTATAATTATTTAGAATCCCTGACTTGCTTGAGGCCTAGACATGATGGTATTTATCTTATAATTCCAAGGACCGTGACTACCCGTATATACCGAGAGTATACTGCAGCTCTTTACTGACAGTATATACGAGTAAATCTAAGACTTGAAATTATAAGCATTATTGCTATCCAGAGGATGATTTCGAATGTGGTTGATATGATTTTTAATTCTGTTTGAGAATTGATGAATTGATTTGGATTCTGATTGAAAAATGATGATCCCTGAAATTTGGTTGAAATGTAATAAGCTGAGCGAAACCTCAATGAGGATGAATGGGACGAGTCCATGTGATGATATTCATAACTGGAATGATGATAATGATTTCAGCAAATCACTATGAGATTAGTGGATTGTGCTGTCAGATTGCTACTATTAATACTTGACCGTTAGATCAAGTTAAGGGATGACAAATTGAGAACTTACTTGACTGAAACTCCCGTGGAGGAATGTTCAGAAGGAAATTTTTCGGTCTAATGGACCATTATCATGTTAAAGATATGAATGATATGATCTAAATGAATTGTTGATGAGTTCTAAGGGATATTTATCCCAGTATTCTGTTGGGTTGACCAGAATATAAGGAACCCCAGAATAAAATTGGATCTTAAGAAAAAGAGTTATCCTCTACCTTGCGAGATGAGGACATCTCGCACTTTTTTAAGTGGGGTAGAATGTAAGATTCCTCCCCAACCTTCGAGGTATACAGGAGTAAGAATCTTCCTTTTGATCTTATAATTATTCCCTCTCTAAAATAAAAGAAAGATTCTGTATATATAAAAAAAAGAAAGATCCTTTTCCTAGAATACTTCTCAGGAGTCCCACCTGTTTTAAGGATTCAGAACAATGAGTTCAGAAGTGAAAATCGGTGTTTTGGATACCACGGTTTTGGTTTTCATTCGAGTACGGCCCAAAAAGAAGTTCTTTATCTCTTGGGGAGTATAAGAAGTTATCCCCCAGATATTGTGAACTTATCTGAATTCAATGAAAGTAGGTGACTTAGCCTACAAGCTTCTTTTATCTCCTTATCTCAAAGTTCTTAATGCCTTCTATAGAAAAATGTGCCAAACCCAAATCATGGAAAGACGGTAAAACTTCAGTGGCAAGTTACCGTTGGCTTCTAGGTTACGCTAGCTCCTTCCTCTATATAAGTCGTAACTTTTACTTGTCGCTCACAGTAATCTTACCCCCATCAATCTCCTTCCTTTCTTAATCTCCTTCATGGCCTGGCAACAAGAATTAGTTTTATCCATGATGATTTCTCACCTTCAAGACGCAAGGGAGTCTGTGAAGAAAGATTTTATAGAGCAGTATTCAAGCGCTCACTTTTCCCTCACTTGGGAACTTCTGTAGCGCAGACAAAATGGCGGACCTATCAAGACATAACTAGGGTAACACCCTGGGGTCAGCAACATTTTCGTAACAATGTCCGCTTAGCCATGGTTATTGAAGCTTTGGGTTTGGGTCCCCGATACTACTGCGTCATGAGATCAAGGCATCCTGGGTTTTCTGAGCGGGTCTTCTTACTGGCGTGTTTTCTTCCTCATGAGAAGATATGCCTTTACCCCGTTTTTGGCTTACCTCTCAGAGGTCCTTTTGTTAGATCACCTCATACCACTGAGATAGGTGCGGCAATAACCAGCAGAACCATTCCCATAGATGAGTTACCCTATACTTGTGCAGCTTGTGAGGACTGCTTTTGTGACCATATGATGGACGGGCTTATGGAAGTGTAAAGAGTTCTTCTATCTTTACTGTATAAGTTCCGAGAATGAATAAAGTTTAAATCTTGTTCTTATCTTGAATCTTGCTCTCTTTGAGACTTTTTCTTGGTGGTTAATCCTGATTTAAATTTTTCTCTAAGTCTCATAATTCGTGCATCTTGCGAAATTATCCCAGTTTGCGAGATGAGGACATCTCGCGTTTTTTAAGTGGGGTAGAATGTAAGATTCCTCCCCCAAACCCCTTTTTGATGTCTAGTATCTTCTTCTATAATCAATCCCTCTTCAGAAATATAAAAGACTTGTTTCTAACTGTTTTAACCTAGAGAGAGAAAATATTCTAGAGAGAGAATATTCAGATTTTTAATATTTTTAGATAGAAAATTATCTCATCTTATTAAAATAAGTTCCCCTGAAACAGAAATTCAAAAAAGAACTTTCCAATGTGCAATTGAAATTAATTAGAAATGTGTATAAAGGACCTTAGTCTAAGGGTCTAGATTTTCAGAAATTTTTGGATTATGGTCCAATTAAGGTTCCTATGGGCCAATAGCATCAATCCATGTGTAGGGAGGAGATAAATCCAATTTGAAAAAGAAGATACCCAAAAATGAGTAAATGCTCACATAAGATGAAGAGTTGAAAATGTACAAGGTTTATTAGTAAAAAATTATGAGCAATATTAAAAGTATGACATATGTAAGGAAGAGGAGTTCTTTAAAGGAGGTGCATATTTCACATAAGATGAAGAGTTGAAAATGTACAAGGTTTATTAGTAAAAAATTATGAGCAATATTAAAAGTATGACATATGTAAGGAAGAGGAGTTCTTTAAAGGAGGTGCATATTTCACATAAGATGAAGAGTTGAAAATGTACAAGGTTTATTAGTAAAAAATTATGAGCAATATTAAAAGTATGACATATGTAAGGAAGGGGAGTTCTTTAAAGGAGGTGCATATTTCACATAAGATGAAGAGTTGAAAATGTACAAGGTTTATTAGTAAAAAAACTATGAGCAATATTAAAAATATGACATATGTAAGGAAGGGGAGTTCTTTAAAGGAGGTGCATATTTCACATGCTTGAATGAGTTTTAAACTCATAAAAATTGAGATATTTCATCTCTCCTCTCTCCTCATTTAAGTCTAGTTCCAAAAAGTTAGCTTAACTGACCTAAAAATGGTCAAATATTGACCAAACTGATTTAGAAAATTCTAGAATCAGTTTGTTTGGTTAGGAGCTCAATTTTTCCTATAAATAGAAGCCTCCCCCTTGTTGAAAAATATATAGTGTTTATGCATCGTTACTCTACTCCACCTAAGCCAAGAACTGTGAATTCATTTAATAATTCACTAGTTTTTGGAGCTTCCCTCTTTCTTCAATCCCCATTAGTGGCTCCATCAACATACTTAACCAATTGATTGGTTGGGGGCCTCTACCATGAACAAAGAATCAAGGAAGTTGTAAGGTAATTAGTGAATATTGATCTTTCTATAATTTCTCAATGTTTCTCTCTTCTCAACCCCTCTCAAGCTTGAGAAGTTTAATTGGTATGGTTTTTTTTAAATGCTATTGAAGTTTGAATAGTAGTGAAGAGTTACATAATTTAATAAATGCTATTGAAGTTAATTTTCATTTATGTTTAAATTCTAATGATTCTTATGTAAATTCTCTCTCTCACTCAAGAAATGGTCATACTCATGACCCGTTCTCAATCCAAATCAAGCTTTTCATAAAGCTTTTCCTTAACCCAAGATTAAGGCCAAATTAATGGCTTTTTTCTATGCTTTTAGTTTATGAATATTGATGATTCAATCCATTATGGATTAATAATCCAATTAGAGATCATTTTAATTATTTCCTTAATGATAAGCATTATCCCTTAGAAAAATTGAGATTTATCAGTCATAGCAGCGGAGCTATGGCAAAATTTTTATAAAAATTATGCATAAAATAATTTCATTCAAAGCATAAAAAGAGGACTTCCTACCATATTCTAGGAATTGTCATCCTAGATTAATTGAAAGAATTTCATTACAATCATGGAGAAATTGAATTTTAATATCATGCATAAAGGATAAGTTTTTATATCAAAAATGTTATTTTTACCATTTTTATTTCATGCATAGAAGTATGTATAGTGGATAAAATTTTTTATATCAAAAGTGTTACTTTTATCATTTTTAATTTTCATGCATAAAAGTATGCATAAAAGAAAATTTTTATATCAAAAGTGTTACTTTTATCATTTTTAATTTTCATGCATAAAAGTATGCATAAAAGAAAATTTTTATATCAAAAGTGTTACTTTTATCATTTTTAATTTTCATGCATAAAAGTATGCATGAAAGAAAATTTTTATATCAAAAGTGTTACTTTTATCATTTTTAATTTTCATGCATAGAAGTATGCATAAAGGAAAATTTTTATATCAAAAGTGTTACTTTTATCATTTTTAATTTTCATGCATAGAAGTATGCATAAAGGAAAAAAATTTATATCAAAAGTGTTACTTTTATCATTTTTAATTTTCATGCATAAAAGAAAATTTTTATATCAAAAGTGTTACTTTTATCATTTTTAATTTTCATGCATAGAAGTATGCATAAAAGAAAATTTTTATATCAAAAGTGTTACTTTTATCATATTGGATTTCATGCATATAGGTATGCATAAAAGATATTCTTTTTATACTAAAAGTGTGATTTTCCTCATAAATGGATTTTATGCTTAACTTAGATGCATAAGAGAAATTTTTTTATTCTAAAAGTGTAATTTCTACCAAATTGAATTTATGCATAAGAAGATGCATAAAAGATTGATTTTTTAATTCAAAAGTGTCATTCTCATCTAAATTGAATTTATGTATAGAAAAATGCATAAAAGATTAAAATTTAATTCAAAAGTGTCATTTTCATTAAAAATGAATTTATGCATAGGAAGATGCATAAAAGATTGATTTTTACTTTGAAAGTATTAATCTCCTTAAATAGAATTTATTCATAAATAAATGTGTAAAGAAATCTTATATCAAATGTAAGAATTCTCTTGTATTCTATAAATAGATAAGAGATGTGATAGGATGTGATAAGAGGTGTGATAAGATGCTTATGAAATAAGTTAGGAGGTGATAAGAGATGTGATAAGAGGTGTGATAAGAGGTGATAAGATGCTTATGAAATAAGTTAGGAGGTGATAAGATGAATTAAGATGTGTATGGGGGGATGAGGTAAGAAGTGTATGTGATAGGATAAGATGTATATGGGTTGTGATAGGGCGAGAATGGATGTGATGTAAAAGATTAGATGTGAAGGTATATGGGGTTATATAAATGGGAATGTGGAAATGGATGTATGTATGTGGATGTGTGGATGTGGAGATGGGAGTGTGGATGTATGAACGTGAAAATGGATATATGCATGAAGATATAAATGCATAGATGTGAATGTGGATGTAGATGTGGATGTATAGATGTGAATGGATGTGGATGTATAGATGTGAATGGGAATGTGGATGTGGATGTATATGAATGTGGATGTAGATGTGGATGTATAGATGTGAATGTGGAATGTGGATGTGGATGTATGTATGTATGTGGATGTAGATGTGGATGTATAGATGTGAATGGGAATGGGGATGTGGATGTATGTGAATGTGAATGTAGATGTGGATGTATAGATGTGAATGTGGAATGTGGATGTATAGATGTGGATGTATGGGAATGTGGATGTGGATGTATGTGAATGTGAATGTGGATGTGGATGTATGTATGTATGTGGATGTAGATGTGGATGTATGGATGTGTATGTATGAATGTGGATATGGGATGTGGATGTATAAATGAGGATGTGAAAATGGAGGTAAGCATGTAGATGTGGATGTATGGATGTGAATGTGGATGTGGATGTGGATGTATGGATGTGGATATGGATGTGTATGTATGAATGTGGATATGGGATGTGGATGTATAAATGAAGATGTGAAAATGGAGATAAGCATGTAGATGTGGATGTATGGATGTGAATGTGGATATGGATGTGGATGTATGGATGTGGATATGTATGTGAATATATGATATGTGATGTGAAGAAAATTGAAGTGAAGAGATGGAAAATGAGGTGATTGGATGAGTACACATATAAATGGAATGTGGAATAAGTAATGTGGATTAATGAGGAACAATGTGGAAAAATGAGAGTTAATATAGAAACTGTATTTGTAAACTGTTTGTAAATGCTGTTTGTAAATGGCTGTTTTATGTCAAGAATGCTGGGGAAGCATTTTGACCGTCTTGTGATTAAGGTCGTGGAGACCTAATTGATAAAGTTGCAACTGCTGATGACGGAGAGTCAATGGAGGACGTCTCGCATAGCAAGGTCGACCGAGGTCTTGACCAGCCTCGGTTCGATTAAAATGGTGAGCTTCCGGTACGGTGGATGAGGGACCAAGGAAGCGGCCTATGAGTGAAGCGCTAGGTCACCTGCGAAGGATCCTAGAGGGTGCTGACCATACGGTGCTCGGGCTCTGGGTCGCCTAGGATACCCACGCGTGCGTCGAGGAAGATATTGGAACAAGGAGTAAGAGTTGTTTTGTGAAACCGGGCATGGATCTGGTTGACTGACCTTGCTGGTTCCTCAACGGATGAGTCCATGGCTCTTTTATATGGATCTGTTGGTTGATCTTGCTGATCTTCAACGAGAGTCCATCTTGATAAATGATTATATTGCCGAGTATTATGGGCTAGGATGTAAGATTCCTCCCCAGCCTCTCAAAATGTCCAGCATCTTCTCCTAAAATCAATCCCTCTTCAGAAATATAAAAGACTTGTTTCTAACTGTTTTAACCTAGAGAGAGAAAATATTCTAGAGAGAGAATATTCAGATTTTTAATATTTTTGGATAGAAAATTATCTCATCTTATTAAAATAAGTTCCCCTGAAACAGAAATTCAAAAAGAACTTTCCAATGTGCAATTGGAATTAATTAGAAATGGGTATAAAGGACCTTAGCCTAAGGGTCTAGATTTTCAGAAATTTTTGGATTATGGTCCAATTAAGGTTCCTATGGGCCAATAGCATCAATCCATGTGTAGGGAGGAGATAAATCCTATTTGTAAAAGAAGATACCCAAAAATGAGTAAATGCTCACATAAGATGAAGAGTTGAAAATGTACAAGGTTTATTAGTAAAAAATTATGAGCAATATTAAAAGTATGACATATGTAAGGAAGGGGAGTTCTTTAAAGGAGGTGCATATTTCACATAAGATGAAGAGTTGAAAATGTACAAGGTTTATTAGTAAAAAATTATGAGCAATATTAAAAGTATGACATATGTAAGGAAGGGGAGTTCTTTAAAGGAGGTGCATATTTCACATAAGATGAAGAGTTGAAAATGTACAAGGTTTATTAGTAAAAAATTATGAGCAATATTAAAAGTATGACATATGTAAGGAAGGGGAGTTCTTTAAAGGAGGTGCATATTTCACATAAGATGAAGAGTTGAAAATGTACAAGGTTTATTAGTAAAAAACTATGAGCAATATTAAAAATATGACATATGTAAGGAAGGGGAGTTCTTTAAAGGAGGTGCATATTTCACATGCTTGAATGAGTTTTAAACTCATAAAAATTGAGATATTTCATCTCTCCTCTCTCCTCATTCAAGTCTAGTTCCAAAAAATTAGCTTAACTGACCTAAAAATGGTCAAAAATTGACCAAACTGATTTGGAAAATTCTACAATCAGTTTGTTTGGTTAGGAGCTCAAATTTTCCTATAAATAGAAGCCTCCCCCTTGTTGAAAAATATATAGTGTTTATGCATCGTTACTCTACTCCACCTAAGCCAAGAACTGTGAATTCATTTAATAATTCACTAGTTTTTGGAGCTTCCCTCTTTCTTCAATCCCCATTAGTGGCTCCATCAACATACTTAACCAATTGATTGGTTGGGGGCCTCTACCGTGAACAAAGAATCAAGCAATTTGTAAGGTAATTAGTGAATATTGCTCTTTTCTATAATTTCTCAATGTTTCTCTCTTCTCAACCCCTCTCAAACTTGAGAAGCTTAATTGGTATGGTTTTTTTAAATGCTATTAAAGTTAATTGGTGAATAGTAGTGAAGAGTTACATAATTTAATAAATGCTATTGAAGTTAATTTTTAGTTATGTTTAAACTCTAATGGTTTTTATGTAATTTCTCTCTCTCACTCAAGAAATGGTCATACTCATGACCCATTCTCAATCCACATGAGGCTTTTCATAAAGCTTTTCCTTAATCCAAGATTAAGCTATGCTTGAGGCCAAATTAATGGCTTTTTCATATGCTTTTAGTTTATGCATATTGATGATTCAATCCATTATAGATTAATGATCCAATTAGAGATAATTTTAATTATTTCCTTAATGATAAGCTTTATCCCTTAGAAAAAATTGAGATTTATCAGTCATAGCAGCGGAGCTATGGTAAAATTTCTATAAAAAATATGCATAAAATAATTTCATTCAAAGCATAAAAAGAGGACTTCCTACCATATTCTAGGAATTATCATCCTAGATTAATTGAAAGAATTTCATTATAATCATGGAGAAATTGAATTTTAATATCATGCATAAAGGATAATTCTTTTATATCAAAAGTGTTACTTTTATCATTTTTAATTTTCATGCATAGAAGTATGTATAAAGGAAAAAAAATTTTATATCAAAAGTGTTACTTTTATCATTTTTAATTTTCATGCATAGAAGTATGCATAAAGGATAATTTTTTTAATATCAAAAGTGTTACTTTTATCATTTTTAATTTTCATGCATAGAAGTATGCATAAAAGAAAAAATTTTATATTAAAAGTGTTACTTTTATCATTTTTAATTTTCATGCATAGAAGTATGCATAAAGGAAAATTTTTATATCAAAAGTGTTACTTTTATCATTTTTAATTTTCATGCATAGAAGTATGCATAAAGGATAATTTTTTTTATATCAAAAGTGTTACTTTTATCATATTGGATTTCATGCATAGAGGTATGCATAAAAGTTGAATATTTTATTATAAAAGTGTTACTTTTAGCATAATTGAATTTCATGCATAGAGGTATGCATAAAAGATATGGGAAGTGATAAGATATGATAAGATGCATGTGGATGTGGATATGGATGTGTATGTATGAATGTGGATATGGGATGTGGATGTATAAATGAGGATGTGAAAATGGAGATAAGCATGTAGATGTGGATGTATGGATGTGAATGTGGATGTGGATGTGGATGTATGAATGTGGATGTATGGATGTATGAATGTGGATGTATGGATGTGAATGAGGATGTAGATGTGGATGCATGGATGTAAATGTGGATGTGGATGTATGGATGTATGCATGTAGATGTGGATGCATGAATGTGGATGTATGGATGTGAATGAGCATATAGATGTGGATGTATGGATGTGAATGTGCATGTAGATATGGATGTATATATGTGAATGGGAATGTGGATGTGGATGTATGTATGCATGTGGATGTGGATATGGATGTGTATGTATGAATGTGGATATGGGATGTGGATGTATAAATGAGGATGTGAAAATGGAGATAAGCATGTAGATGTGGATGTATGGATGTGAATGTGGATGTATGAATGTGGATGTATGGATGTGAATGTGGATGTGGATGTGGATGTATGAATGTGGATGTATGGATGTATGAATGTGGATGTATGGATGTGAATGAGGATGTAGATGTGGATGCATGGATGTAAATGTGGATGTGGATGTATGGATGTATGCATGTAGATGTGGATGCATGAATGTGGATGTATGGATGTGAATGAGCATATAGATGTGGATGTATGGATGTGAATGTGCATGTAGATATGGATGTATATATGTGAATGGGAATGTGGATGTGGATGTATGTATGCATGTGGATGTGGATATGGATGTGTATGTATGAATGTGGATATGGGATGTGGATGTATAAATGAGGATGTGAAAATGGAGATAAGCATGTAGATGTGGATGTATGGATGTGAATGTGGATGTGGATGTGGATGTGGATGTATGAATGTGGATGTATGGATGTATGAATGTGGATGTATGGATGTGAATGAGGATGTAGATGTGAATGCATGGATGTAAATGTGGATGTGGATGTATGGATGTATGCATGTAGATGTGGATACATGAATGTGGATGTATGGATGTGAATGAGCATATAGATGTGGATGTATGGATGTGAATGTGCATGTAGATATGGATGTATATATGTGAATGGAAATGTGGATGTGGATGTATGTATGCATGTGGATGTGGATATGGATGTGTATGTATGAATGTGGATATGGGATGTGGATGTATAAATGAGGATGTGAAAATGGAGATAAGCATGTAGATGTGGATGTATGGATGTGAATGTGGATGTGGATGTGGATGTATGAATTTGGATGTATGGATGTGAATGAGGATGTGGATGTGGATGCATGGATGTAAATGTGGATGTGTATGTATGGATGTATGCATGTAGATGTGGATACATGAATGTGGATGTATGGATGTGAATGAGGATATAGATGTGGATGTATGGATGTGAATGTGCATGTAGATATGGATGTATAGATGTGAATGGAAATGTGGATGTGGATGTATGTATGTATGTGGATATGGATGTATGAATGAGGACGTGATAATGAATGTATGCATGTGGATGTGGATATAGATGTGTATGTATGAATGCGGATATGGATGTGGATATGGATGTGTATGTATGAATGTGGATATGGGATGTGGATGTATAAATGAGGATGTGAAAATGGAGATAAGCATGTAGATGTGGATGTATGGATGTGGATGTGGATGTGGATGTGGATGTATGGATGTGGATATGGATGTGAATATATGATATGTGATGTGAAGGAATCTGAAGTGAAGAGATGGAAAATGATGTGATTGGATGAGTACACATATAAATGAAATGTGGAATAAGTAATGTGGATTGTATGAGGGATAATGTGAAAAAATGAGAGTTAACATAGAAATTGTATTTGTAAACTGTTTGTAAATGCTGTCTGTAAATGGCTGTTTTATGTCAAGAATGCTGGGAAAGCATTTTGACCATCTTGTGATTAAGGTCGTGGAGACCTAACTGATAAAGTTGCAACTGCTGACGGAGAGTCAATGGAGGACGTCTCACGTAGCAAGGTCGGCCGAGGTCTTGACCAGCCTCGGTTCGATTAAAATGGTGAGCTTCCGGTACGGTGGATGAGGGACCGAGGAAGCGGCCTATGAGTGAAGCGCTAGGTCACCTGCGAAGGATTCTAGAGGGTGCTGACCATACGGTGCTCGGGCTCTGGGTCGCCTAGGATACCCACGCGTGCGTCGAGGAAGATATTGGAACAAGGAGTAAGAGTTGTTTTGTGAAACCGGGCATGGATCTGGTTGATTGACCTTGCTGGTCTTCAATGGATGAGTCCATGGCTCTTTATATGGATCTGTTGGTTGATCTTGCTGATCTTCAACGAGAGTCCATCTTGATTTTTATAAGTGATTATATTGCCGAGTATTATGGGCTAGGAACTATTGAAAAGGCCCCTGTGTGGACAGGTGGTGAGCGTTCTAGTTGCCAATGATGCCATAGATACTCTGATGAAGGAATGATGGGAAATTATGAATCAACTGGATAAATTGGAAGATCGTGATCAGTGGTACTATGGTTTCATTAAAGAATTGTTTTAAAGTTAGCTGATGCTAAGAAAAGGCAATTTTCATATTGGGTGTGTAAGTGGTGTGGCTAGTTTTATGTTTGCATGAACTTCCGGCTAGGGGGCCTTGGAACTCTTTTCCTTGGTACCCGGGACAAAACCTAACCAAATTCCAAATTGGATCCCATCACTACAGTGGTTGGGTGGTTGGCTAACCCATGGGATCGGATGGGGTTAGGCTGGACTGATGGATCCATAAATCGAGATTTAATTTCTATTATTACGATAGATGAAGTAAATCCCGGATAGAAATTGTTCTATGGATAGGAATCAACGGCTGTGCCTCTTGATGGGGAAAAAAGCGTTGATCCCAATGATCCAAGTGCAAGTTTCTTCCTTGATTTGACCAAGTACCGTTAAAGGTGTAGTCAGATCAGTTGATTCGTAATGATCTTGACTACGTTAGAGTAAAGAGTTATCCTGGTGGAATCGCCTATGCTTTCCGGGTAAAGGAAGTTTTTCCGGTTTCGGTTTTGGACAAACCGACGGATTAGTCTCTTGTCCGGATATCCGTGGGCGAGGCCCCGAATGTGGGACCCCTGTCCCACGCGAGAAGTGCTACTTCCGCTGCCAGTATCGTGAATTCGTTGCTCGGTGGGAACAGGGATCTTACATAGGAACTATGGAAACGGCCTCTGTGTGGACAGGTGGTGAGCGTTCTAGTTGCCAATGATGCTATAGATACTCTGATGAAGGATTGATGGGAAATTATGAATCAACCGGATAAATTGGAAGATTGTGATCAGTGGTACTATGGTTTCATTAAAGGATTGTTTTAAAGTTAGCTGATGCTAAGAAAAAGGCAATTTCATATTGGGTGTGTAAGTGGTGTGGCTAGTTTTATGTTTGCATGAACTTCCGGCTAGGGGGCCTCGGAACTCTTTTCCTTGGTACCCGGGACAAAACCTAACCAAATTCCAAATTGGATCCCATCACTACAGTGGTTGGGCGGTTGGCTAACCCGTGGGATCGGATGGGGTTAGGCTGGACTGATGGATCCGTAAATCGAGATTTAATTTCTATTATTACGATAGATGAAGTAAATCCCGGATAGAAATTGTTCTATGGATAGGAATCAAGGGCTGTGCCTCTTGATGGGGAAAAAAGCGTTGACCCCAATGATCCAAGTGCAAGTTTCTTCCTTGATTTGACCAAGTACCGTTAAAGGTGCAGTCACATCAGTTGATCCGTAATGATCTTGACTACGTTAGAGTAAAGAGTTATCCTGGTGGAATTGCCCATGCTTTCCGGGTAAAGGAAGTTTTTCCGGTTTCGGTTTTGGACAAACCGACGGATTAGTCTCTTGTCCGGATATCCATGGGCGAGGCCCCGAGTGTGAGACCCCTACCCACGCATGATGTGCTACTTCCGCCTGCTAGTACCCCGAATCCGTTGCTCGGTGGGAACAGGGGGACCTCACAGTTGGTATCAGAGCCAGGTTGGTTAATAAAGATCAACTGAGAAGCCAAATATGTCAAAAATTATCAAGAAGCACAAAAAGGTTGTAATTGTGTGATATAATTCATACAATTTGATATTCAAACTGAAATTCGTGATTTGGTAATTGGGTCTTCAGATGGAAGTACTATAATTATTTAGAATCCCTGACTTGCTTGAGGCCTAGACATGATGGTATTTATCTTATAATTCCAAGGACCGTGACTACCCGTATATACCGAGAGTATACTGCAGCTCTTTACTGACAGTATATACGAGTAAATCTAAGACTTGAAATTATAAGCATTATTGCTATCCAGAGGATGATTTCGAATGTGGTTGATATGATTTTTAATTCTGTTTGAAAATTGATGAATTGATTTGGATTCTGATTGAAAAATGATGATCCCTGAAATTTGGTTGAAATGTAATAAGCTGAGCGAAACCTCAATGAGGATGAATGGGACGAGTCCATGTGATGATATTCATAACTGGAATGATGATAATGATTTCAGCAAATCACTATGAGATTAGTGGATTGTGCTGTCAGATTGCTACTATTAATACTTGACCGTTAGATCAAGTTAAGGGATGACAAATTGAGAACTTACTTGACTGAAACTCCCGTGGAGGAATGTTCAGAAGGAAATTTTTCGGTCTAATGGACCATTATCATGTTAAAGATATGAATGATATGATCTAAATGAATTGTTGATGAGTTCTAAGGGATATTTATCCCAGTATTCTGTTGGGTTGACCAGAATATAAGGAACCCCAGAATAAAATTGGATCTTAAGAAAAAGAGTTATCCTCTACCTTGCGAGATGAGGACATCTCGCACTTTTTTAAGTGGGGTAGAATGTAAGATTCCTCCCCAACCTTCGAGGTATACAGGAGTAAGAATCTTCCTTTTGATCTTATAATTATTCCCTCTCTAAAATAAAAGAAAGATTCTGTATATATAAAAAAAAGAAAGATCCTTTTCCTAGAATACTTCTCAGGAGTCCCACCTGTTTTAAGGATTCAGAACAATGAGTTCAGAAGTGAAAATCGGTGTTTTGGATACCACGGTTTTGGTTTTCATTCGAGTACGGCCCAAAAAGAAGTTCTTTATCTCTTGGGGAGTATAAGAAGTTATCCCCCAGATATTGTGAACCTTATCTGAATTCAATGAAAGTAGGTGACTTAGCCTACAAGCTTCTTTTATCTCCTCATCTCAAAGTTCTTAATGCCTTCTATAGAAAAATGTGCCAAACCCAAATCATGGAAAGACGGTAAAACTTCAGTGGCAAGTTACCGTTGGCTTCTAGGTTACGCTAGCTCCTTCCTCTATATAAGTCGTAACTTTTACTTGTCGCTCACAGTAATCTTACCCCCATCAATCTCCTTCCTTTCTTAATCTCCTTCATGGCCTGGCAACAAGAATTAGTTTTATCCATGATGATTTCTCACCTTCAAGACGCAAGGGAGTCTGTGAAGAAAGATTTTATAGAGCAGTATTCAAGCGCTCACTTTTCCCTCACTTGGGAACTTCTGTAGCGCAGACAAAATGGCGGACCTATCAAGACATAACTAGGGTAACACCCTGGGGTCAGCAACATTTTCGTAACAATGTCCGCTTAGCCATGGTTATTGAAGCTTTGGGTTTGGGTCCCCGATACTACTGCGTCATGAGATCAAGGCATCCTGGGTTTTCTGAGCGGGTCTTCTTACTGGCGTGTTTTCTTCCTCATGAGAAGATATGCCTTTACCCCGTTTTTGGCTTACCTCTCAGAGGTCCTTTTGTTAGATCACCTCATACCACTGAGATAGGTGCGGCAATAACCAGCAGAACCATTCCCATAGATGAGTTACCCTATACTTGTGCAGCTTGTGAGGACTGCTTTTGTGACCATATGATGGACGGGCTTATGGAAGTGTAAAGAGTTCTTCTATCTTTACTGTATAAGTTCCGAGAATGAATAAAGTTTAAATCTTGTTCTTATCTTGAATCTTGCTCTCTTTGAGACTTTTTCTTGGTGGTTAATCCTGATTTAAATTTTTCTCTAAGTCTCATAATTCGTGCATCTTGCGAAATTATCCCAGTTTGCGAGATGAGGACATCTCGCATTTTTTAAGTGGGGTAGAATGTAAGATTCCTCCCCCAAACCCCTTTTTGATGTCTAGTATCTTCTTCTATAATCAATCCCTCTTCAGAAATATAAAAGACTTGTTTCTAACTGTTTTAACCTAGAGAGAGAAAATATTCTAGAGAGAGAATATTCAGATTTTTAATATTTTTAGATAGAAAATTATCTCATCTTATTAAAATAAGTTCCCCTGAAACAGAAATTCAAAAAAGAACTTTCCAATGTGCAATTGAAATTAATTAGAAATGTGTATAAAGGACCTTAGTCTAAGGGTCTAGATTTTCAAAAATTTTTGGATTATGGTCCAATTAAGGTTCCTATGGGCCAATAGCATCAATCCATGTGTAGGGAGGAGATAAATCCAATTTGAAAAAGAAGATACCCAAAAATGAGTAAATGCTCACATAAGATGAAGAGTTGAAAATGTACAAGGTTTATTAGTAAAAAATTATGAGCAATATTAAAAGTATGACATATGTAAGGAAGAGGAGTTCTTTAAAGGAGGTGCATATTTCACATAAGATGAAGAGTTGAAAATGTACAAGGTTTATTAGTAAAAAATTATGAGCAATATTAAAAGTATGACATATGTAAGGAAGAGGAGTTCTTTAAAGGAGGTGCATATTTCACATAAGATGAAGAGTTGAAAATGTACAAGGTTTATTAGTAAAAAATTATGAGCAATATTAAAAGTATGACATATGTAAGGAAGGGGAGTTCTTTAAAGGAGGTGCATATTTCACATAAGATGAAGAGTTGAAAATGTACAAGGTTTATTAGTAAAAAAACTATGAGCAATATTAAAAATATGACATATGTAAGGAAGGGGAGTTCTTTAAAGGAGGTGCATATTTCACATGCTTGAATGAGTTTTAAACTCATAAAAATTGAGATATTTCATCTCTCCTCTCTTCTCATTTAAGTCTAGTTCCAAAAAGTTAGCTTAACTGACCTAAAAATGGTCAAATATTGACCAAACTGATTTAGAAAATTCTAGAATCAGTTTGTTTGGTTAGGAGCTCAATTTTTCCTATAAATAGAAGCCTCCCCCTTGTTGAAAAATATATAGTGTTTATGCATCGTTACTCTACTCCACCTAAGCCAAGAACTGTGAATTCATTTAATAATTCACTAGTTTTTGGAGCTTCCCTCTTTCTTCAATCCCCATTAGTGGCTCCATCAACATACTTAACCAATTGATTGGTTGGGGGCCTCTACTATGAACAAAGAATCAAGCAAGTTGTAAGGTAATTAGTGAATATTGATCTTTCTATAATTTCTCAATGTTTCTCTCTTCTCAACCCCTCTCAAGCTTGAGAAGTTTAATTGGTATGGTTTTTTTTAAATGCTATTGAAGTTTGAATAGTAGTGAAGAGTTACATAATTTAATAAATGCTATTGAAGTTAATTTTCATTTATGTTTAAATTCTAATGATTCTTATGTAAATTCTCTCTCTCACTCAAGAAATGGTCATACTCATGACCCGTTCTCAATCCAAATCAAGCTTTTCATAAAGCTTTTCCTTAACCCAAGATTAAGGCCAAATTAATGGCTTTTTTCTATGCTTTTAGTTTATGAATATTGATGATTCAATCCATTATGGATTAATAATCCAATTAGAGATCATTTTAATTATTTTCTTAATGATAAGCATTATCCCTTAGAAAAATTGAGATTTATCAGTCATAGCAGCGGAGCTATGGCAAAATTTTTATAAAAATTATGCATAAAATAATTTCATTCAAAGCATAAAAAGAGGACTTCCTACCATATTCTAGGAATTATCATCCTAGATTAATTGAAAGAATTTCATTACAATCATGGAGAAATTGAATTTTAATATCATGCATAAAGGATAAGTTTTTATATCAAAAATGTTATTTTTACCATTTTTATTTCATGCATAGAAGTATGTATAGTGGATAAAATTTTTTATATCAAAAGTGTTACTTTTATCATTTTTAATTTTCATGCATAAAAGTATGCATAAAAGAAAATTTTTATATCAAAAGTGTTACTTTTATCATATTGGATTTCATGCATATAGGTATGCATAAAAGATATTCTTTTTATACTAAAAGTGTGATTTTCCTCATAAATGGATTTTATGCTTAACTTAGATGCATAAGAGAAATTTTTTTATTCTAAAAGTGTAATTTCTACCAAATTGAATTTATGCATAAGAAGTTGCATAAAAGATTGATTTTTTAATTCAAAAGTGTCATTCTCATCTAAATTGAATTTATGTATAGAAAAATGCATAAAAGATTAAAATTTAATTCAAAAGTGTCATTTTCATTAAAAATGAATTTATGCATAGGAAGATGCATAAAAGATTGATTTTTACTTTGAAAGTATTAATCTCCTTAAATAGAATTTATTCATAAATAAATGTGTAAAGAAATCTTATATCAAATGTAAGAATTCTCTTGTATTCTATAAATAGATAAGAGATGTGATAGGATGTGATAAGAGGTGTGATAAGATGCTTATGAAATAAGTTAGGAGGTGATAAGAGATGTGATAAGAGGTGTGATAAGAGGTGATAAGATGCTTATGAAATAAGTTAGGAGGTGATAAGATGAATTAAGATGTGTATGGGGGGATGAGGTAAGAAGTGTATGTGATAGGATAAGATGTATATGGGTTGTGATAGGGCGAGAATGGATGTGATGTAAAAGATTAGATGTGAAGGTATATGGGGTTATATAAATGGGAATGTGGAAATGGATGTATGTATGTGGATGTGTGGATGTGGAGATGGGAGTGTGGATGTATGAACGTGAAAATGGATATATGCATGAAGATATAAATGCATAGATGTGAATGTGGATGTAGATGTGGATGTATAGATGTGAAGGATGTGGATGTATAGATGTGAATGGGAATGTGGATGTGGATGTATATGAATGTGGATGTAGATGTGGATGTATAGATGTGAATGTGGAATGTGGATGTGGATGTATGTATGTATGTGGATGTAGATGTGGATGTCTAGATGTGAATGGGAATGGGGATGTGGATGTATGTGAATGTGAATGTAGATGTGGATGTATAGATGTGAATGTGGAATGTGGATGTATAGATGTGGATGTATGGGAATGTGGATGTGGATGTATGTGAATGTGAATGTGGATGTGGATGTATGTATGTATGTGGATGTAGATGTGGATGTATGGATGTGTATGTATGAATGTGGATATGGGATGTGGATGTATAAATGAGGATGTGAAAATGGAGGTAAGCATGTAGATGTGGATGTATGGATGTGAATGTGGATGTGGATGTGGATGTATGGATGTGGATATGGATGTGTATGTATGAATGTGGATATGGGATGTGGATGTATAAATGAAGATGTGAAAATGGAGATAAGCATGTAGATGTGGATGTATGGATGTGAATGTGGATATGGATGTGGATGTATGGATGTGGATATGTATGTGAATATATGATATGTGATGTGAAGAAAATTGAAGTGAAGAGATGGAAAATGAGGTGATTGGATGAGTACACATATAAATGGAATGTGGAATAAGTAATGTGGATTAATGAGGAACAATGTGGAAAAATGAGAGTTAATATAGAAACTGTATTTGTAAACTGTTTGTAAATGCTGTTTGTAAATGGCTGTTTTATGTCAAGAATGCTGGGGAAGCATTTTGACCGTCTTGTGATTAAGGTCGTGGAGACCTAACTGATAAAGTTGCAACTGCTGATGACGGAGAGTCAATGGAGGACGTCTCGCGTAGCAAGGTCGACCGAGGTCTTGACCAGCCTCGGTTCGATTAAAATGGTGAGCTTCCGGTACGGTGGATGAGGGACCAAGGAAGCGGCCTATGAGTGAAGCGCTAGGTCACCTGCGAAGGATCCTAGAGGGTGCTGACCATACGGTGCTCGGGCTCTGGGTCGCCTAGGATACCCACGCGTGCGTCGAGGAAGATATTGGAACAAGGAGTAAGAGTTGTTTTGTGAAACCGGGCATGGATCTGGTTGACTGACCTTGCTGGTCCTCAACGGATGAGTCCATGGCTCTTTTATATGGATCTGTTGGTTGATCTTGCTGATCTTCAACGAGAGTCCATCTTGATAAATGATTATATTGCCGAGTATTATGGGCTAGGAACTATGGAAACGGCCTCTGTGTGGACAGGTGGTGAGCGTTCTAGTTGCCAATGATGCTATAGATACTCTGATGAAGGATTGATGGGAAATTATGAATCAACCGGATAAATTGGAAGATTGTGATCAGTGGTACTATGGTTTCATTAAAGGATTGTTTTAAAGTTAGCTGATGCTAAGAAAAAGGCAATTTCATATTGGGTGTGTAAGTGGTGTGGCTAGTTTTATGTTTGCATGAACTTCCGGCTAGGGGGCCTCGGAACTCTTTTCCTTGGTACTCGGGACAAAACCTAACCAAATTCCAAATTGGATCCCATCACTACAGTGGTTGGGCGGTTGGCTAACCCGTGGGATCGGATGGGGTTAGGCTGGACTGATGGATCCGTAAATCGAGATTTAATTTCTATTATTACGATAGATGAAGTAAATCCCGGATAGAAATTGTTCTATGGATAGGAATCAACGGCTGTGCCTCTTGATGGGGAAAAAAGCGTTGATCCCAATGATCCAAGTGCAAGTTTCTTCCTTGATTTGACCAAGTACCGTTAAAGGTGCAGTCACATCAGTTGATCCGTAATGATTTTGACTACGTTAGAGTAAAGAGTTATCCTGGTGGAATTGCCCATGCTTTCCGGGTAAAGGAAGTTTTTCCGGTTTCGGTTTTGGACAAACCGACGGATTAGTCTCTTGTCCGGATATCCATGGGCGAGGCCCCGAGTGTGAGACCCCTACCCACGCATGATGTGCTACTTCCGCTGCTAGTACCCCGAATCCGTTGCTCGGTGGGAACAGGGGGACCTCACATATCACCCCCCATTCGCTGAGGTTTATCACAATCTGTACTTAGATGTCCCAATTCACCACAATTCCAACATGTAGGGATAAACCGTCTACCCCTACCAAAACCACGGCCACTTCCATAGCCTGCCTGACCTTCAACTCCTTCTTGATTATAGCCTCTGCCCGCCTCGGCCACGTCCACCACCTGTGTTCTCCATCATTTTCAAGCTCATATTCTTCATACAATCCACCATCTGCCTCATGTCCTATTTAAGTCCTTCATCAGAACCTGTAACAGCTGTGGGTGCTACCTTTGTCCCCTGTGGTGCGGCATTTTTCACTTGAGGTTCTGTCGGTTGCACTTTTTCCAGCACGGTTCTTATCGGTACCGCTTCTACCCTTCTCATTTCAGGCCTTACTGCCACTGGAACCATCCCCAGCTGGTTCATCCGTTGCAATTTCCAATCCTTTGATTTGGCAATCTCCACTGCATCCTCATAAGAGCTGGGCTTCTTTAACTCCACCTTGCAGTGAATGCCTCCTTTCAATCCTGCAATAAAATGATCCATCTTCATCATGTCCGGAGGTACCTGATCGTCTCCCAAAGCCCTGCACAAGGTCTCCCACAACAAAGAGAATTTCTTCACATAATCATTAATTGGCTCCAATTCACCCTGTATCAACCCCTGCACTTCATGCCAAACTCTATTTGGATCCTCAATCTTCTTGAACCTGTTCAAAAGAGCAGTCTTCAATCCATCCTTTGTCATTGGAATGCGTGGCTCAGCAACCCTTAACGACTCTTCATAAGCTCTGCACCAAATCCTTGCATCTCCCTTCAAGCATCAGCAGCCGCAATACCTGTGCTGGCTCATTGATGTGGTTGCTTATGCATGCAACCTCCATCCTTTCCAGAAAATCAGCTACATCTTCATTAGGCCCACCAAAAAACTCTGGATACGACATCATTTTGATCCTCAAGCTTCACTTCAAATCCCAAGAAAAACTGGAAACACCTTCCTTCAATCTCCTACTCTGGGGCATACACCCTCGTAAGAGAATTCCCTGAGCTATCCTCAGTGGGGGCACCAAAAAGATGTGAGGTGAAAACAAGGAAGAAAACACAAGGCCTCTATAGCCTTCCACCTCACAACTTTGGAATAACAATACGAACGGGGGCACCACCAGCCACCGGCTGGAACACTTTCTCACAGTTCTCCACCCACCCACACCAAAAAGAATAGCCAAAACAGGGGCACCATAAACCAAGTAAACACCCAGCAACACATACACTTCCACCGTGTGCGTGACGAGGTAATCAAAGGCTGGCACAAAGTGCACTGTGAGAGTGTAAACCCGTGGACTACACCACCAAAACACGTCAATCACGCCTTCTCCTGCAAATCAACACACACAGGATACCAACACAACAACATAACTAGACACATCACCAATGTCTTTCATCTTTGATTCCCAATCAACACTTCATACAGCTTCTTCCAACACAGAAGCTTCACTCACACAACCTTCTCACATACACGACCCTCACATCAACACAAGGATGTATACTCACCCAGCTGTCCCCATTAATCTTGGCCAATCCCTCTCTCACCCTTCCTCAAAAACACATCACCTTTACCCTCGAGCTGCCCTGAGATACCAACCGCAGCTAATCAGCAAAACACCCCACACATGAGCCCTCTCTCCCTCTCTGTGCTTCTAGCTTCTCCTTCAACTTTAGTCACACTGCCCCAATTCGCTTGCCCATCCCTCCAAAGGCGGCTTCTTCACATCGTACCAGCCCCACTGTCTCCCTCTATAGCTATCACCAGGGTGACCCTCTTATACAAGGCGGCTGTGTCTCTCCTGCGACCTCAACTCCTCTCGGGTCTGCTACGCCTCAGCAAGGCGATCCCTCTCTACTTTACACCCCCGACTCCATGTTTTCGAAGCGGCCACCTCACTGTTCGCCAACCTTCGAGATGGTCAAGCAGACCAAAATCTCCACGTAGCTACAAGCTGGCCATTTGTGGTGTATTATTTATTTATTTTTTAAGGTCTTAAGGATGGCCACACACTTCTTCATTACCTTGTTACCATCTGACCATGCGGCGCCCATATTTTCCTTCTGGAAACAGATGCAATATTTGCCCACAGCTCATAGTCAGCAGCATCAACTTACCAAACATGACCATCACAGTCGATGCCATGCATTTGGCAACCATCTCCACATTCATGCTAAAAATGGAGCGCCACCTCTGCATCCAGAATCAGCCCAGATTGACCAACCATCATCACATTCGGGGTTCTCGTAACACTTTCGCGTGCAGGCATCACCATCAGCTCGTAAAAAAAACCATAAAACCACCCACTCTGTACATTTGCTAGGGCATTCATGGCAAAGTTTTATTCACACACCACGCATCCCATATGTACACAGACTCAAAACACCTTTCAGATTTTAACCTGATAGCGGGTCTCATCAAGCTTTTCCAATTCATCAATGCGTTGAGAAAGCTCATGGCCAGTCCAGTCCAATTGTTTAGCAACTCGTAGAGTAGGTACAAGAAATTCAATGGGAATAATTGCATCTAGCCCAAAAGCAAGCTCAAATGGGGTTGTGCCCACAGATGTTTTATAGGCCGTTCTATATGCCCAAAGAACTGAGTGCAACTTTTGCTCCCAATCAGTCCTATGTCCCTCAACAATCTTTGTGAGTGCTGTGCAGAGAATCTTGTTAGTACTCTCAGCTTGTCCATTGGTCTGGTGATGATAGGGTGCAGAACGCTTGTGAATTACCATAAATTGAAGCAAAAACTCTATGACCTCATTCACAAAGTGCACACCTTGATCACTAACGATTTCAATAGGTAAGCCATAGCGTGTAAACATGTACTCATACAAGAACTTGGCTGTGGTTCTGGCATCATTTTTGACTGTAGCCTTTGCCTCTACCCATTTGGTCAAATAGTCAGTTGTTGCGACTATAATATATTCGGCATGCGTGTGACGAGCTGGAGGTTTAATGGGACCGACAAAATCAATACCCCATTTGGCAAAAGCACGTGTACTTAACATAGGCCGCAATGGCATATTGTCCTTTGTGATGGGAGGTTTGGTCCTTTGACAATCCTCACAACGTTTCACATATTCTTCGGCATCCATTTGTAAGGTTGGCCACCAAAGCCCAGACCACCTAATCAACTTAGCTGTGGTATTGCCCAAAAAGTGTCCACCCCCAACACCTGCATGTGCATGAGTCAAGATTTTCAAGTAGTCAGCTTCACATACACACGCGCAAGTTGCCATCCTTGCCCCTCTTGTAGAGTTGGCCCTCTATCAGCATATAGTTGGCCGCTTCAACTTCAATAGCACACTTTCGATGTTTAGGAATTGTTCGATCAGTATGACCATGCTTAAGATAGTCCACAATATACTTACTCCAACTTGGTGTAGTTGAAATTTGGAATAATGTGACATTATGAATTGGTTGTTGAATATGACAAGAAGCATAGTTACGAACAAATTTTTCAGCATCCGCATGCATGGTAGGCCACTATTGCCCATCCTGAGTTATACTCGCACACAAGTAATAGCTCATGCATGGATTCCACCAATACCCTCATGTGCCCATTCCAAGATCTCCTCATATTGGTCAGGGTTAGGTATAAGCCGCAATACTCCATCATTACCTTTTGACGATATAATCTCCCTGACTTGAATGGTTGCCATAGGTCCACATTAGGACCCGCTAGTTGTATCTGCCCACTTGTCAAGATTTCTAAGATGGGTTCAAACCATTTAGGAGCTGTCTCTACAAGGAAAAGTGTTGAATCTAACATATCATCATCCACACCTGCAGGAGCTTTGCCAGAGGTGATTCGAGACAAATGATTTGTCGTAAGATGAGTTGTTCCCTTTCGGACTACCACTTCAAAATCAAACTCAAGAAGGATGACAAACCACCTCACAATCCTTCCAGTTGCACAAGGCTTATTCACCAAATATAGCAATGCTTGATGGTCCACAAAAAATATAAATTTGTTTGCCAAAAGGTAATGGCGAAACTTTTTCACTGCATATATCATGGACAAACCTTCTCTTTCTGTTGTGGTATAATTCTTCTCAGCATTGTTCAACTGTCGACTAGCATATGAGATTGGAAAATCCTTATTATGTTCTCCCGATTGAGCCAAAATACATCCAATTGCAAAGTTTGAAGCATCAATATGGACATGAAAGATTTGGTTCCAATCTGGTGCCCGTAAGATGGGTGCAGTCACTAATGCTTGCTTCAACTTTTCAAAGGATTCCTCACACTCATCAGTCCAATTAAACTTTACAAGAAGAGCATATAATGGTCTGGCTAGGACAGTGTACATGTAGATGAATCGACGATAATAACCACAATGTCCCATGAATATTTGTACCCCTTTAGGGTTGATAGGCCGAGGTAATGAGACAACGACATCAATTTTATCCATATCTCTTGAAATCCCATTGCGAGAAACAATATGGCCCAAAATTTTCCCTTGTCTTACCATGAATTTGCACTTGTCATGATTCAAGCATATACGATAAACTTGACACTTTTGAAACACAAGTCTGAGGTGTTCTATATGATCATCACGCTCTTGTGAGTGAACACATAAATCATCCATGAAGATCGCAAGAAATTGCCTAAGGTACTCCTTGAATACATGACTCATTAACCGCTGAAAGGTTGCTGGTGCATTTTTTAGACCAAATGGCATAACACGATAGGCAAAGATGCCATCTTCACTAGCAAAGGTTGTCTTGTGTTGATCCTTTGGATCAATTGACACTTGATTGTAATTGGAGAATCCATCCAAGAAACTATATGCCTTTTTTCCTGCAACTCGTTGTCGTGACGTGTGCGGTCTAGCCGGGAACACACTGGGTGTCTGGCTGTGAGAGTTACGTTGATTTGCATTCACTTGATTTGATTATTCAGAGAAAATAAATCCCTCCAAACCTCCTCTCTCCTCTCTCAGAGACGCATGTACAAGGGGAAAAAGGTATCTCTCTTGACTAAACACCAAACCATCATGATCATCAAGTCTTCATTTAAAGCAAGAACATGGCCCAAACACCGTCAGCACCCATTACACATAGCTTCATGAGCAATAAGACACCAAAATCTCAACAACAACACGATCATATAATGATAATACCTCAGACATACCAGCAGCAGCTACCTCTTTACTTTGCTCTTCACTGGCAGAAGATGCAATAGCCTATGCTACTTGAGGTCACACCTCTCACGTAGAAGGGGATCATGCACATGTACGAAGTGCAGAAGCAAAAGGTATAATTTCTGATTTTCTTGCCTTTATTGATGATAAGTCAAGCCTCCTCCCATGGTTGCTAATGCATTATCAAGCAGCAGCGTGTTTGGTTCATATGCCTTATAGCAACGAGCAAACCAAATCTTGTACATTCCATTGTCTAGGCAAACAACACCATCATCCGGCATAGCTCTCCTCAATAATCTTGACTCCTGGTGGAGATAGAAAGAGGCATTCATGTAGGAGTTTAAGATAATCGTCAGCTTTTGTTACACGATACCCTTTATCTCCATAGCTTCTAGCATATTCCTCAAGTCTGGGATGGACAAGTTACATACGACAGCCTGCCGGACTTCAAGCTGCGCCTAGCTGCCAATGAAATAACTGTCTTCTCTGCTAATGCTCCCAGCATGCATTCCTTAAAGAGTTCACTTCCAGTGTGAGCATCAACGGCACTAAATGAGTCATCAAGAAGATAGATATCTGCATCTTTATATAGAACCCGCGCAAGTTGAATCCGCTGCTTCTCTGCAGAATTCCCTCTTGAAAGCAAGACCGCCTCTCCCTCCTGGATTCGGCGCTGCACACCTCAAAGCAGCATACCCTCCACACCTGGTACGTGGCTCCCTCTGATTTGCCGAATCACCACGCCTTCTACCAGGCGTCGCCTTTTACAAGTCCTCTTTGCAGAGTCTTCCTCCTCTATCGCCTCTGCATCTGCAGCTCTTCTGCCCCGTGATCATACCCCCTGGACCTCCTTTTCTGCAGACCCCGCACAGTTGCGCTCATTAGCCCATAGGCGGCCACTGCACCTATGGCTGCAGCTACCCCCGTCTGAGAACCCACACGGCCAGTTACCTTGTACAAGGTGGCCTCTTTTTTTTTTGCAGCAGCTGCAGCTCCCCTCCTTCTACACACACTCCTGGCTATTCCCCACAGCATCACCTCGGCGACGGCTCTCTCCATTTCCAGCTGCCGACCCGCTTCTAGAATGGTGCGTTGGCAGCCACCTAAAGCCCCCATGTGGCCTTTTGCTTTTGCAAGCCACGTTTATTATCTTTTATTTTATTTTCTTCTTATGAGGCCTACAAGATGGCCACCTCCTTTTCACACCCAAATGCCCAATACCTTCCAAATGCAACCCACGATCCTTGGGGACGCGTACACACTTCAAGACGACCAAGCGGCTGATACCATCTCCATGGACCCTGTTTCAGACAGGCCTGCACAAGCCTCAAAAACAAAACCCTCCACACGCCATACATCCCATATGTACACAGGCACTTAATCCATGCATCTGGATTTGCATTTAATAGCCTCACATGCATGGTTTCACACCATAGACGTGCCGTGGCACGACATCGTTCCAAAACATGATCCGTGATTGGAAGTGGCTAATGATCACGTACAGTAGCTGCATTTACCTTCTTGAGGTTTATACATACTTGAAGTTTTCCATTTTTCTTGGGCACCACTACAATAGGGGAGACCCATTCAGTGTGTTCAATCTCATAGATAAATTCTGCCTCTAAGAGCTTGTCTATTTCTTCTTTTATCTTTCGTGCAAAATTCTCATTGTAAGTATAAGGACATTTCTTGGAAGGCTTTGCATCCTCTGGTAATGGAATTGTATGCTTACATATGCTTGGATCAACTCCTTTGAGGTCTTTATAACTCCAAGCAAAAACATCGCGATACTCCTTTATTGTTTGAATTAATAACTTCTCCTCATCTAAGGACAAGTCTGTGGCAATCCACACATAGCGAGGCTCTTCTCCTGGCTTAGCGATATCAATTTTTTTTGCATCTTCTGGACCATCATATGAAACCCCTGGCACGCTTGGTTTTTGTCGCATGGGCTGTTGAAGAACAATCTTCCGATCTTGAAGAGTGTACTGTGTGAAGTTGGGGGGAACATTGAGACCTTGTTCTTGTCCACTTGAGTCATCACTAATTGAAGACCGTGTGGTTTTGAGCTCTCTTTTGCAATCTTGCATCAGATTTTTTTGTTCAACCATTATCTTTGCACTTTCAACACTCTCTTTTGAATCAGTTTGAGACTTGAGTTTTGGTTTTGGTTTCTTTGTTTTTTTGCGATTTTTGCTAACAGTTTTTAGCTTTTCTCCTGGTTGGAATCCATCTGATCGTTTTACTTGGTCTTTGATACTATCTTGTGCTTGGACATAGTATAGATATCCATTCTTTCTTGAGAAGTGAGGTGGTGGTCTAGAGTGTTCATTCTTAAACTCCTCCTTTTCTTTTTGTATTCTCTCACGTCATTCCCTCTTATCTCGTTTACGGATTCTCTTATGTCTCTTACAGCATTTACGTTTAGGTCGGCTTCGAGGGATCTCTACTTGAACCTCCCTTCCTCTCAAAAGTAGGCGTGCCTTTCCTAACTCTTCCTCAGGGATTATCACATCATTATCAAAATCAGAGTCCCATCCATCTTCCTTATCAGCATCATTAGCAGATTCGAGTGTTAAATCCTCCACTGAGACTTCCTCTACATG
This sequence comes from Cibotium barometz, assembly GCF_041138505.1. Taxonomy (NCBI): domain Eukaryota; kingdom Viridiplantae; phylum Streptophyta; class Polypodiopsida; order Cyatheales; family Cibotiaceae; genus Cibotium; species Cibotium barometz. Next base: position 6,203,050 of record NC_141050.1, on the reverse strand, counting down.
CAGTGCTATTGTGGATGCATCCCCATAGTACAAATCATCTAAAAGGTCACATGGTTGTACCATTCGTATAGGAATAATGTCATATCCATCTGAGTCACAAAATTGAATTGGTTTAGGTAAAGCACATGTCGATAATGTTACAAGGACATGACTCCATTCTAGGGGATCAATTAAGTGCTCAGGGGGAATGTATGCCTCATCTGATACACTTCGATTACCCTTAAGTCTCTCAGTGTTGAAATCCCTACATGAGGCTCCACACATCCACAAATCTTCTCGCCCATCTGACAATGTAACTCTTGAGCCCTCAGATGAAGCACAATCAAACTCATCTATTGGAGACCTTGTTACATCACGATATGAGTGATTCTTTAGGTTGACCCTTGTGATGACAGAATTATGCCGGAGGTACAAATAATTGTATCCCCAATCTTGAATCATTTGAAATTGTCGCATGAATGGTCTACCCAATATCACTTCATACTTCCATCTGCTAGCTGCAAGCGCATCCTAGTACTCCTAATAGCTGGTTTTCCCCACTTTTCCCAAATGGACCTTGTCACAATGCCCACTCCTGCACCACTATCAAGTATTGCAGTTGAAGCTACTTTTCGCACTTCTAATGGGAGGGTAGCATTTCCTTGATCATCCTCACAAAATTTTCCTACTTTGTTGATAGGAACTGGCATAACATGCTTTGTCTCAGTGTGTATAGTACAATGATGGTGACCCTTTTATAGCAATACCTGCTCTGACAAACATGTGGCAATATCATTCCATAACTCTGGACGAAGCTTTATCAAATCAAGCAAAGGTATGGTACAAGCCATTGGTGCTGACAAAATAGCTTGCACGATACCCATATATCCATCTCCTTTGTCAACCTTCTATGCATGGAGGGTATCCTCAAGGTTTGAGAACAGTTCTCATATTCTCCCAAATAAGATGGTAAGGTTTTCATTCTATGCTTACTTCTAGGAGAAACAGTTGTTTGAACTTCCTCCTTGATGCTTGGGCGTCTAAAGTTGTTTTCTGTGCCCGTGGTAAAATCCACCTCTCAGAGAATGGAGGTGAGATAATAGACGACATATTCTCATTAACTTTCTCATGATCTGCTACCCACATCTCATTTGCCATGTCCTCGTTAGCATCAATAACTTCATCATTGCATGGGAAGGCAAGACTAGGTGGAGGCAGAATGCCTTCTTTCAATGGGGTGTCAATTGGTGCAGACTTTTTGCTACTATGAGCTTGTGAGATCAGCTCACTTTTCATTTCCCAACTTGATGACACTTCTGGTATGGTTTCTAATGTTGGCTTAAGAGAGGTTGGGCCCCGAGGGATAGGTGGAGGTGGGCCCTCAAGTATTGATTGAGCTTCCCTAATGAGTTGCTGATGTACAGCTAGATTGATCTTCTCCTCACGAGGGTTTGGGTATTCTTGAAGCTTCTTGGGTAGCTCAGATAAAGCTGCAATGCGACTTCTATGAGCATCAATGATGGCATCTAGAGTCTTGTTCACCTTATCCACAAAAACAAAACCCCCTAAACTATCCTCGGTTGTACTAGCCTCATCTTGTTTAGCACTAGTTGAGGTTGATGCTCCTCATGCACTTCTTGGGATGTAAAAGCTTGATCCTTCATGTTTTGTTTAGAGACTTCTTGAGAACTAGTGGATTCACTCTTAGTTTGCTTGTTGCGGTTCTTTTTCCTCGTGGTGGTCCTTTTTCTATTGGAATGTAGGGTCTTGTCCACTAGATTTGCCTTTGCATCCCTAGTTCGAGGTGTCTCATTAGCCTGCATTTCGGCATTTCATGTCTGTGATCTAGTCATGACTCTAAGTGGCACGACATCCTCATTCTCTGATAAAGGTGGCGATGGAACTGCCTCTACAAAGTTGAGTGAGACCTTTGGTTGAGAGGTGGTTTCCTCATGTGGTTTCAGCAAACAATTCTTTGGAAAGTGTTCTACACAACACCCTAGACAATATCTTTCAATTGGTGGAAACTGTGGTACTGTTGTATTGGATCGAGCTGCTTGTTGCCTTGGGCAATGTGGATAATCACGAGCCCAATGAGGTTCTCCGCACTCATAACAGGGGCCCATTAGTTTGGCTTCTACTTTCCTTTGCTACCATTGACCTGAGGGGCCTGGAGTCCTAGGTTGGTAGCCGCCTACCAACATCAAAGATTTTTGTTCCCCTGGCCAGTGCTTGGCTTGGATATGCGGGACTTTCAAAGAGATTTTCCTTGGATGAATATGATGCATATTCCTCCTCCACATAGCGTGGGTTTACCAAGTCTCTACACATATTTGAATTGTCATAGTCATCAACAACCCTCACAGGAGCAGTCCCAGGAGCAGGAGGTTGAGCTCCAAGTACAGGTTGTGCTTGCTTTTGTGCCATCGGTGGCTTACGTTCAAAATTAGTATACTGTTGATGCATTTGTGGAGCCACTCCACCCCTTTGCTGCTCACGCTCCTGTCTCATTCTTGCTATGCGAGTACATTCCTGTGTGGTGTAGGTAAAGTTCCAAGCACAGGCTTGGCACCACTTCTTTGTGGGTTGGTTTGTGACTAGAGGAGAAAAGGTATTACATTCTTCGGTTTTATGGTTACCGCCACATGCTCCACAAAGATGAGGACCTGTAGGTAGCACACTCCTCATTCGGTGCTGCTATTGTTGTGGCTGCATGGGTGGGCGATAGGTTTGTCCCAATCTCCTTAGTACTAGGTTAGCTATGTGGTCTGGATTTACTAGTGCGCTAGACCCTGAACTTTGGTCATCACCCCACTGCTCCCTAGGTTGCACCTCAGGGCCAGAACCATCTTGGAATTTGAAGTTATCTATGAAATCCATAGCATCATGGCAACACTCATTGAAATTTGTATGGTTCTTTGTATAGAGATGTGTATGCAGTGTTGAATTTTTGAGTCCTTTTAAGAAGAGAGAAATTAATCGACTATGTGGGTGGGCTTCTCATCTTCTGGGCAAGGATTAATGTACTGCTTCATCCTATTTACACAGTCTCTAACACTCTCAGTCTCGTTTTGCTTGAAAGAGTAGATGTTTGCTACTGTGTCATGCTGAATCCCCATAAAGGAAAAAGTAGCAATGAATCTCTCTTTCAAAACTCGTAAAGAAGATTTGTCTGAAGCCTCTAGTGCCTGAAACCAAGCAAGGGCCTTTCCCTCAAGAGTGAGCCCAAATCCTTCAATTTGCGTATGCTTGTCAGTCACTTGCTCAGCTCGAACTGCTTGCCTAAATGCTGCTACATGGTCATATGGATCTCCCGACCCTTCTTACTTCTTTACTAGTTTCTGAAGAGTTGATGGCCTTACTTGTCTTGAATACTCATCATAGGGCCTACGGCCTCTCACTCTCAATGGGAACCGTTCCTCTCTTTGGTAAGATGGTCCACATGCATCCCAAATTGGTGTGGGTCCCCTATTACCTGCCTCACCAACCCCCTCCAAAGATCTTGTTACCCGCATTTCAGGAGGTGCATTTATGGGAGCCCGAGTTGGCTCCCCTACCCTCCGATTGTCGTAGTGAGAGAAACGTTATTGTGGTGTGATCTGTGATCGCACTTTTGGTGTAGGATAATATCTTGGTGCTAGAGTTGGGCTACTTGCAGTGGTCCACTTTGATATTGAGGGTCCCTCTCTAGTGAACTCTCTTAGGGGAGGAGCAACAGTTTCTACAAGAAAGGCTGTCTCTCCTGGTTTAGCTGTATTATTTGAGAACACTTCCATGAATAATATCTTGGTGCTAGATTTGGGCTACTTGCAGTGGTCCACTTTGATGTTGAGGGTCCCTCTCTAGTGAACTCTCTTAGGGGAGGAGCAACAGTTTCTCCAAGAAAGGCTGTCTCTCCTGGTTTAGCTATATTAGTTGAGAACACTTCCATGAATAATGGTTATCCTCTCCACGTGAGCTCACGAATTTCCTTCCAATCTAAGGTTCGGTATTCATTGGCCCATTTATCAACGATTCGGTTCTTGTATCCTGCAAGCTTCTCGACTACCACCACAAGTGCTAGAGGAAGATCTGGCTCTGGCGATCTAGTTGTGGCACAATATCCTTCTAAAGAGTCCTTATAGACCTCTTGAAGTGGGTCATCCTGAAAGACCTTTGTCACTGGAATTTGTCGTACAAACTCCCATTGGTTCTCAGCCCCCTGGTCCCTTTCCAAATTTAGATCTACACAAAGTAAATCATCTATGGATGGCTTTGAGGACTGGGCATTGGATGGTCCAGGCATGTCCCGCTCAATGAGCCAATCATCTCTAGACTCCCTTACTCTAGAAGGCTTTGATAAGTCTAAGAACTCACTTTTAGAGAGCTCCCCTAATTTGTCCACATTCTCTGGATGATAGGTGACTTCGTAAGTGAACACCATCTCCACCCATGTACATGTTATCCTGGTCATTGACTAGAGGTGCTCTATCAAGCTCTGAGAAAAAGTCTGTGCACCATGCATGATGGCTACTGATCCTAACACTTAAATTGGTATAAACTAGAATGATTCAAATAACAATAGGCCATGCATGATAGTTACTGATCTTGACACTGGAATTGGTATAAACTAGAATGACTCAAATAACTTGCATTTGTAATCAAATTTGAGACTTCTACATGAATAATAAAGAAAAGAGGAAGACCAATAAACAAGATACATAAGACTTGAGGCTCTAGAAAATAACATTAAATTTTTATTTCTGGTGAGAAATGTATATTGTCTCATAGGAGAGTACACAGTAGAGTTACATTTCTGTTATACAAGTGAAGGGATACCCATTGATATTTTTTATGTCAAGATGGGTCTTCTGGCTTTAAATATTTACAATATTTGTGATAACATACATGAATGAACATTGCTTTTGTGTCGTCCCCCAAAGCACCTTTCCTTTAATGACGTCGCCTTCATAAATATTCCTCCAGTACAATCCTTGTTTCAAGATTAATCTTAGTGTGAAAGACATTGTTCTGTGTGTAGCATCTCTTATTATGAGAATATAACCATTGAAACAACCAATGGATAGTTGTGGTTTTTAATAAGCCTTGAAGTTCCTTTGGTGTTTGATTCCATGGCTTTGGAAATACAAGATAGAAAACTGGCATGTTCCACATAATTTGATATGGTATGTCATCAAAAATCAAAGTGTTGTCTCCATCCAAGTCGTGAAAATATGTCCAAATTGCTGGTAGGTTCTTATGGTAAGAATGCTCATAGCCAAAGAACATAGGGCTTTTAAATAACATCCCAGTGTCTTGGCAAATCTCTTGGCTTAGCACATGCTTGAATTTCATATGATGTTTTGAAAGACATAAATTGAGGATGTGAAGAATATCATCTAATTTGAATCTACTCCAAATCCAAACCTTGAACCATTTAAAGCAAAAATCTAAGAAATTGTTTGCATCCAAATGCACAGCATGTTATAATTCATTGCTGTCTTGAACTATTTGCATATGCTTAGTCCAATATGGAATCTCATCAACATGGTCTAGCTCAAATAGTTCAAGAAGTATTCCAATCGTATCAAGAATGAGAACCCTTCTTTTATCTTTAAGTGAAGGCACACGTGCGAACATTGGTTGTCATGGTACCAAAGATAATGAAACATGCCAACATAGCATCAACGGATTTGATAACTTGCAAACATTTTTTATTTGCCAACATTGCTCCTATGCTATCATCTGAAATAGAAACACACATAATTAGCCAAATTCCTTCATTCATTATTACAAGACAAGGAAAGAATAAACTTCTTACACAACGATATATAATACCATAATATAATAGTCCTAGTTAGGCATGCTAATCTAGACCTTGAGAAAACTTATAGACAAAGGACTAGAGAACTTGTGGTCACGCAAAAATGACCCTAGGGCCATTCTTGCACTTGTTCTACATGAAATGAATGGCCCTAGGGCCATTCTTGGATGTCCCAAGGCCACTATTGAATGCTCTTTGAGGCCTTTAAGGCTAAACAAGGGCCTTATTTGCCATGAAAAAGAAAGGCCCCATGGCCATTCTTACACCTATTGTGTATGAAAAGAATGGCCCTAAGGCCATTCTTTAATGCTGCTGAGGAGAATGCAAGAAAGCTAGATGATCCAAGAATGGCCCTAGGGCCATTCTTTGATGCCTAGAAGGATGCATGAAAGTTGGGTGATCCACAAAGCCAATGACAGAATGGCCTGAGGTCTATTCTTGGATGCCCCATGGCCATCTCCAACATGACCTTGAGGACTTAGGGTCATGCAAGAATGGCCTAGGCCATTCTTGCTCTTGTTATGCATGAAGATGCCCCATGGCCACTAATGCATGCTCTTTGAGACCTTCAAGGGAAAACAATGGCCTTATTTACCATAAAAGAATGGCCCTAGATGCATGTTATAGAATGGTCCTAGGGCCATTCAAAACTCCTTGTGCATTAGTAGAAGGTGCTAATCAAACCTTGAGTGAGGGGCTTTAAATTATAGAAGGAAAAAAGAGAAGATACTAAATAATAGATTGTAGAATGGTTTTTAGGTACATTATAAAAAACAAGTGGTATATAAACTTTATGTTGTAAACACACTTATGAACAAGCCTCAAAGGGTGCACTCTGACAAAGAAGGAGGGTGCACTCCGACGAAGAAATTGTCTGACAAAATATGAGAAAAATTAAAATAAAGGAGCCTCCTTAGAATAGGATGCACTCCAACTATAGGCTAACACTAGAAAAAATGCAACAAAGTTCAAGACCCTCAAGACTCAAATAATCCATCAAAACTTAAATAAAGAGAATAAACATGTACATCAAGAGAATAGAGATATCTCCACAAAACTTGAATAGATTCATCAAGAGAATAAACATGTTGTGAATATTTCTAAACTTCCAAGTTATATCTTGATTTAAAGTTCTGAGTCCATTGCATTACATGAATAGATCTTTTGAAAATTCTACAACCTAGAAAAACCTTCGCACAAAAGGTCAGATGAAAGTTAGAATGTTACAGTACATAGTTTTTGAATATATCTATAATGTTGAGAAAACGTGGTGCTTATGTTAGATCAAGATAAGTGGAGGAGAGAGACCCACAAAATACAAGAACACATCTTGTTTATTAAGTTGCTTATGAATACAACTTGGCCTTAGCTCACACACAAATGCCTTCTAGCTCCACCTTTAAATAGGTGAGCTAGTGGACCATAAGTCCATTCACACACACATCCTTCTCCTACCCTTTTATATGACCTTAGTATTTTAATACCCTCCCTCAATACCAACTATGAAAGAATTGGAATAGGTGGTATTGGACATAAGTTGCCTTTATAACATTAGGCATACAAGGTTTAAAAATATAGGTGTTGTTACATTGAGATTTAAAACAAGTGCTCAGAGAAGTTAGAGGTTGATACAAAGTTAGCCTCTCACTCTTTGTTAGGACCTTTAGAGGGGATACATCCCATTTTTTTACACTTGTTACATTTCATCTTGTTGGGATATTTGATCCATTATTTGCAAAATGACATACATTTTTCCAATGGGTACACCTTACTTTGCTCACTTGATGTGACAAAGCTTGTTCGATATTCGATGAGGTTGTTACACTTAAAGATTTAACTCCTCCCTTTGGCCTCTTTTCTTCATCAAGACAAGATTGAATGACTCCTTTAAGTGTGGGATTAGATATGTTCTTCAAGGTGGTGACTAAGGTCGGGTACACCTTCTTGACTACTTTTAACAAAACAGCCCCACTACATCATCTTCATCCATTCTCGCATTTACTGATGCAAGTTGAGCGATAAGGCCCTTCAAATGAGAGATAAAGGCTCCAATGCCCTCTCCCTATTTGAGCTCCAAGCTCAAAAATTCAATTTTAAGTGAGATCTTGGAATTCTTACCCATGAGATCCATAGAGCTTGTCAAGCTCATCCCATTTCTCCTTTCCAGTCGGAAGCTGGTCCACATGATGAATGAGAGCCTCATCAAGATGGAGCATGATGATGGCTTGTGCCCTCTCATCATCTTCAATATCTTCAGCCTTAGTTCGATCAATAACCTTAGTGCCAGAAATGAATGGCCAAAAACCTTTGGACATCATCTTATACTTGAGAAGAACTTGCCAAGTGTGGAAGCCCTCTCTTGAGAACTTCTTAATTTGGGTGTTTTCCTTTGACATTGGGTATTTAAGGGAGATTACAAGAGTGTAATGGGCTGATTTATGAAGAAGAAAACCAAACAATTTGTGATGTTTTGGCTTAAGTAGAAAGAGAATGGCTTATGAGAGTGCAACAACCCTTAATCAAGCCAAGGATGTTGCATAAAAAAGAGATTAAGTTGATGAAGCTTATGGTTTAGCACTTAGGTTTTGTGCCCAACCACTAATTCTGATGGAGATGAGCTTCATTAGTGTCAAAGAATACTTTCTTTGGTGATTAAGATCACCATTAGTGTGTAGCAACACTATTAGTGCTTAAGAGCATATTTTTAACATCTAATGACACTTGAATTGGTGATTAGATTCACCATTAGTGTTTAGCAACACTATTAGTGCTTAAGAGCACATTTTTAGCATCTAATGACACTTACATTGGTGATTAGATTCACCATTAGTGTTTAAGAACACTCTTAGTGTTTAGAAACACTCCGTAATGTCGAGAGGCTTCCCTTTGCTGATGGCTATGCCCACCAATGGCGTTTAGCAACACCTTTAGTGCTAATAAGCACACTTTGGAACGTTGTACATTTGATGAAGCTTGATGACAATGAGGCTTATGAACGTTGTACATTTGATGAAGCTTGATGACAATGAGGCTTATGAACACCTCATGGTGTATGCCCACCACTTCAAACTCAAAAGAGGATCTAGAACAAGCCCTCACAAGAGCACTTAAGAGATTTAGAGCCAAGAAGAGAAGATTAGTGCAAAAAAACACTTTATTTTGAAGCTTTAATGGAAGCTTCAATGGCTACCACAGTGGGCAGGCCTGGTCTTTCCATTGTTGCTCGCACGTGAGGCCACCATTAGAGCTGAGACTTTGGTAGTAGGGTCTCCTTTAGGTGGGCTTCAATTGCCCTAAGATTTTCTAACTTGATCTTGCATGCAGGAGGTGAATTAGGCATATGACCATGCTGCAGCAAAAAACATGTGCCGGCCCAGTGCCGCGGCCTCATCACACCTACACCTCCTCTACACTTTCCCAGTTGGAAACACGTCGAGTTCTTGCCTCCACAAGATGCTAGAGCTCCTCCACTGGCAGAAGGTTCAGCTCCACAAAAAAAAGGGAGATAAGATTGACCTATTCTACACCACAAAAAATGACCTAATCTTGCCAAGCTCTGATACCATCTTGAGAAAACGTGGTTCTTATGCTAGATCAAGATAAGTGGAGGAGAGAGACCCACAAAATACAAGAACACATCTTGTTTATTAAGTTGCTTATGAATACAACTTAGCCTTAGCTCACACACAAATGCCTTCTAGCTCCACCTTTAAATAGGTGAGCTAATAAACCATAAATCCATTCACACACACACCCTTCTCCTACCCTTTTACATGACCTTAGTCTTTTAATATGTAATATAGTGAGAAATTCTAGATAGGATAATACCTTTTCTCTTACTAATATTTAGAAGACTATGATCATTTAGCAATTTATTGATAAATACCTTTGCCAATTGAGACCTCAAGTTACTCCCTCCTTTGCAACCCAATCTTTTAGCTAGAGAAATCAATTTTGATGGCTTTATGATTGAAATTTGAGGACCTTCTTTGATTAGAATATCCTTTATCTCATCTCCCATGATGTGAGATGAGATACCACTAAGGCTTTGCATGCTTCTTGCACCAATCGATTCTCCTTTATCACCTTTCTTTCCACCTGTTTCCTTCACCTTAGAAGAGTCTTGTAATTAACTTGCAAGAGGAAGTTTACCAATGTTGAACTTTGTTTGTGACCAAATCACATTATACTCTTGCCATTTGTCAATAACATCACCAACAAGGTTATATAAATCATGGCCATTCGATACTAGGAGCTGACCATATCGATTATTTTCAGCGATAATACGTATATATTTTGCATCATCAAGAAGCATTAAGTATGGTAGTAGCTCTCCCATGAGAACATTGTCATCTTTCTTATCTAAATCAAACTTGTTTGTTGGAAAGATGAAGTTATTAGAGGGAGCAACACAAGATTTAAATGGATAGTCATCAATAAGAACTGTCCTCCCTGGATCACATTGAAAGGCTTTTGACATTCTTGGAAGTGGTTTAAACATTGCCTCAACACTTGGGTTATCTGGCCTGAACACTTTTCTCTTCTCAAAACTATAACATGCATTCTGACTCCAAATAGCAAAGAAAGGAAGTATTCTCCCAGATTTCTTTTACAAAGCTCTCACCATCTGGAGAACATTCTTTTGTGTTGTAGTTGACCAGATACCAACATTGAATTTTTCGAAAACATTCTGCAAAAATGATATACACCTTGGACGAAGTAAAAGGAATCTATTTCGAGCATACATAATGGATTGGTGTAGAGAACATGGCTAGAAGCAATGCTTCAAGAGTAATCCATTTCAATCCAATACCACAGTCAACATTGCTCTCTTAGATGTGTTTTGTATTGAACAAATCTTCTTCTCAATTGGAATTGAATCCTCCACAACTTCAATGGCAATTTCATTCGTGCTAGTATCCGCGATGCTGCTTGAAGTTATAGTTATTTCATACAGATCATAAGAGGATCCTATGCAAAATAATTCTAATGATAACATTTTTAAGAATGATATGGCCTAGACAATGGTGCACCCATATGCACAGTAAACAAATATGTTCTTTTTAAGAAAATATTTTCTCAAGGAAATATATATCTACTTAAAAGTAATAAAGCTCCTAGATAGAACTTTTAATATATTTGTTGCCGTAGTAGAATGGCTTAAATTCTACTGCATTAGAACTTTGCGAAGTCTTGGTAGCATCATGCAAATCTCAACAAACTAAAAGGATGCACAAAACTTAACTACACGTAAACAATTATCAAACAAAAAGACGTGGTAGCCAGTTTAATTCTCTAACTTGCACAAAATTTATACTATGATAACCTTGCTCTAGGGGCATTCTTTCCATGCACAATAGCATTAGGAATGGCCCTAGGGCCATTTTGCATGACCCCCCCAAGGCCATCCTTGCATGCTCTAATGGATTGATTGCCATGTTAGACTGGCCTTGGGAATCAACAAATGGTCCTAGGGCCATTCTTCTCATGCACAACAATCACAAGAATGGTCCTAGGTGTTATATGCACATTATGAGTGCATATACTCTAGGAGGCTAACCCACATTAGGCTTGTGAGCATGGGAGCATGGGAACAAGCTCTAGTGGAGCATGGGTTAGGACTAACCTTAAGGGTTAAGGTTAGGGTCAGGCATCCAAGGTTCACACATGGGAAATGGAGAGTCAAGAGTCACTTGAGGACCCTCCTATATAATAGGGGCATGGGGCACACTCAAGGGAGGCCAAGGCTATGTTATCTTGAGGCTTAGGCTATGGTCTCTTGATGCTATCTTGAGGCAAGGTTATGTTATGTTCTCTTGTGTAAAGGATCATAACTACTCACCTACCATTTCACACTATAGCTACATGTTGCTGGATTGGAGTTATACCTCCTGATGGTATGGGACATCAAGGTAAAGGTATGATGTACTTCATTATAATTCATGTATGCATCCTTTGGGCTCACGGGTGAATGAGTTTATGTCTGATTTATGTATGTTTATGTATAACAATTATCTAGAGAGATCTCAGGATTTTAACACTAGGGCCATTCTTACATGCTCTAATGGCCTCAAGGTCATGTTGGAATGGCCCTAGGTCATCTAAGAACAGCCCATACAGTGGTGCTCACTATTATGGGCTACCACACCTCCAAGAGAGAACTCGACACATTCACTAATGGGTGAGAAATAGATCACAACCATTATAGGGTACTTACCAATGCTTTGATCTTGAGTCCCTTGAGGCCTCCAAGCTCAATTCATTAAGCACCAAACTCCAAGCTCCACCTCCATGCTATCACTACGGACACTACGGAGTTGATCACACCTTTGCCATAGGACACTCACTCTCTCTCTCACTCTCACATAAGCATGAATCATACAAGCATAAAAGAGGCAGCACAATGCTAGAATGCTCTCGCTCCTTCAATCTCTCTCAAGACACAAATCAAGAGCTCTCAATAGCACAGAGGGGATTGTGTCTCTTCATTATGAGAAAATGCCTTATATACAATTGGCCCTTATTCACACTTGGGCGCCCAAAACTTACTTGCGAGGCCTTGGGTGGCCAATATCTCATAATGTAAAACTTTTATAGTGTCGTTTCATGACACTTATTAATGTCCTCAAAATTGAGGATCATGTTTGTTAATCAAAAATGGGATTAACATCTCCCCCTTCCTGATGTAGGTTCTGTCCATAACCTGTTACCTAGGTCAGAAGACCTGGTCATGTCGATAAAAATTCCTTCTGGATTGGATCTTTTTAAGTGCTCGTTCGGAAGACTAAATGGGATCTCTAAAATCTAGTATCGACCATATCTGCAGAAGAGCAATAATCACAAACGATGAAATGACAAAAGAAGAAAGAGAATTTGATTTTATAACGCAGTCGTACAGGGTGGCTATCTTAATGAAAGGAAGCCACATGGCACTACGCCATATTCAGCATATCTGCCCTTCTGGCTACATTAAGGTCCATGTTTGGATCTATCCTAGGTCCTTGAGGAATTTCTCCCCCCCTTCCTAGGCCATGTCCCCTAGTTGTATTGACCCTTCTAGGTATTTTGGGTCCATAGGATAGTCTAGCCCGATGATATCTTGGAAGGGCCGCCCATTCGTCTCGCCTCCATATGTCTTTGCAGAATCAGGAGTTCCATGTCTTGTAGGAACGTATGATTATTGATCATCTGCTCAATATCCTTTTTGGTGTATAGTCAGTTCTCTACTTCAACTACCCTGCCGTCCAGGTCATCCTCCTCTTCTATGGTTGTAAATCCTTCCTCCGTTATCCTTCCTCTGTTCTGAATTCCTCATTTATGGGTTCCAAGTTTGGCATTTCTCCCTCACTTTTACCCATAGCTATTTTTGGTTCTTTCCCTCATGTGACTGAAGTGGGTTAAGGCTTCCCGTTTCCTTCTTCTCACCTCTTATCCTACAAGTGTTGAGCTCTTGTTTCCTTAAGCTCAACTCTCATAGTTGTCTTTCCACCTCACTCTGTTTGAGGTCTAACTCTACTTCCTCGGTAGTATTAAAGAATATCTGACCCGTCCTATCTGCAATTTCCATGTCTCGTCTTATTCAAGGGGTGCTGGTATTTGATAGTTAGAATGACACTTCTTGTTGTGGACCGAGTCTAGTGTGCTGGTTGACGAACCCATGCCCGTAGATTGTGCTTCGTCCTCATGGCTGGTCTGGAGACCAAAAAATCCCCAAGCGATATCAATGATACCACTAGATTTGGTTGGGGAGGGTGGTTTCTCCTCTTCCCCAAACCCAGCATATCTCATCCCTTCTTCCATAGACTCTGCACTACTAGTTTCACCGGTGGTCACGTTTCTTAAGACACTCAGGTTTGTGCTTGTGGAATGTCATGATCCCACACGTCTTTAGTAGGAAGATCCTGGATGATTTGATATATATGATTTGATAAGCTATTTGTTAACCTCATTTGATTTTACTTTTGATTTTATCTCTGTGTTTCAGATGCTGTGAAACTGCAGATAGTGGTTCACATCGTGAAACTGCCAGAGCTGGTTCACGTCATGAACGTTCTCTTGCACTTTCACGTGCTCAAAAATTTATGTACCCTTAAGGTTAGATTCCCTCTTTGTGGTATAATACGCCTGACAATCATTTCATGTTGTGAAACAGTAAGGGTTTCATGTCATGAATAGTGTCGGATCGTTTCACATCGTGAACAGCTTTAGGTCACTTCACGTCATGAAATAGTAAGGGTTTCACACCGTGAAAGCTTTAGATCATTCCACGTTGTGAACGCCTTTCTGAACTTTAACATGCTCAAAAATTTTGACAAATTGCAAGGTTTCAGAGGTGTCAAGATAAGGTTTTCTATTTTTGGAAGGGGAATCTCATGATTTTTGGCGTTAATTACAGCACTGATTTCGTGAACGCCTTCCTAAACTTTCACGTGCTCAAACATTTTGGCAAATTACAAGGTGTTAGAGTTGTCAAGATAAGTTTTTCTATTTTTGGAAGAGATTTCGATGTTAATTATGGCACTAATTTTGTGAGCGATTTGCGGGGCGTGAAATTGGAAAATCATTTCATGACGTGAACAATGTTTCTACACTTTCACATGAAATTCCCGCGTCAAATTTTGTGACTTTGGGTGCATAATACTTATCCAATTGATAGCAAATCAACAATGCCACTCCTAAAGAACGAAATTCAAGTTCTTGGCACATTCAATGGTCCCTTATGTTTTTTATTTTTATGGACTTTTTGAAATAGAAAGAAAACAACACACCAACCTACTCATTCACCGTTGGTGGTTTGAAAGATGCAAATATAAAAATTACCAAGAATAAACAGTGAAGCCTTATCTTAGAAACACTCCACTATAGCCACACACAACATCATAACCAATTTCTCACAACTTTTTCTACCACACACATCTTATCCATTCATTTTCCACACCATGCACTACTAGAATGCAAGGGCAATAATGAATCCTATGCAATGGGAGCTGAAACTCTAAGAGGTTTAAAGAAACAAAGGTGTTTCCCAAATAGCGGCACCAAAGATGTTATGGGCTACTACCACACCTCCAAGAGGGAACTCTACACATTCACCTAATGAGTGAGAAATAGATCACAACCGTCGTAGGGTACTTACCAATGCTTCGATCTTGAGTCCCTTGAGGCCTCCAAGCTCGCTTCGTTAAACTCCACCTCCACACTATCACCATGGAGTCGCTCACACCTTTGCATATAGGACAATCATTGTAAGATTCCTCCCTCCAGTCGCTCACACCTTTGCATATAGGACAATCACTGTAAGATTCCTCCCTCCAGTTTTTGAGGTGTAAAGGTGTAAGAACCTACCCTTCTGCTCTTGTAATTATTCCCCTCTCTAAAATAGAAGAAAGATCTTGTTTTACCCTGTTTTGGCCTAGAGAGAGAAAATGTCTAGAGAGAGGTAATTTAAAATTGAGATATCTTTGAATACAAAAATTCTCCTAGTGTCTAAGATGGATTTGCTTAAAATAGAAGTTCAAAATCAACTTTCTAATGTGCATTAAGAATTAATTGAAAATCGTATAAGGGACCTTAGCCTAAGGGTCTACATTTTTAGAAATTTTTGGATTATGGTCCAATTAAGGTTCCAATGGGCCAATAGAATTAATCCAAGTGTTGGGATAAGATAAATCCAAAGAATAAAAGAAAATACCCAAAAATGAGTAAATACTCATATAAGATGAAGAGTTGAATGAGTACAAGTTTTATTAGTTTAAAATTAAGAGATATAGTAAAAAAAATGAGATATTTTGGAGAAGTAATGCATTTTTGACACCTTTGGTAAGGAGAGGGGGACCTTTGAGGTAGGAACATTTTTCACATGTGTGGTTGGGTTTTTTAATTCAAAAAAATGTGATATTTTTATCTCTTCTCTCTCCTAGAACATACTAGATCAAAATGGGAGCCAAACTGGTCCAAATCTTGTCCAAGATGAAGCTGGAAAGTTCTAGAACCAAATTGGACTTGGTTAGTGGCCTTCCTCACCTATAAATAGACACTCATTCCTTTGTATTTTCATATGGGAGCTATACCATGCCAGTATTATCTTAAAATAATCATATTTCTATTATCCCTTAAATTTTCCTCTCTCTTGGGATCTTGGAGCTTCTCTCTCTCCCCCCAATAACTCTTGAAGTTTTCTCTTCTCCTCTTGGTGGACCAATTGATTAGTTGGGGGCTTCACTGCTAATTAAGAATCAAGCCAAACTTGGAGGTAAATTTAATTTATGTGGTTTTTTCCAATTATCTCAATGACTTTCTTCTTCTCAACCTCTCTCAAGCTTGAGAAGCTTTCAAAATGATTGTTTTTATTCAAATCAAGCTTTCCCTAAGATTCTTAATGTCTAATTAAGATTAATTTATTCTTTATGCTTAAATGTAATGATTTCTTTAAAGTAAATCTCTCTCTCTCTCTCTCTCTCTCTCTCTCTCTCTCTCTCTCTCTCTCTCTCTCTCTGTGTGTGTCTTAAAAAGATTAGTCATCTTTATGGCTAGATCTTTTGGAAATAGATGCTTCTCAATGATAGTCTCTTATTTCAAATCAAAACTCTAGGCTCGATGAGCTAGAGAATAAAGATTGATATTTTCATGATTTTGAGTTAGTGAAAATATGGTTAATCCGTTTTAGATGGTTTATATGAGTAAGAAAGAATTTCCACTACTACAGGTTAGCCTAATACCGGCACTATTTAATGGGGTCTAAAAAAGCCCCGTCATCGGTATAAGCGCCGGTATAAGCGCCGGAACCACAGCGTCGGTATAAGCGTCGGGTAACAATACCGGCGCCTATACCGGTGCATATACCGACGCTCACCGGGGGTAATACCGACGCACAAACCAGCGTCTATACCAGTGCATATACCGTGTTATATACCGGGGTGAATACCGGGGTGTATACCGACTTAAATACCGAGATATATACCAACGCATATACCGACGTCAGTACCGGGGTATATACCGACGCTGTAGCAAATTTTTTTTTTTGGGCAGAATAGTGCTGCCTGGCTGTTTCCTAGCTGCCTGCAATGAGCAGGATCAACAACAGCAAACAGACAGCACCATTCTGTCTAAAATAGAGCACAAAAACAACCGTGCTCGTTTTTATATTTTCCTGATCGACAAACAAGAAATTAAATTAAACATTAATACTCAAGAATGTTTTGATCATATTTCATTAGTTTGAAGGTCATCTTACATCATGGTAATGCCTCCCAATTGACGGTCTCTCCTTCTTCTTCAAGCATCTCAAACAAGGCCACAAGGCCATGTTTGTGAGCGTACTCCTCTCGCCTACTTGGTGGGCGATTCATGGCCAACTCCTGCACACACGATTAACAATTATAACTTTTAGAAATCAACATTTAGCCCACATACATACATTTACATAAATAAAATTGCTACAAACACTTATGAACTCATGGCGCATGGTTTCGTAACCACCACTCCCAAGATGAGAAGCCCCTACTGTTTGGAGTCTTGCCCTTGCCGCCTCTCTTTGTTGTTGAAACCTCTCTGGTGTCTCGGTGAGCTCCTGAGCAATGGCTGCCCACTCCCTGTCATCTAGCCAAACAGGTTTCTCTTTCCCCTCTCTAAATGCGTCCCTCGCCTCTGACCTACGATGCCCCATTAAAATGCGAGCTGTATACTGTATCCACTCATTAGAGACGACATTCATAGGGTCAGATGGCTGGAACTCTTGCTTTATCTTTGTGTTTATATAATTTTTCTTCCCCTTGTCTTGCTGATCCCATTTAGTCATGACAGGGTCATGAAACTGTATAGTGCACAATTGTCGAATGCGTGTCTTCATTGCCTTCCCTGCACTATCCATTATTGGTGCCCCATCCCTAATTGTGTAAATCTTGCTGTTGTCATGGTCATGTGCACCCCAGGGAGTGGAAGGTGACCCTATGGGTGTGCTATCAACAGATGAGAGCGAAGGACGACGCTCACGTGGTGGTGGTGTCACAGCATCTGTGGCACTACCACCACAACAATGAAGACCTACTACGTGAGCGTCGTCTATGTGAAGAGGTGGTAGATCGAGCTGTAAGAGGAGTGGAAGGCTGTGTGGTATGAGGTGTGGGAGCTGCTGTCGTACCCACGGGTGTGGGAACTGGAGTCGGGAAGCCAGATGGTGAGGCAGATGTCCCTGCTCCAGAACCCCAATAACTCTGAGCCATGGCTCTCTGCTCTGGAGTCATGGACGAAAGAAAACCATATAACTGCTGGGGACTCATGCCCTGCGGTGTAGGATTAAATGAGAAATCTGGACTGTAGTCGTAGGGCGGTGAGTCACCCATGGCCTGTTGGACAAAAAACCATATGACAAACTTGTGCGAAATGAAAATTACACGGTAAACAATGAATGAAAGAACCATAAGACAAACATTAACAATGATAAACAACATTGGTAAAACTATATCAACTTGCTCCTACAGTAGTGATTATGATGGTAAACATTAACAATGGTAAACAATGAAAGGACCTTCAATGTCATAAAACCATTACAAATATGTCATAACTATTTGCATAATCATTAAGATACATCATTTTAAAAATCATTATCTATTCTATCATCCTCATTAAGATCAGTAGCCCCAAAGAGATCTATGTCTATGTACATTTTAGCATCCTCATCATTAAAAGTCCCTTGATGAAGGATGTCTTCATCATCTATGTCTTCTTCCTCAACTTGTTTTTCAGCTTCCTTGGTTTGCACCTCTTCATGTGGATCTTGCTCTAGTTGCTCCTCTTCATTTGCTTGCTCCTCTTCATTGTTGATATCGGCTTGTTCTTGCTGCTCTCCACCACCCTGTGCATCCACATCACCTTGTTGTAGCTCAAATTCTTCAAAAATTTGCTTACTGCAGGGGGCGACTTGAACCACAAACAGCCAGCATGAAAGATAGAGAGCCTCTTCATCCCAAGACATGCCAAGTTGCCACATTCCTCCCATTTGATCTTCCAATCGCTTGCCTTCACTTGGAGGAGGTCTTCCTAGATTACCATCCCGCAATTCATGATTTTCTGGAAGATACCTAACATGTCCTTAGTAGACATTCTTTCGTAATGCTTTTGAGTATCTTGAATCAAGTCGAGGACCACATATAGGACATGCATTGTAACCCGATATAGACAAACCTGAGCATTCTCCATAGCCAGGCCAATCATGCATTGTCCACATGAGAATACCTTGCACAGTTGTAAGTCTTTGGCCACTCTGCTGCTTTGACATGTCCTTCACTTCAATTCCGTTCCACAAGGTGCGTAACTCAATAAGTGGTGCCAAATATACATCCATGTTCTTCACCTTGTACTTTCCTGGAACTATTAATGAGAGCAACAAATGACCTTTCTTTATTGCCAACCATGGCGGAAGATTATAATTCACAAGGCAAACAGGCCATGTGCTCCATGAAGAGCTCCTTAAACCAAAAGGGTTTACACTATTCTTTGCTAGGCCAAGACGGAGGTTTTGAGGTTCTTCCTTAAAAGCCGGCCATTTCTCTTCAATGTGTCTCCATGCGGGTGAGTCAGCACAGGCACACGCATCACTTCATCTGTGGATCGAGTTGTGGCATGCCATGTCATCAAGCTTGCTATAGATTTGCACCTGAACATGCTTTTTATTCTTGGGATGATTGGAAAGTGCCTGAGAACCTTGACTGGGACAGCTTCCCCCTGAACATCTTCTCTATATCTGTTAGAGCCACAATGGGGACATTCTTGCAAATGCTCATATTCATGGCGGAAGAGGCAACAATCAACAAGCATGAATATTATTGTAATCGATGCCTATGGATTTCAATAACTTCTTCGCATCTGCACGAGATGGAGGCATCTCGTTGCCAGGGGGCAATATCTGATCTTTCAAAAGCCTGCAAGTATGGCAATATCTGATCGTTACTATTAAGATTTTCTCAAATACAAGTTGATAATTTATCATTTCAACAGTAGGTGTAATCTCCAAAAAAAGTCCTTACTTGAATAGTTCAGTGACACTTGTATTAGACCATCCAAAAATTGACTGCAAATTTAGCATCGTAAGAGATGCACACAATACAGATATGTTGGCACCATTGTATAATGGAAGGCGTGCAATTTTACGCATGGCCTCTTCCTCTGGTTCATAATTTGACCGTTGAGAATGTCGTGGTTGATGATCTTCATGTTCATGCTCCTCGAAGAGAGCTTCTTGTTGCTCGATGAAGGCATCCAACATTTCTTCCATTAGACCTTTTTCCATTTCCTGACCTTCTTCCATTCCCTCAGGTGCTGTTAATTGAGCTCCATCTGTCACTCCCTCCTGCGATATCCTCATCCTTTGTTGGGGACGAGAATTCACAGGCGCAATGTTATCAAGATGCGGCTGCACACTTGCTTGGTTGTACTGTAAGATTCCTCCCCCAAACCCCTTTTTGATGTCTAGTATCTTCTTCTATAATCAATCCCTCTTCAGAAATATAAAAGACTTGTTTCTAACTGTTTTAACCTAGAGAGAGAAAATATTCTAGAGAGAGAATATTCAGATTTTTAATATTTTTAGATAGAAAATTATCTCATCTTATTAAAATAAGTTCCCCTGAAACAGAAATTCAAAAAAGAACTTTCCAATGTGCAATTGGAATTAATTGGAAATGTGTATAAAAGGACCTTAGTCTAAGGGCCTAGATTTTCAGAAATTTTTGGATTATGGTCCAATTAAGGTTCCTATGGGCCAATAGCATCAATCCATGTGTAGGGAGGAGATAAATCCAATTTGAAAAAGAAGATACCCAAAAATGAGTAAATGCTCACATAAGATGAAGAGTTGAAAATGTACAAGGTTTATTAGTAAAAAATTATGAGCAATATTAAAAGTATGACATATGTAAGGAAGAGGAGTTCTTTAAAGGAGGTGCATATTTCACATAAGATGAAGAGTTGAAAATGTACAAGGTTTATTAGTAAAAAATTATGAGCAATATTAAAAGTATGACATATGTAAGGAAGGGGAGTTCTTTAAAGGAGGTGCATATTTCACATAAGATGAAGAGTTGAAAATGTACAAGGTTTATTAGTAAAAAACTATGAGCAATATTAAAAATATGACATATGTAAGGAAGGGGAGTTCTTTAAAGGAGGTGCATATTTCACATGCTTGAATGAGTTTTAAACTCATAAAAATTGAGATATTTCATCTCTCCTCTCTCCTCATTTAAGTCTAGTTCCAAAAAGTTAGCTTAACTGACCTAAAAATGGTCAAATATTGACCAAACTGATTTAGAAAATTCTAGAATCAGTTTGTTTGGTTAGGAGCTCAATTTTTCCTATAAATAGAAGCCTCCCCCTTGTTGAAAAAGATATAGTGTTTATGCATCGTTACTCTACTCCACCTAAGCCAAGAACTGTGAATTCATTTAATAATTCACTAGTTTTTGGAGCTTCCCTCTTTCTTCAATCCCCATTAGTGGCTCCATCAACATACTTAACCAATTGATTGGTTGGGGGCCTCTACCGTGAACAAAGAATCAAGCAAGTTGTAAGGTAATTAGTGAATATTGATCTTTCTATAATTTCTCAATGTTTCTCTCTTCTCAACCCCTCTCAAGCTTGAGAAGTTTAATTGGTATGGTTTTTTTTAAATGCTATTGAAGTTTGAATAGTAGTGAAGAGTTACATAATTTAATAAATGCTATTGAAGTTAATTTTCATTTATGTTTAAATTCTAATGATTCTTATGTAAATTCTCTCTCTCACTCAAGAAATGGTCATACTCATGACCCGTTCTCAATCCAAATCAAGCTTTTCATAAAGCTTTTCCTTAACCCAAGATTAAGGCCAAATTAATGGCTTTTTTCTATGCTTTTAGTTTATGAATATTGATGATTCAATCCATTATGGATTAATAATCCAATTAGAGATCATTTTAATTATTTCCTTAATGATAAGCATTATCCCTTAGAAAAAATTGAGATTTATCAGTCATAGCAGCGGAGCTATGGCAAATTTTTTATAAAAATTATGCATAAAATAATCTCATTCAAAGCATAAAAAGAGGACTTCCTACCATATTCTAGGAATTATCATCCTAGATTAATTGAAAGAATTTCATTACAATCATGGAGAAATTGAATTTTAATATTAGGCATAATGGATAAATTTTTATATCAAAAGTGTTATTTTTACCATTTTTATTTCATGCATAGAAGTATGCATAATGGAAAAATTTTTATATCAAAAGTGTTACTTTTATCATATTGGATTTCATGCATAGAGGTATGCATAAAAGTTGATTATTTTATTATAAAAGTGCGACTTTTATCATAATTGAATTTCATGCATATAGGTATGCATAAAAGATATTCTTTTTATACTAAAAGTGTGATTTTCCTCATAAATGGATTTTATGCTTAACTTAGATGCATAAGAGAAATTTTTTTATTCTAAAAGTGTAATTCCTACTAAATTGAATTTATGCATAAGAAGATGCATAAAAGATTGATTTTTTAATTCAAAAGTGTCATTCTCATCTAAATTGAATTTATGTATAGAAAAATGCATAAAAGATTAAAATTTAATTCAAAAGTGTCATTTTCATTAAAAATGAATTTATGCATAGGAAGATGCATAAAAGATTGATTTTTACTTTGAAAGTATTAATCTGCTTAAATAGAATTTATTCATAAATAAATGTGTAAAGAAATCTTATATCAAATGTAAGAATTCTCTTGTATTCTATAAATAGATAAGAGATGTGATAGGATGTGATAAGAGGTGTGATAAGATGCTTATGAAATAAGTTAGGAGGTGATAAGAGATGTGATAAGAGGTGTGATAAGAGGTGATAAGATGCTTATGAAATAAGTTAGGAGGTGATAAGATGAATTAAGATGTGTATGGGGGGATGAGGTAAGAAGTGTATGTGATAGGATAAGATGTATATGGGTTGTGATAGGGTGAGAATGGATGTGATGTAAAAGATTAGATGTGAAGGTATATGGGGTTATATAAATGGGAATGTGGAAATGGATGTATGTATGTGGATGTGTGGATGTGGAGATGGGAGTGTGGATGTATGAACGTGAAAATGGATATATGCATAAAGATATATATGCATAGATGTGAATGTGGATGTAGATGTGGATGTATAGATGTGAATGGATGTGGATGTATAGATGTGAATGGGAATGTGGATGTGGATGTATGTGAATGTGGATGTAGATGTGGATGTATAGATGTGAATGTGGAATGTGGATGTGGATGTATGTGAATGTGAATGTAGATGTGGATGTATGTGAATGTGAATGTGGATGTGGATGTATAGATGTGAATGTGGAATGTGGATGTATAGATGTGGATGTATGAGAATGTGGATGTGGATGTATGTGAATGTGAATGTGGATGTGGATGTATGTATGTATGTGGATGTAGATGTGGATGTATGGATGTGTATGTATGAATGTGGATATGGGATGTGGATGTATAAATGAGGATGTGAAAATGGAGGTAAGCATGTAGATGTGGATGTATGAACGTGAAAATGGATATATGCATGAAGATATATATGCATAGATGTGAATGTGGAAGTAGATGTGGATGTATAGATGTGAATGGGAATGGGGATGTGGATGTATGTGAATGTGAATGTAGATGTGGATGTATAGATGTGAATGTGGAATGTGGATGTATAGATGTGGATGTGGATGTATGTGAATGTGAATGTGGATGTGGATGTATGTATGTATGTGGATGTAGATGTGGGTGTATGGATGTGTATGTATGAATGTGGATATGGGATGTGGATGTATAAATGAGGATGTGAAAATGGAGGTAAGCATGTAGATGTGAATGTGGATGTGGATGTGGATGTATGGATGTGGATATGGATGTGTATGTATGAATGTGGATATGGGATGTGGATGTATAAATGAAGATGTGAAAATGGAGATAAGCATGTAGATGTGGATGTATGGATGTGAATGTGGATATGGATGTGGATGTATGGATGTGGATATGGATGTGAATATATGATATGTGATGTGAAGGAATTTGAAGTGAAGAGATGGAGAATGAGGTGATTGGATGAGTACACATATAAATGGAATGTGGAATAAGTAATGTGGATTAATGAGGAACAATGTGGAAAAATGAGAGTTAATATAGAATATGTATTTGTAAACTGTTTGTAAATGCTGTTTGTAAATGGCTGTTTTATGTCAAGAATGCTGGGGAAGCATTCTGACCGTCTTGTGATTAAGGTCGTGGAGACCTAACTGATAAAGTTGCAACTGCTGACGGAGAGTCAATGGAGGACGTCTCGCGTAGCAAGGTCGACCGAGGTCTTGACCAGCCTCGGTTCGATTAAAATGGTGAGCTTCCGGTACGGTGGATGAGGGACCAAGGAAGCGGCCTATGAGTGAAGCGCTAGGTCACCTGCGAAGGATCCTAGAGGGTGCTGACCATACGGTGCTCGGGCTCTGGGTCGCCTAGGATACCCACGCGTGCGTCGAGAAAGATATTGGAACAAGGAGTAAGAGTTGTTTTGTGAAACCGGGCATGGATCTGGTTGACTGACCTTGCTGGTCCTCAACGGATGAGTCCATGGCTCTTTTATATGGATCTGTTGGTTGATCTTGCTGATCTTCAACGAGAGTCCATCTTGATAAATGATTATATTGCCGAGTATTATGGGCTAGGAACTATGGAAACGGCCTCTGAGTGGACAGGTGGTGAGCGTTCTAGTTGCCAATGATGCCATAGATACTCTGATGATGAAGGAATGATGGGAAATTTGAGAATCAACCGGATAATTTGGAAGACTGTGATCAGTGGTACTATGGTTTCATTAAAGGATTGTTTTAAAGTTAGCTGATGCTAAGAATAAGGCAATTTCATATTGGGTGTGTAAGTGGTGTGCCTAATTTTATGTTTGTATGAACTTCCGGCTAGGGGGCCTTGGAACTCTTTTCCTTGGTACCCGGGACAAAACCTAACCAAATTCCAAATTGGATCCCATCACTACAGTGGTTGGGCGGTTGGCTAACCCATGGGATCGGATGGGGTTAGGCTGGACTGATGGATCCGTAAATCGAGACTCAACTTTTGTTAATATGATAGATAAAGTAAATCCCGGACAGTAATTGTTCTATGGATAGGAATCAACGGCTGTGCCTCTTGAATGGGGAAAAAAGCGTTGATCCCAATGATCCAAGTGCAAGTTTCTTCCTTGATCTGATCTAGTATCTTGAAGATACAATTGGATCAGCTTGATCAGAAATGATCTTGTCTTCGTTAGAGAAAAAAATTATCCTGGTGGAATCGCCCGTGCTTTCCGGGTAAGGGGAGTTTTTCCGGGTTCGGTTTTGGAAAAACCGACGGATTAGTCTCTTGTCCGGATATCCGTGGGCGAGGCCCCGAATGTGGGACCCCTGTCCCGTGCGAGATGTGCTACTTCCGCTGCTAGTACCCGAATCCGTTGCTCGGTGGGAACAGGGGGATCTGACAGTTGGTATCAGAGCATTTGGCTAATAAAGATCAACTGAGAAACCAAATATGTCAAAAAATTATCAAGAAGCACAAAAAAGGTTGTAATTGTGTGATATAATTCATACAATTTGATATTCAAACTGAAATTCGTAAATTGGTAATTGGGTCTTCAGATGGAAGTACCGCAATTATATAGAATCCCTGACTTGCTTGAGGCCTAGACATGATGGTATTTACCTTATAATTCCAAGGGCCGTGACTACCGTATATACCGAGAGTATAACTGCAGCTCTTTACTGACAGTATATACGAGTAAATCTAAGACTTCAAATTATAAGCGTTAATGCTATCCAGATGATGATTTCGAATGTGGTTGATATGATTTTTAGTTCTGTTTGGAAACCGATGAATTGATTTGGATTCTGATTGAAAAATGATGATCGCTGAAAATGGATTGAAATGTAATAAGCTGAGCGAAACCACAAGGTGGATGATTGGGACGAGTCCCTGTAATGATAAATGATGAAAATGATTCAGCAAATCACTATGAGATTAGTGGATTGTGCTGTCAAATTGCTACTGTTAACACTTGACCGTTAGATCAAGTTAAGGGATGACAAATTGAGAACTTACTTGACTGAAATTCCCGTGGAGGAATGCTCAGAAGGAAATTTTTCGGTCTAATGAACCTTTATCATGTTAAAGATATGAATGATATGATCTAAATGAATTGTTATTTAATGATGAGTTCTAAGGGATATTTATCCCAGTATTCTGTTGGGTTGACCAGAATATAAGGAACCCCAGAATAAAATTGGATCTTAAGAAAAAGAGTTGTCCTCTACTTTATGAGATGAGGACATCTCGCACTTTTTAAGTGGGGTAGAATGTAAGATTCTCCCCCAGCCTTTGAGGTATACAGGAGTAAGAATCTCCCTTTTTGATCTTATAATTATTCCCTCTCTAAAATAAAAGAAAGATTCTGTTTAAAAAAGGAAGAACCTTTTTCCTGAATACTTCTCAAGAGTCCCACCTGTTTTAAGGATTCAGAACAACGAGTTCAGAAGTGAGAATCGATGTTTTGGATATCAAGGTTTTGGTCTCGAGTACGACCCAAAAGAAGTTCTTTATCTCTTGGGAAGTATAAGAAGTTATCTCCCAGATATTGTGGACCAAAGAAAGTAGGTGATTTAACTTACGAACTTCTTTTATCTCCTCATCTCAAAGTTCTTAATGCCTTCTATAGAAAATTGTGCCAAACCCAAATCATGGAAAGACGGTAAAACTTCAGTGGCAAGCTACCGTTGGCTTCTAAGTTACGCTAGCTCCTTCCTTTATATAAGTCATAACTTTTACCTGTCGCTCACAGTAATCTTACTCCCATCGATCTCCTTTCTTCCTAATCTCCTTCATGGCTTGGCAACAAGAACTAGTTTTATCCATAATGATTCCTCACCTTCAAGACGCAAGTGAATCTGTGAAGAAGGATTTTATAGAGCAGTATGAGCGCTCACTTTTCCCTCACTTGGGAACTTCTGTAGCGCAAACCAAATGGCGGACCTATCAAAACATAACTAGGGTAACACCCTGGGGTCAGCAGCACTTTCGCAACAATGTCCGCTTGGCCATGGTTATTGAAGCCTTGGGTTTGGGTCCCCGATACTACTGCGTCATGAGATCAAGGCATCCTGGGTTTTCTGAGCGGGTCTTCTTATTGGCGTGTTTTCTTCCTCATGAGAAGATATGCCTTTACCCCGTTTTTGGCTTGCCTCTCAGAGGTCCTTTTGTTAGATCACCTCATACCACTGAGATAGGTGCGGCAATAACCAGCAGAATCATTCCCATAGATGAGTTACCCTATACTTGTGCAGCTTGTGAGTGCTGCTTTTGTGATCATATGATGGACGGGCTTATGGAAGTGTAAAGAGTTCTTCTATCTTTACTGTATAAGTTCCGAGAATGAATAAAGTTTAAATCTTGTTCTTATCTTGAATCTTGCTCTCTTTGAGACTTTTTCTTGGTGGTTAATCCTGATTTAAATTTTTCTCTAAGTCTCATAATTCGTGCATCTTGCGAAATTATCCCAGTTTGTGAGATGAGGACATCTCGCGTTTTTTAAGTGGGGTAGAATGTAAGATTCCTCCCCCAAACCCCTTTTTGATGTCTAGTATCTTCTTCTATAATCAATCCCTCTTCAGAAATATAAAAGACTTGTTTCTAATTGTTTTAACCTAGAGAGAGAAAATATTCTAGAGAGAGAATATTCAGATTTTTAATATTTTTAGATAGAAAATTATCTCATCTTATTAAAATAAGTTCCCCTGAAACAGAAATTCAAAAAAGAACTTTCCAATGTGCAATTGGAATTAATTGGAAATGTGTATAAAAGGACCTTAGTCTAAGGGCCTAGATTTTCAAAAATTTTTGGATTATGGTCCAATTAAGGTTCCTATGGGCCAATAGCATCAATCCATGTGTAGGGAGGAGATAAATCCAATTTGAAAAAGAAGATACCCAAAAATGAGTAAATGCTCACATAAGATGAAGAGTTGAAAATGTACAAGGTTTATTAGTAAAAAATTATGAGCAATATTAAAAGTATGACATATGTAAGGAAGAGGAGTTCTTTAAAGGAGGTGCATATTTCACATAAGATGAAGAGTTGAAAATGTACAAGGTTTATTAGTAAAAAATTATGAGCAATATTAAAAGTATGACATATGTAAGGAAGGGGAGTTCTTTAAAGGAGGTGCATATTTCACATAAGATGAAGAGTTGAAAATGTACAAGGTTTATTAGTAAAAAACTATGAGCAATATTAAAAATATGACATATGTAAGGAAGGGGAGTTCTTTAAAGGAGGTGCATATTTCACATGCTTGAATGAGTTTTAAACTCATAAAAATTGAGATATTTCATCTCTCCTCTCTCCTCATTTAAGTCTAGTTCCAAAAAGTTAGCTTAACTGACCTAAAAATGGTCAAATATTGACCAAACTGATTTAGAAAATTCTAGAATCAGTTTGTTTGGTTAGGAGCTCAATTTTTCCTATAAATAGAAGCCTCCCCCTTGTTGAAAAAGATATAGTGTTTATGCATCGTTACTCTACTCCACCTAAGCCAAGAACTGTGAATTCATTTAATAATTCACTAGTTTTTGGAGCTTCCCTCTTTCTTCAATCCCCATTAGTGGCTCCATCAACATACTTAACCAATTGATTGGTTGGGGGGCTCTACCGTGAACAAAGAATCAAGCAAGTTGTAAGGTAATTAGTGAATATTGATCTTTCTATAATTTCTCAATGTTTCTCTCTTCTCAACCCCTCTCAAGCTTGAGAAGTTTAATTGGTATGGTTTTTTTTAAATGCTATTGAAGTTTGAATAGTAGTGAAGAGTTACATAATTTAATAAATGCTATTGAAGTTAATTTTCATTTATGTTTAAATTCTAATGATTCTTATGTAAATTCTCTCTCTCACTCAAGAAATGGTCATACTCATGACCCGTTCTCAATCCAAATCAAGCTTTTCATAAAGCTTTTTCTTAACCCAAGATTAAGCTATGCTTGAGGCCAAATTAATGGCTTTTTTCTATGCTTTTAGTTTATGAATATTGATGATTCAATCCATTATGGATTAATAATCCAATTAGAGATCATTTTAATTATTTCCTTAATGATAAGCATTATCCCTTAGAAAAAATTGAGATTTATCAGTCATAGCAGCGGAGCTATGGCAAATTTTTTATAAAAATTATACATAAAATAATCTCATTCAAAGCATAAAAAGAGGACTTCCTACCATATTCTAGGAATTATCATCCTAGATTAATTGAAAGAATTTCATTACAATCATGGAGAAATTGAATTTTAATATTAGGCATAATGGATAAATTTTTATATCAAAAGTGTTATTTTTACCATTTTTATTTCATGCATAGAAGTATGCATAATGGAAAAATTTTTATATCAAAAGTGTTACTTTTATCATATTGGATTTCATGCATAGAGGTATGCATAAAAGTTGATTATTTTATTATAAAAGTGTGACTTTTATCATAATTGAATTTCATGCATATAGGTATGCATAAAAGATATTCTTTTTATACTAAAAGTGTGATTTTCCTCATAAATGGATTTTATGCTTAACTTAGATGCATAAGAGAAATTTTTTAATTCTAAAAGTGTAATTTCTACCAAATTGAATTTATGCATAAGAAGATGCATAAAAGATTGATTTTTTAATTCAAAAGTGTCATTCTCATCTAAATTGAATTTATGTATAGAAAAATGCATAAAAGATTAAAATTTAATTCAAAAGTGTCATTTTCATTAAAAATGAATTTATGCATAGGAAGATGCATAAAAGATTGATTTTTACTTTGAAAGTATTAATCTCCTTAAATAGAATTTATTCATAAATAAATGTGTAAAGAAATCTTATATCAAATGTAAGAATTCTCTTGTATTCTATAAATAGATAAGAGATGTGATAGGATGTGATAAGAGGTGTGATAAGATGCTTATGAAATAAGTTAGGAGGTGATAAGAGATGTGATAAGAGGTGTGATAAGAGGTGATAAGATGCTTATGAAATAAGTTAGGAGGTGATAAGATGAATTAAGATGTGTATGGGGGGATGAGGTAAGAAGTGTATGTGATAGGATAAGATGTATATGGGTTGTGATAGGGTGAGAATGGATGTGATGTAAAAGATTAGATGTGAAGGTATATGGGGTTATATAAATGGGAATGTGAAAATGGATGTATGTATGTGGATGTGTGGATGTGGAGATGGGAGTGTGGATGTATGAACGTGAAAATGGATATATGCATAAAGATATATATGCATAGATGTGAATGTGGATGTAGATGTGGATGTATAGATGTGAATGGATGTGGATGTATAGATGTGAATGGGAATGTGGATGTGGATGTATGTGAATGTGGATGTAGATGTGGATGTATAGATGTGAATGTGGAATGTGGATGTGGATGTATGTGAATGTGAATGTAGATGTGGATGTATGTGAATGTGAATGTGGATGTGGATGTATAGATGTGAATGTGGAATGTGGATGTATAGATGTGGATGTATGAGAATGTGGATGTGGATGTATGTGAATGTGAATGTGGATGTGGATGTATGTATGTATGTGGATGTAGATGTGGATGTATGGATGTGTATGTATGAATGTGGATATGGGATGTGGATGTATAAATGAGGATGTGAAAATGGAGGTAAGCATGTAGATGTGGATGTATGAACGTGAAAATGGATATATGCATGAAGATATATATGCATAGATGTGAATGTGGAAGTAGATGTGGATGTATAGATGTGAATGGGAATGGGGATGTGGATGTATGTGAATGTGAATGTAGATGTGGATGTATAGATGTGAATGTGGAATGTGGATGTATAGATGTGGATGTATGGGAATGTGGATGTGGATGTATGTGAATGTGAATGTGGATGTGGATGTATGTATGTATGTGGATGTAGATGTGGGTGTATGGATGTGTATGTATGAATGTGGATATGGGATGTGGATGTATAAATGAGGATGTGAAAATGGAGGTAAGCATGTAGATGTGGATGTATGGATGTGAATGTGGATGTGGATGTGGATGTATGGATGTGGATATGGATGTGTATGTATGAATGTGGATATGGGATCTGGATGTATAAATGAAGATGTGAAAATGGAGATAAGCATGTAGATGTGGATGTATGGATGTGAATGTGGATATGGATGTGGATGTATGGATGTGGATATGGATGTGAATATATGATATGTGATGTGAAGGAATTTGAAGTGAAGAGATGGAGAATGAGGTGATTGGATGAGTACACATATAAATGGAATGTGGAATAAGTAATGTGGATTAATGAGGAACAATGTGGAAAAATGAGAGTTAATATAGAAACTGTATTTGTAAACTGTTTGTAAATGCTGTTTGTAAATGGCTGTTTTATGTCAAGAATGCTGGGGAAGCATTCTGACCGTCTTGTGATTAAGGTCGTGGAGACCTAACTGATAAAGTTGCAACTGCTGACGGAGAGTCAATGGAGGACGTCTCGCGTAGCAAGGTCGACCGAGGTCTTGACCAGCCTCGGTTCGATTAAAATGGTGAGCTTCCGGTACGGAAGATGAGGGACCAAGGAAGCGGCCTATGAGTGAAGCGCTAGGTCACCTGCGAAGGATCCTAGAGGGTGCTGACCATACGGTGCTCGGGCTCTGGGTCGCCTAGGATACCCACGCGTGCGTCGAGGAAGATATTGGAACAAGGAGTAAGAGTTGTTTTGTGAAACCGGGCATGGATCTGGTTGACTGACCTTGCTGGTCCTCAACGGATGAGTCCATGGCTCTTTTATATGGATCTGTTGGTTGATCTTGCTGATCTTCAACGAGAGTCCATCTTGATAAATGATTATATTGCCGAGTATTATGGGCTAGGAACTATGGAAACGGCCTCTGAGTGGACAGGTGGTGAGCGTTCTAGTTGCCAATGATGCCATAGATACTCTGATGATGAAGGAATGATGGGAAATTTGAGAATCAACCGGATAATTTGGAAGACTGTGATCAGTGGTACTATGGTTTCATTAAAGGATTGTTTTAAAGTTAGCTGATGCTAAGAATAAGGCAATTTCATATTGGGTGTGTAAGTGGTGTGCCTAATTTTATGTTTGTATGAACTTCCGGCTAGGGGGCCTTGGAACTCTTTTCCTTGGTACCCGGGACAAAACCTAACCAAATTCCAAATTGGATCCCATCACTACAGTGGTTGGGCGGTTGGCTAACCCATGGGATCGGATGGGGTTAGGCTGGACTGATGGATCCGTAAATCGAGACTCAACTTTTGTTAATACGATAGATAAAGTAAATCCCGGACAGTAATTGTTCTATGGATAGGAATCAACGGCTGTGCCTCTTGAATGGGGAAAAAAGCGTTGATCCCAATGATCCAAGTGCAAGTTTCTTCCTTGATCTGATCTAGTATCTTGAAGATACAATTGGATCAGCTTGATCAGAAATGATCTTGTCTTCGTTAGAGAAAAAAATTATCCTGGTGGAATCGCCCGTGCTTTCCGGGTAAGGGGAGTTTTTCCGGGTTCGGTTTTGGAAAAACCGACGGATTAGTCTCTTGTCCGGATATCCGTGGGCGAGGCCCCGAATGTGGGACCCCTGTCCCGTGCGAGAAGTGCTACTTCCGCTGCTAGTACCCGAATCCGTTGCTCGGTGGGAACAGGGGGATCTGACATGTACGATTGAAACCGTAAATTTTGCAAGCGCTCCATTGGAAATATGCCAGCGTCATGAACATGCTGGTTGCAAATCCTTCGTTTTCGAAAGATTTGGTACTTACATCGCATGCATGGACACGCTATTCTCTCTTCAAGATTGAGAGGCTCCATCTAGCAGGATAACATGTATATGCAGCTCATTAAACACGGATCTTTTTGCATTACACAAAGCACTATGCAAACCATAAAACAGGGCTTCTTTTCACCAACCGCGAGGGAGATTTTAAAAAATAACATTTAAAGTGGCAAAC
The DNA here is from genome assembly GCF_041138505.1 of Cibotium barometz. NCBI lineage: Eukaryota > Viridiplantae > Streptophyta > Polypodiopsida > Cyatheales > Cibotiaceae > Cibotium > Cibotium barometz. The sequence continues at coordinate 6,170,199 of NC_141050.1, read as the reverse complement.
GGGCTTCTTTTCCCCAGCCGTTTGAGGGAGACTTGACAAATACTTAAAAAAGCGTCAAACGGGCTTCTTTTCCCCAGCTGTTGAGGGAGATTTTAAAAATAACTCATACATTAGCTTATCTCCTCTCCATACAAAATTAACTCGAATTTGAACAAGGATGGAGAGAGAAGCTATCTCTATTCATAAATAGCTATTTATAAAGGCCTTATGCAAAAATCTAAATGCATAGTATAAGTATAAGCTTGCATAATAAGGCTGCAAGACTTATGCATAAGCTCTATGCATAAGCCAACTGCATAAGTCTTATGCATAAGCCTTATCATGCATAAGCTCTATGCATAAGCCATATGCATAAGTCTTATGCATAAGCTCTATGCATAAGCCTTATGCATACGCTCTATGCATAAGCCATATGCATGTCTTATGCACACGCTCTATGCATAAGCCTTATGCATACGCTCTATGCATAAGCCATATGCATAAGTCTTATGCACACGCTCTATGCATAAGCCTTATGCATAAGCTCTATGCATAAGCCATATGCATATGCTCTATGCATAAGCCTTATGCATACGCTCTATGCATAAGCCATATGCATAAGTCTTATGCATACGCTCTATGCATAAGCTCTATGCATAAGCCATATGCATAAGTCTTATGCATACGCTCTATGCATAAGTCTTATGCATAAGCTCTATGCATAAGTATTATGCATACGCTCTATGCATAAGCCATATGCATAAGTCTTATGCACACGCTCTATGCATAAGCCTTATGCATAAGCTCTATGCATAAGCCTTATGCATACGCTCTATGCATAAGCCATATGCATAAGCCATATGCATAAGTCTTATGCATACGCTCTATGCATAAGCTCTATGCATAAGCCATATGCATAAGTCTTATGCATACGCTCTATGCATAAGTCTTATGCATAAGCTCTATGCATAAGTATTATGCATACGCTCTATGCATAAGCCATATGCATAAGTCTTATGCACACGCTCTATGCATAAGCCTTATGCATAAGCTCTATGCATAAGCCTTATGCATACGCTCTATGCATAAGCCATATGCATAAGCCATATGCATAAGTCTTATGCATACGCTCTATGCATAAGTCTTATGCATAAGCTCTATGCAAGACTTATGCATAAGCTCTATGCTATAAGCCTTATGCACTATGCTAACCCTTAATCCCATCACCAATGGTGTAATAAACATGATCTTGTTTTACATGGATAATAGATCTTACCTTGATAACATATATAAACTCTATGAATAAAGAGAATACCTTATGCATAGAAAAACAGAGCATAAGACTTATATGTTATATGTATAAGAGAGTAAAAACATTCAAAAAGCTTATGCTTTCCATCCATGCAAGGCACTCTACATCAAAAAAAGGTTTATGCAAAAAAACATAACGCATGTGAAGCCTTATGCATAGAGCTCATCCATAAGATTTATACATAAAACATTATGTATTAAGCTTTATGCATAGATCTTAATTCATGCATTCAGCTAGATTCATATAGCTCTATGCATAAACTCTATGTATAGAGCTTGCATAAGCTTACAAGCCCTATGTATAGAGCTTTCATAATCTTACAACCTCTATGTATAAAGCCTATACATAGAGCATATGCATTGAGCTTTTACAAGAAGGCTATGCATAGAGCTTTCAACAAGAAGGCTACGCAAGCTCTATGTACAATGTCCATGCAAGCTTTCAAGAAACCTATGCATAGAGATTTTATAAGCTTGTAAGAAACCTATGCATAGAGATTTTATAAGCTTGCAAACTCTATGCATAAAGCCTATGCATAGAGCTTATGCATAGAGATTTCACAAGCTCGCAAGCTCTATGAATAGAGCTTATGCATAAAGCTTGCAAGAAGGCTATGCATAGAGATTGCAAGCTTATGATAGGTTTTATGCATAGATATTAAATTAATCCTATGTATAAGCTTACAAGAACCCAAAACTAACACTAAACCATAAAACAGGGATGCAATAATTCAAAGAAAATAGCATAAACAATAAAAATCGAAAGAGGATCTACCTCTTTTTTGCAAAGCTAAAGGAGAGGATTGGTGAAAGATTGGTGAGGTGAAAGAGCTGCAAAACAAAATATTAAACAAAATAATTAGTAAATTAAACACAAGAATAAGAACTAATACAAAACCCTAAAATCTCTATGCATGCATTAGGAGATCTATGCATACATAGAGAGCTCTCAACATGCATAGAGAGCCAAAAAAACACAACACCCTAAACGTTCTAATTCTTAAATTAAAAAGTAAAAGCAATTGCAAGAACATATTAGGAGAAGCAAAAGAGGAGAAAAGAAGAAAGAAGGAGAAAAGAGGAGAGAGGAAAAAAGAGGAGAGGGAGAGAAAGAGACCTTCTCTACTGTTGTGCGCCGTTCTCTGCGAAAAAACCAGAAAATAGGCTCTCGGCTGTAAAAAACTTACGAGCACCGGTATATGCTACGGAATATGCGTCAGTATATGCGTCGGTATATACTACGGAATGTGCATCGGTATAGGCGTCGGAATGTGCGTCGGAATGTGCGTCGGTATACGCATCGGTATAGGCATCGGGAAACGAAAATTTGAAAATACCCCGCCCGACTTGTCTCCTCCAACACTACGACGGACATACCGACGTTCGACATTTGCGTCGGTATTTTAGCGTCGGTATGCCCTCAAGCTCTTGTAGTGTTCTTTAACTCATTCTAAATGAGAAAAGGATTATCCTAATTTGGAAAAGGAGGAATGTTTAAATTAGCCTAATCAAGGAGAATAATCATAATTATGCTTATAATTATGATTAAAATTATGATTTGAATACATAGTTTGATTTAAAGGTTAAAATAAGAACTTCTATCATATTTTCATTACAAGCTTTTATTATTTCAAGAAAATTTAGAATTATCAGTAATAGCAGCGAAGCTATGGTAAATTTTTCAGAAAATAATACATATCTTATTTTTATGCATAATGCTAAAAGATGACTTCCTACCATATTCTAGGATTAGACATCCTATGCAAAAAGAATGATTTTCATCATATTCATGGGAAATGTTTTTTTAGTATTTATGCATTATTAATTGATTATGAGAAAATAGTAATTTTTTTATAAATTTATTTTTATGCAAGAAGAGGAATTCCCATGATATTCGAGATATCCAAACAATTAAATGTTAAAAGAGGAATTTTCGGCATAATTCAAATTATGAGTATTTATCAAAAGTGAAATTTTGACTATTATCATTTTGAGAAATATGGGTAGAATTGATTTTTGTAAATCCCATGAATCTTTATTCAAAAAGAAGAATATTGGATATATCTTATTTGAGAAATTTGAGAAAGAATGTGAAAATATCCATCGAGAAAACTTGGATAATTTCTTAATCAGAAAAGGAAATCTGGAATCCCTAGAAGGATCAAGGATCCAATGAGTATAGAAGTTTAGACTTGATCCTCATCAATGAAGCTTAAGGAATGAAAACACAATACGTAAATGCTCTTTCTGAGTTTTTACTATAAAATTTTGATAAGGTTTATTTTACCTTTTTAAACCTTCAACAACACTCTAATACTTAGATTTAATATGGGATCGAGCAAAAGTTGCTTTAACTAAGCCAAGCATATGGCTGAAACTTGAAAAATTCCTATCAATATCGAAAGTAGAGAAATTGTACTAAAAGTGTGGATGTGAATGTGATGTGATGAGATGTGGATAAATGTGAATGGATGAGATGTGATGCGATGTGGATGTGGATGTGGATGTGGATGGATGTAAATGGATGTGAGTTTGAATGTGATGTGATAAGATGTGGATAAGATGTGGATAAATGTGAATGGATGAGATGTGATGTAAATGGATGTGAATGTAAATGGATGTGAATGGATGAGATGTGATGTAAATGGATGTGAATGTGGATGGATGTGAGTGTGATGTGATGAGATGTGATGATGTGGATAAATGTGAATGGATGAAATGTGATGTAAATGGATGTAAATGTGATGATGTGGATAAATGTGAATGGATGAAATGTGATGTAAATGGATGTAAATGTGATGAGATGTAAATGGATGTAAATGTGATGAGATGTAAATTGGAGCTAGTCTTTTGTAAAAATCAACTAATTGTTGGATTGGGTACATGCCTAGGAGTGTTGGGCATCTACTTATGCTTTCAATAGCCATTATAAACTTGTCAAATCGCCCCTACAACAAGCGGCGCAGACAGAAGTGAAGAAACATAGCAGATTTTTCATCCTCTTGCAAAGTGAAGGCCAAATTCTAGTTTTGTGATTGATTAAACCCAAAATTTGATTAGCAAATATGTGATACACATACTTGAGAAGGTTTCTATGTGATTGGTTAGAAAAATTATGCATTATGGAGCTAATTATGAGCTGATTAAATAGGCCTACAGTGATTAGTGAAGAAACAGGCCTACAGTGATTAGTGAAGAAATAGAGTAGCTTTTTCATCCTCTTGCAAAGTGAAGGCCAAACAGGCCTACAGTGATTAGTGAAGAAACAGAGTAGCTTTTTCATCCTCTTGCAAAGTGAAGGCCAAATTCTAGTTTTGTGATTGATTAAACCCAAAATTTGATTAGCAAATCTATGATACACATACTTGGGAAGGTTTCTATGTAATTGGTTGGAACAATTATACATTATGGAGCTGATTACATAGGCTGTCTAGAGTGATTAGTGAAACAGAGGGTCATTAATCGGCTAATTACTCTCTCAACTTAAACAATTGGTCTGATTCCTTTTACACGGAGTTAGTAGACAACCTTGCTAAGCTAATGAATACTTGGTCTCTCAATTTGGACAAGAATCAAAGGAATTAGAGCACTTTTACTACTGGTTTTTATTGGTTTTTCTCAAAATAGAGAAGGGGATTTGATACTTTTGGTATGTACGCACCTTGGTTGGTGTTAATATGTAACATCGAGCTTGTTTAGGTGTCAATGCAAGTTATCCACACTTTACTGAACCACTACATTGCAATTTCAAGCCTTGGAAAGTGTGCTAAAATAGGGTACTTTTTGTGTATGTCAGTTCAATTAGAGTGATTTTCTACATAAACAGTGAAGTTCGTTGAGTACTTTGGAGTATTTGGAACACTTTTTAGAGTGTGGTCGAGCTGAGGAAGGCTCGTTTACAGAATTGGACGTGTGTGGAAGGTGTATTTGCATTGAGCAACTATGTCAGACAACCCAGTACAAATTGTGGGTGAGAATTCGGATAGAAATAACTTCAAGGCATGGAAGTACAGGATTAAAAGTTTTATGAAAGAAAAATGGTTTTGGAACCTTGTTTACAGGTGCAGAGCTAGAGCCAAAACTACCCCAAAAACCTACACAACAATAGGTTATAGCTCATAAGCAATGGTCAGAGAGAGCATACAAAGTTTTACATTACTTGTCTATATGTATCTGGGATGCTATACTCATACATATACATGATGATGAGAATCCCAAGGATGCATGGGATACTTTGGTAAAGCTGTTTGATATAGATACTAGTGCTCGTAAGTCTCAATTGAGACAACAGATTCATAATGTGAAGCGAAAAGGAAGGAATATCCATGATTATGTAGTACAAGAAATAAAGTATGCAGATGCATTGGCAACTATCAATGTCCCCATGCCTGATGATGATTTGGTAGACATCGCCTTGCGTGGTCTTGGCAAGGAGTACAAGTCTTTTGATACATCTATTTCTGTTCGAAGTACAGGTTTACCAGATTTTGATGAGTTGGTTTCACTCTTACTTGTTGAGGAAATCAAAGTCAGTGACTCTTTTCATGATGCATCTACTAGCCATGATGATAATGGTAGGAATCATGCTTTCTATTTATAAAGGGGATTTAGAGGCAGGGAGAGATTTGCATCACGTGGTCGTGGTAATGGTCGTGGATGGCAAGAGAGGTCACCACAAAAGAATTTTTAGCCTTCGTATGGTGCTAGAGGTGGTCGTGGATATACACCTCAGAGATGCAAAGGTAATCCTCGTGGAAGAGGACGTTGGCAAGGCCAACAAACATCTATGCAAAATGTGGAATGCCATTACTGTGGGAAGTTTGGTCATATGGCATGTGATTGTTACCACAAACAAAATGATTTGAGAGGGGGTAGAGCACAACATGGTGGACATTATGCACAACATGGTGGAAATTATGCACATGGTGGAAATTTTGCATCAAGCAGTAATGATGGTAGCGCAAATCACTTGTTTGTCCCCATGAAACATGTCATGGGATCTATGATGATGACAAATAGTGACAGTGATGACACTTGGTATATGGAACTCTGGAGCATCAAACCATATGACTTGTCATGGGAAAATGGTTTGAACATATGAAGCCTATGGATGTGAAAGGCTACGTGGAGACAGGTGATGATTCCCAGCATGCTATCACAATGTTGGGGAAGCATACCATTGGTGATGCACAATGGTGAAACAGAGTCTATGTGGCAGATGTCTTGTATGTGCCAACAATTAACAAAAAGTTTGGCCTCAGTTGTTGGTAAAATGGTGGAACAAGGATTACAGGTTCAACGAGCATGGTTGCTTCATTGGGGATTTCAAAAATGGATGTAGAGTCATTGCCAAAGGCAAGAAAGAAGGCATGTTATTTAAGTTGGATGATGCTGGGATTCCTGAGTTGAAATTAGCCATGTTCTCTAAAAGCCGAAATGTGGTACACAGGACATTGACATGTGGCATAAAAGGATTGGACATGTGAACATACAAAGGTTAAAGGACATGCAGGCAAGAGGCATTGTTAGTGGGCTACCTAGACTCAAGTATGATGGGAATATGCATGTCTGTGATGCTTACCAGTTTGGAAAGCAAGCAAGGTTGCCATTTCCTAAAGAAGGCAACATGAGTAGCAGGCCACTTGAGATAGTCCATAGTGATGTATGGGGTCCTGCACAAAACCCATCCATTAAAGGTAGCTTGTATTATGTGACATTCATTGTTGGTTTCAGTAGAATGACTTGGATTTACTTTCTCAGAGAGAAAAGTGAAGTGTAAGAAAAGTTTATGGACTTCAAAGCTTTTGGAGAGAAGTAATATGGCTCTTGGATAAAATGTTTGAGGAGACAGATGGAGGTGGTGAATACACCTCACATGCTTTTGAGAATTTCTTGAGAAAGCATGGCATAAGAAGGCAGTTAACTTGAAGGTACACACCTTAGCAAAATGGTGTTGCTGATGAGAGGAAAAGTAGAGTCATTTGTGATGTGGTCAAGGCAATGCTCAATGAAAAGAGTATGCCAGACTATTATTGGGCAAAAGCATGTGCCACAGTGGTGTATGTGCTTAATAAGACACCCACAGTATCCATACATGGAAGTATGCCAGAGATGCATCTTATAGGTTTTAAGCCAGACATTGGACACCTCAAAGTGTTTTGTTGCATAGCTTATAAGCATGTGCTTGATGAGAGAAGGAGGAAGTTGGATCCTAAGGTAGAAAAGTGCATTTTTGTTGGGTATGCACAGGATCACAAGGCATATAAATGTTACAATCCACAAACTAGGCAAGTGGTTATCTCACGAGATGTGGTGTTTGATGAACTCGCTAGTTGGTACAAGGCAAAGGATGAGGGTGTCATTGATTCCGTTGATGGTGATGTACATGTGAACTTGTCATAAGAAAGTTCTATTTCTATGTCTGGGCCAGCAGAGTCTGAGAGTAGCACTATACGTCCATGGTGGTCAGGACGCTTTGAGACATGAGAGTGTGAGCACTTGGAGTAGTGCTGTGGATAAAGGGAAAAAGAAGGTTGAAGGAATTGGCATTACATGTTATGAGTCATCAAGCTCAAAAAGTTTGGATGAGAAACTTGGCATACCAGTTTTACGCACACTAGGTGCAAGGCAAGATAGATATGCGCTTCCACATGCTGGAGTGACAGGTGTTCAGAGTGATCCGCATGCATTGCAAAGATCCCAAAGGGTCAGGTATTGAGCTGACAGGTTGACATATTGTGAATTCGCTATGCATTATGTATATATGATCTCTTTGGTGGTGAAGCATGTGGAACCTACATGCTATAAAAAAGCTATTGGGAAGCATGTATGGGAGAAGGCAATGGATGTTGAGATGGACGTGAAACTTGGGATTTGTTTGCCTTACCCCACCACAAGGCAAAAATATCATTGGTTGCAAATGGGTTTATAAGGTGAAATGCAAATCAGATAGTTCCATTGAGCGCCATAAAGCGCGGTTGGTAGCTAAGAGTTATGCACAAACCCAAGGCTTGGACTATGATGAAACATTTAGTCTAATTGCAAAGATAGGAACAGCGAGAGCACTCGTTGCTATGGCTAGAGCAAATGGTTGGGAAATGCATCAAATGGATGTGAAAAATTCATTTATAAATTGTGATTTACAAGAGGAAGTTTATATGGCACAACTGGAAGGATATGTGCACCACTCATGTATGCAGATTAAAGAAAGCATTATATGGTTTGAAGCAAGCACCTTGTGCTTGGAGTGATAAGATAAGCCGATATCTTATCTCCCTTGGATTTTAGGTCTCTTCAGCACATTCTTCACTCTATGTGAAGAAAACAGATCATGGGATTATCTTGCTTGTCATCTATGTGGATGACTTAATTGTCATAGGATATCATGATGTTATGCATGTCAAGAAGGCATTGAGTGGGTAGTTTGATATGAAAGACTTGGGTGAATTGAGATATTTTCGTCAGATTGAAGTGATCAAAGACCATGCAGGGACATGGTTAGTGCAACGCCAATATGCATTGGATATGTTGGCAAAATATGGGATGATAGGGTGTAAGCCAATGAGTACACCTTTGGGGCAGAATGTGAAGCTGTGGAGTGATTTTGGTGAAGAGTTAGATGATCCATCTATGTATAGAAAGATGGCAATCTTATTTACATGACTATCACATGCCCAGATCTCAGTTATGTTGTGGGGCTAGTAAGCCAATTTATGCAGAGCCCCAGAAAACCTCATTTGGATGCAATGAGATGCATTATGCGATATGTAAAGACCACTGCACATTATGGTCTTCTTTATGAGCATGGTAAAGGCTTGGATGTACACAGCTACACAGATGCAAATTGGGCAGGTAGCTCGTATGACAGGAGGTCTACTAATGGTTATGCGTTTATATTTGGAAGTGCAGTGGTGAGTTGTAGCAGCAAGAAGCAACCTACTGTTGCTTTATCTAGTACCTAGAGGCTGAATACAAGGGTGCAGTCACCATGGCTACATGTGAAGGAGTATGGTTAAAGAGTCTCTTGGATGATTTGGGTGAGCCTATTGATGGCAAGGTTGTCATTCATTGTGACAACATGAGCAGCATACAGTTGCCCAAGAATCCAGTTTTTCATTCGTGGACCAAACATATAGAGGTCCACTATCATTTTGTCAGAGAGAAAATGTTGGATGGTATAGTGGATTTGCAGTATGTGAAGGCTGAAGAGCAAGTGGCCGACATCTTTACAAAGCCACTTTTAGCAGGGAGACGTTTGAGTACTTTCTCACTATGTTGGGAGGAGTACTACATGGGATGGGCTTGAGGGGGAGTGTTGAGAGCTTTGATAGCCCAAGCTCATCTACATCTTCATCTATGGAAGTACATCATGAGCTTGAGAGGGGATGTTGAGATTCAAGCTCGATGTCAACTTGTGCGAGCTGCACTATGTGTTGGCATGTTAGGTAGTAACATGTGTGAGACATAAATGACCGCGTCCAGCTACTCATAGTGTGTGGACATTAGCTAGAGTTAGCTGTGTGTGGACACAACACATGTAGTGTGTTGTAGATTATGGATTATAGCTTTATGTATTGTGTGAGAAGGGAGATGGCTTCCCTTGATGGTTAGGGTTTGATAATACATTAGGGTTTGCTCCTGTGTGTGTGTCTCCTCTCCCTCTACCTGTTTTTCATCAGTGAGATGAGATGTGATGATATGGATGGATGTGTTATGTGATGAGATGGATGGATGTGTTATGTGATGTGATGATGTGGATGGATGTGTTATGTGATGAGATGTGGATCTGAATGAATGTAAATGGATGTGATGTGATGTGAATGGATGTGATGTGATGTGAATGGATGTGATGAGATGTAAATGGATGTGAATGTGATGTGACGAGATGTGAATGAATGTGATGAGATGTGAATGGATGTGAATGTGATGTGATGATATGTGATTGAATGCGATGAGATGTGATAATATGTGAATGGATGTGATGAGATGTGAATGGATGTGAATGTAATGTGATGATATGTGCATGGATGCGATGAGATGTGAATGGATATGAATGTGATGTGATGAGATGTGAATGGATGTGATGAGATGTAAATGGATGCAATGAGATGTGAATGGATGTGAATGTGATGTGATGAGATGTGAATGGATGTGATGAGATGTAAATGGATGCGATGAGATGTGAATGGATGTGATGAGATGTGAATGGATGTGACAATATGTGAATGGATGTGATGTGATGAGATGTGAATGGATGTGATGTGATGAGATGTGATGCGATGTGATGTGGATGGATGTGATAAGATGTGATGTGGATGGATGTGATGGGATGTGATGGGATGTGATGTGGATGTATGTGATGAGCTATGATGTGGATCTGCATGAATGTAGATGGATGTGATGTGATATGAGTGGATGAGATGTGATGTGGATGTTTTGTGACATGGATAGATGTGATGTGGATCTGGGTAGATATGATTGGATGAGATGAGATATAGATGAATGTGATGTGGATCTGGGTAGATGTGAATGGATGAGATATGATGTGGATAGATGAGATGTGATGTGATGTGAATGGATGAGATGTGATGTGGATAGACAGATGTGATGTGATGTTATGTGGACATGGATAAATGTGAATGGATGAGATGTGATGTGGATGGATGTGACATGATGTGATAAGGATAGATGTGGATAGATGTAATGAGATGTGATATGATATGATTGGATGAGAATGGATGAAGGACGATGTGAATAGATATGACTGGATGTGGAATAAGCAATGTGAATTGATGTAGAAGAATGTGGAATAATGAGAAATGATGTGGAACAATGTGGAAAGATGAGAGTTCGTTAGAAAATGTATTTATGAAACCTGATCTTAAAAGACTGTCTTATGTCAAGAATGTTGGGGAAGCATTTTGATCATCTTGTGAATAAGGTCGTGTGGAGACCTAAGTGAAAAAGTTGCAACAGCTGCTGACGGATAGTCAATGGAGGACGTCTTGCATGGCAAGGTCGGTTGAGGTCTTGGCCAGCCTCGTCGGTTTGGTTTAAATGGTGAGCTTCCGGTACGGTGGATGAGGGACCAAGGAAACGGCCTATGAGTGAAGCACTAGAGGTGACTTGCAAAGGAGCCTAGAGGGTGCTTACCATACCAGTGCTCAGGCTATGGGTCACCAAAGATAACCATGCATGCATCAGAGAAGATAATGGAACAATGAATTGGAGTTGTTTTCTGAACTCGGGCATGGATCTAGTTGATTGGCCTTGCTGGTCCTCAACGCATGAGTCCATGGCTCTTTTATATGGATCTGTTGGTTGATCTTGAACGGAGAGTCCATCTTGATTTTCTTATGTGATTATATTTCTAGGTACTATGAGCTAGGAACTATTGAAAAGGCCCCTGAGTGAATAGGTGGTGAGTGTTATGGTTGCCAATGAAGCCATAGGTACACCGATGAAGGGATGATTGAAAGTTGGAATTCAAGCCAGATATTTTGTAGGATTATGATCAGTGATACTATGGTTTCATAAAAAGATTGTTTTAAAGACAGTTGAATATGTGAAAAAGACAACTTCATATTGGGTGTGTAAGTGGTGTGACTATCTTGAACTTTGCTTGAAGCGCTGGCTAGGGGGCCTGGGAACTCCTTTCCCTAGTATCCGGGGAAAAACCTAACCAAATTTCTAAATGGATCCTGTCAATACAGTGGTTGGGCGGTTGGCTAACCCATAGGATTGGATGATGGATCCTTAAAATCCTACTCAATTCTGTTATGTTATGATAGTTGAAGTAAAATCTTGGATAATCCTTGTTCTATGGAAAACAATTAACGATTGTGCCTCTTAATGAGGAAAAAAGCGTTGGTCTCTGTGACCTGCATGTTAGGTCGGAATGTCAATAGGTAAAATTAAGGCTCTTGACTACATTAGAATAGACCGGGTTTAGTTTTGGAAGAACTGAGGGATTAATCTCTTGTCCGAATATCCTTGGGCGAGGCCCTGAGTGAGAGGTTCTGACCTGCGCACAAGAAGTGCTACTTCCGTTGCTAGCACCCTTGAAGTCGTTGCGCGGAGGGGGCAGGGATCTTTCAATCTTTCTCTCTCTCACTCTCTCACACAAGCATGAATCATACAAGCATAAAAGAGGAACAATGCTAGAATGCTCTCACTCCTTCAATCTCTCTCAAGACACAAAGGGAGAACTCTCAATAGCACAAAGGGGATTGTATCTCTTCATTATGAGAAAATGCCTTATATACAATTGCCCCAAGGACATTCCAACACGACCTCTAGGGCCATTATTCTAATGCACAAATAGGAATAGGAATGGCACTAGGGAGATTCTTGCATACTCTAATGCACAAATAGGAATAGGAATGGCACTAGGGAGATTCTTGCATACTCTAATGCAAGCCCATGTTTGAGTGACCTTGGGCATCTAAGAATGGCCCTAAGTTCTTTCTTCTCATGCACAACAATTGCAATGATGGTCCTTGGGCCATTCTTACATGCCCTAACGACGTGAAGGTCATGTTGAAATGGCCCTGGCACATCTAATAATAGTCTTGGAGTCACCACACCATCACATGAACAAGATGTGAAAGAATGGCCCTAGGCCATTCTTACTTCACTCTAAGGCCATGCTGGAGTTGTCACACAAGGCATCAAAGAATGGTCCTTAACCACTCTTAGTTAGCCTCAAGGCCATGTTGGAGTGGCTTGGGGAATTCAAGAGTGGCCTAGGGCCATTCTTTCCATGCACGACAATTACACAAATAGACTATGTACAACAATCACGACGTTTACACTAAAACTATGAAAGAGATTAACTTGGAAAAATAATTAAACGTGACAATATAAATGATTAATATTTTTGTTGTCAATCATCAAGAATGTACATAGAATCAAAGAAAGCTATAATTATCTAACAACTATTGCATAAGGTTTCCACACATATGTAGCCATACTCTGTTGAATTGACATTCTTATATGATATACACCAAGCGGGTAATTTTGGGTGAAGAGTAAAACATACATTTAGTCTCATGTTTGTGCCTTGACAGTTGTTTATGTATCCTGCTACATTTCCATACTTACATCACCAACGATGTACACCCTATCCTCTGAACTATCTACTTTGGGATCCTCTTCAAATGAGTACTTCAAATGAGTACTTCAAAGCTCTCGGATTCAAGTTGCACAACTCCTTCCAATCATGGAGATAGTACGTCTCCACCATAATGAAGAATAGTCACACCTCTTGGAAGAGAAGAGGATAAAAAAAGTCCAAGACCTACTTCACGTATGGTTGAAGAATGGACCATAAAGGTTACATTATTAATTTCAAACATTTCATCAATTGGAATAGGAAAAACGGATGTTCCAAGAGGATCACGCTCTCTCACATATGGCACAACACATAGTATAGGGAGGTATGCTTGATTTTATGGGTCTATACCAAGCACAAGTAGTATAAGTGAAATTAAAAACCCATGCTATAACTATTCTATACCAGGCACAAGCAGTATAAGTGAAATTAAAAACCCATGCTATAACTATTTTATACTAGCTTGTGCATTGTACATGGTTGTATATAGATATGAGTTTACTTTGCAACATTACTAGACACAAGGGAGACTAGATAGGCACCTATTGTACAACAAGGTACAAGGGGAGTAGATGTCAATCTTCATTGAACACAAAAAAGCAAAAAAGCATGTCTTGAAGCCAATATAATGGTAACAAAGGTATAAATTGGATCTATGCCATTAAAAAAGAGAATATCTCTCTTCTCATCAATATACGGAGCATAAATTTTCATTGAGGCCACTCTATGCTCATCTATACATGTGGAGAGATGCAAATTGACCTATTATGTGTCGGAGCATGCAAGAAAGTTGGGTGATCAATAAAGCCCATGGTAGAATGTCCCCTAGGCCATTCTCGCATGCCCAAGAGCATCAAGAATGGGCCATTCTTACACTTGTGCATGAAAAGACCCACAGACCATTCTTGCACTTGTTGTGCATGACAAGAATGGCCACTCTTAATGAATACTCTTTCAGGCCTTATTTGCCATGAAAGAATGTCCCTAGGACCATTCTGGCACCTGAGGCCATGCTAGGATGCCCCAGGGCCACTCTTGCATGTTATTTGAGGCCTGTAAGGCAAGTAGTGGCCGTTTCATGCACCTCCTGTGCATGAAAAGGATTGCCCCAGGGCCACTCTTGCATGTTATTTGAGGCCTGTAAGGCAAGTAGTGGCCGTTTCATGCACCTCCTGTGCATGAAAAGGATTGCCCTAGGGCCATTCTTGGATGCCCCATGGCCATCTCAAATATGACCTTGAGGCCATCCGGTCATGCAAGAATGGCCATGGGGCCTAGGGCCACTCTTACATGTTCTTTGAGGATTTATTTACCATGCAAGGGCCATTCTTAGATTCCCACAAGCATGGAAGAAAGTTGGGTGATCCACCAAGCCCATGCTAGAATGGCCCCAGGGCCATTCTTACATGCACAAGAGCATCAAGAATGGCCCATTCTTACACTTATTGTGCATGAATTCCCCATGGCCATTCCAACACAACCTTAAGACCAAAAGAGGATGCAAGAATGGCCTTAGACTTAGAGATTAGCCGTGGGATCATGCAAGAATGTCCCACAGAAAGTTCTTGCATGCCCTGGGCTACTTAGAGGGTGATTTTTGAGGCCCTTATATCAAAATAGTGGCCTTATTTCCCATGAAAGAATGGCCCTAGGGTCATTCTTACACCTATTGTGCAAGAATAGAATGGCCTTAGGGCCATTCTTGGGTGCCCAAGAGCATACAAGAAAGTTGGTTGACACCAAGGCTAGAATGGCCCCCGGCCATTCTTGCATGCAAGAATGGCCCTAGGGCCATTCTTGGATGGTCCATGACCATTTGAATACGATCTTGAGGCTCAAAGAGCATGCAAGACTAGAATGGTCCTGGGGCCATTCTTAGAAGAATACACTAGAGCATTGCAAGAATGGTCCTAGGGCCAATCTTAAGGTTGATGTGCATAAAAAGAATGGCTCTATGACCATTATTCATTATATTGTGCATACAAGAGATTGTGCATAGAAAAAAAACCTAATTTTTCATATGTAGTGTGGACCTATAGGGCCATTCTATTGTGCATATAGAAGAGACAAGAATAACTTCCACAAAATATTTAACTAGACACCTTAAGGTAAATGACAAATTTATATTCAATAAAGAAAAAGACATTTACAAAATCAATGCTGCTAGCTCATAAGATGCCTTGTAGAAGAAAGCTCTCTTAGCATCTAGTGAACAATTACACAAATTATTTTCTTTTCTCTAAGCGTATAACCTTAGAAACCAAACCTGCACTAGAAATTTGTCTCATAGGCAAGGGTTGGGCTTCTTCAGCTACTTGCAAAACAGATGCTTGGGAGGTAGAAGTAGCAGTTGGTTGTGGGTCCTCTCAGGATCTTTGCCCACTATCTAACACTATGATCCAACTTTGCAAACACCAAGAGATTGGAATGCATGTCATCACGGTCCTGAGCTCTCTCAACTAGACATATTACCTCTCTTTTTGCCTTCTCAGTGCTTGCTTTGATATGAAGCCATTATTATATGCATCAATCATCATAAGATCTTGTATACATAGACTCTTTATGCACTGATCAATGACCATGGCCTTTTTCAGTTGTAAAAGGACTATGGGGCCAATGGTAACATAGTTGCATCTAAGATGGGACCCTGAGCGCCGACATAGTTGTCATAGCCTTCATATGTGTTTTCCTTGCTCAAAAAAATAAGTACACTGAAGAGCTCGATTGCACCACTGCATGGTGCATCATGCACAAAATGTAGAGCACCATAGAACATCCTATGCCATCTAGGAACTTTCTGTAGAGCATCTTGCAGACGCACAATATCAACAATCTTTAAAAAGGCAAGGAATGCATATTGTGATTGTGAGACTGCCATGATGTCATTTAACAATTGAGAAAATCTCTCGATGCTCCACTGCATATCTCTTGAATCCCTTCTGTGCTATATCCAAGACACAAAATCCAATCGGCATTTAATTTTGATAAAATCAAGCTAAAAAGTGTTTGCCTTCCATCTCTAAGCTCACAATGGGAATACGCCATGGAAGATCAGTCACAACTTGCTCTTCCCCATCGACAGCAACAATCCATTGTATGTAACCCTTTGCATCTGATGGAAACTCCAAGTTCGTCTTACCAACCTGCAATCTTGCCTTTATCCATGGCTCAAACTTTCGATGAAGCACATGGTAGACACTATCATTAATGTGATAAGTTGAAGCTAGCTCCTGCTAGTCCTTGCATTTCTTTGAATCATTAACATTGTTGAATTGAAGGAATAGCTATTCTTGCAAAACCTTATCTTGCTTTAGTAGCATCACTCTATCAACCATGTCAATCTTTTCCTTATCTGCAACCCCCTTCGAGAGCAAGATGTCCCCTTTCAAAAGCTCTGTTTTTTTGAATAAGCTTGATCATGTCCTCTTCTAAACCACACAAGCATCTGAAATGAGATGGATTAGGCTTCTTTCCCCCAAGTTCGCCCTTCTTGACATCTTCTATAATCTTTAGCCAAGTATAAAAGAGGTCGTAGAAGCATGTAACCATGTGTGCCTGCTTCTATGCAAAGTAGGCACCCATTGATGATTCGGCACTCGAAGATAAATTATGTCATCAAATCACGAAAAAAAAATAGAACATAAACAACAAGACAGTTCCAATTCTGGTATATCAAAAAAGCTATCAAATAAGATTAAAAAACATAAGATATAATGACTTACATCCCAATTTACATGAGAAGGGTGTCCATTTGGGACTCCAACTACTGGTCTTGAAGGCTTTTTATAATGCTCGTACTGGCTTCTCAAGTGCTTTAATATGTCACTATAGGGCTGCTTCGTGAATAATGCTTGTGCCTCTAGATTTTTCATCTTGGAGATGGCCACCGTCACTGTTGGAGGTGCATTCACAACAATCCGATCCTTTTGATACCTATAAACATCTTTCAAGTAGGGTAAGATCGGATCAAGATTATCCTCTGATACAATTGCCTTTGCAACGTAGATAGAATGCTGGCCATCTATGATCCAATATGCATATTTTTTAACATTCCCTGCCCTTAGATCTTCCTTGGCTAGTGGCTCGTGTATCCCTTCAAAAATCAGCTTGATAGGCATTAGGTATGCACATGAACAAGGATTGTTTGCATTTCCAACAAACCACCCACAAATTTCCTCTACTTTGATAATTTCCATGGGACGACATATAGTGTGGCTGGGTACTACCAAACAATTCTCCATGGGGATTTCGTACTACCTAGAGGAAAATATTGTGCATACTACTCCATCCCTCCTAAAGGGGAATCCTTCACCTTTTTTCCTTTCTTAACTAGATCTTTTGGTTAAGAAACGGTTAGAGTGGATCCCCTATCTCTAAAGTTATGGCCACCTATTGTACCTTTGACATTTTTGATCTTTTTGATGAGACACCAACCTGGGAAACCGCATCTCTCTTTGTTACTTTCTTTTGTGGTATCATAGTAAAAGCATTGAATAGCATTTCACAACAAGTAATATCGCAAACATTCTCTAAAGTCAAGTTGCACCCTCTTGAGAACATAGAGTCTTCTTGATCAGCCCTCATACGATCCCTCCTATATGCAGTGGGAGAGAGAGAGTTGGTACATGAGATACCCATAGGTCTCAACATCAATTTCTTGATGCAAATCAACGATAGAAACATTGATTTCCTTGACCTATCCCCTGCCTGCAAAAAGACTCCTTACTCTCTTCCGTCTCAATGAAGAGATGGATCTGATATGTAGCTTTTTTCCTTAAAGGTCATAGAGATCAAGGTACCAATCCTTTAAGTCTCCTCTCGCCATGTCAATGCTTTGAGGGAAATGAAAGCTATCTTTGCTTAACATCTTTTCCTATGCAAAAGTGATTTTTGTAAGACAATTTAAAAATAGTTCTAACATATTTATAAAAATAAATAAAGCAACAACACACAAGAGCTAAAAAAGATAACTTGATGTATATCACCATAAGGAATGGTCCTAGTAGGTAAATAATAGCATGCCCCAAGGGCATTCTTGAATGATGCTCTGGGGCCATTATTAATTTAAAATTACATGAAAGAATGGCCATAGGTCTATTCTTGGAAACCTTGGGGTCAGTTGTGTATGAACAGAATGGTTCTTACACCTATTGGGCCATTCTTGGATGCCCCATGGCCATTCCAAAATGACCCACAAAATACAAGAACACATCTTGTTTATTAAGTTGCTTATGAATACAACTTGGCCTTAGCTCACACACAAATGCCTTCTAGCTCCACCTTTAAATAGGTGAGCTAGTGGACCATAAGTCCATTCACACACATCCTTCTCCTACCCTTTTACATGACCTTAGTATTTTAATACCCTCCCTCAATACCAACTATGAAAGAATTGGAATAGGTGGTATTGGACATAGGTTGCCTTTATAACATTAGGCGTACAAGGTTTAAAAATATAGGTGTTGTTACATTGAGATTTAAAACAAGTGCTCAGAGGAGTTAGAGGTTGATACAAAGTTAGCCTCTCACTCTTTTTAGGACATTTAGAGGTGATATGTCCCGTTTTTTTACACTTGTTACATTTCATCTTGTTGGGATATTTGATCCAACAATTATTTGCAAAATGACATACCTTTTTCCAATGGGTACACCTTACTTTGCTCACTTGATGTGACAAAGCTTGTTCGATATTCGATGAGGCTGTTACACTCTTAAAGATTTACCTCCTCCCTTTGGCCTCTTTTCTTCATCAAGACAAGATTGAATGACTCCTTTAAGTGTGGGATTAGATATGTTCTTCAAGGTGGTGACTAAGGTGGGATACACCTTCTTGACTACTTTTAACAAAACAGCCCCACTACATCATCTTCATCCATTCTCGCATTTACTGATGCAAGTTGAGCGATAAGGCCCTTCAAATGAGAGATAAAGGCTCCAATGCCCTCTCCCTATTTGAGCTCTAAGCTCAAAAATTCAATTTTAAGTGAGATCTTGGAATTCTTACCCATGAGATCCATAGAGCTTGTCAAGCTCATCCCATTTCTCCTTTGCAGTCGGAAGCTAGTCCACATGAGATCTTGGAATTCTCAATTTTAAGTGAGATCTTGGAATTCTTACCCACGAGATCCATAGAGCTTGTCAAGCTCATCCCATTTCTCCTTTGCAGTCGGAAGCTAGTCCACATGATGAATGAGAGCCTCATCAAGATGGAGCATGATGATGGCTTGTGGCCTCTCATCATCTTCAATATCTTCAGCCTTAGTTTGATCAATAACCTTAGTGCCAGAAATGAATGGCCAGAAACCTTTGGACATCATCTTATACTTGAGAAGAACTTGCCAAGTGTGGAAGCCCTCTCCTGAGAACTTCTTAATTTGGGTGTTTTCCTTTGACATTGGGTATTGAAGGGAGATTACAAGAGTGTAATGGGCTGATTTATGAAGAAGAAAACCAAACAATTTGTGATGTTTTGGCTTAAGTAGAAAGAGAATGGCTTATGAGAGTGCAACAACCCTTAATCAAGCCAAGGATGTTGCATAAAAAAGAGATTAAGTTGATGAAGCTTATGGTTTAGCACTTAGGGTTTGTGCCCAACCACTAATTCTGATGGAGATGAGCTTCATTAGTGTCAAAGAATACTTTCTTTGGTGATTAAGATCACCATTAGTGTTTACCAACACTATTAGTGCTTAAGAGCACATTTTTAACATCTAATGACACTTGAATTGGTGATTAGATTCACCATTAGTGTTTAGCAACACTATTAGTGCTTAAGAGCACATTTTTAACATCTAATGACACTTGAATTGGTGATTAGATTCACCATTAGTGTTTAGCAACACTATTAGTGCTTAAGAGCACATTTTTAGCATCTAATGACACTTACATTGGTGATTAGATTCACCATTAGTGTTTAAGAACACTCTTAGTGTTTAGAAACACTCCGTAATGTCGAGAGGCTTCCCTTTGCTGATGGCTATGCCCACCAATGGTGTTTAGCAACACCTTTAGTGCTAATAAGCACACTTTGGAACGTTGTACATTTGATGAAGCTTGATGACAATGAGGCTTATGAACGTTGTACATTTGATGAAGCTTGATGACAATGAGGCTTATGAACACCTCATGGTGTATGCCCACCACTTCAAACTCAAAACAGGATCTGGAACAAGCCCTCACAAGAGCACTTAAGAGATTTAGAGCCAAGAAGAGAAGATTAGTGCAAAAAAACACTTTATTTTGAAGCTTTAATGGAAGCTTCAATGGCTACCACAGTGGGCAGGCCTGGTCTTTCCATTGTTGCTCGCATGTCAGGCCACCATTAGAGCTGAGACTTTGGTAGTAGGGTCTCCTTTAGGTGGGCTTCAATTGCCCTAAGATTTTGTAGCTTGAGCTTGCACGTAGGAGGTGAATTAGGCGTATGACCATGCTGCAGCAAAAAACATGTGCCGGCCCAGTTCCGCGGCCTCAGCACCTACACCTCCTCTACACTTTCCCAGTTGGAAACACGTCGAGTTCTTGCCTCCACAAGATGCTAGAGCTCCTCCACTGGCAGAAGGTTCAGCTCCACAAAAAAAAGGGAGATAAGATTGACCTATTCTACACCACAAAAAATGACCTAATCTTGCCAAGCTCTGATACCATCTTGAGAAAACGTGGTTCTTATGCTAGATCAAGATAAGTGGAGGAGAGAGACCCACAAAATACAAGAACACATCTTGTTTATTAAGTTGCTTATGAATACAACTTGGCCTTAGCTCACACACAAATGCTTTCTAGCTCCACCTTTAAATAGGTGAGCTAATGGACCATAAATCCATTCACACACACCCTTCTCCTACCCTTTTACATGACCTTAGTCTTTTAATATGTAATATAGTGAGAAATTCTAGATAGGATAATACCTTTTCTCTTACTGATATTTAGAAGACTATGATCGTTTAGCAATTTATTGATAAATACCTTTGCCAATTGAGACCTCAAGTTACTCCCTCCTTTGCAACCCAATCTTTTAGCTAGAGAAATCAATTTTGATGGCTTCATGATTGAAATTTGAGGACCTTCTTTGATTAGAATATCCTTTATCTCATCTCCCATGATGTGAGATGAGATACCACTAAAGCTTTGCATGCTTCTTGCACCAATCGATTCTCCTTTATCACCTTTCTTCACACCTGTTTCCTTCACCTTAGAAGAGTCTTGTAATTAACTTGCAAGAGGAAGTTTACCAGTGTTGAACTTTGTTTGTGACCAAATCACATTATACTCTTGCCATTTGTCAATAACATCACCAACAAGGTTATATAAATCATGGCCATTCGATACTGGGAGCTGACCATATCGATTATTTTCAGCGATAATACGTATACATTTTGCATCATCAAGAAGCATTAAGTATGGTAGTAGCTCTCCCATGAGAACATTGTCATCTTTCTTATCTAAATCAAACTTGTTTGTTGGAAAGATGAAGTTATTAGAGGGAGCAACACAAGATTTAAATGGATAGTCATCAATAAGAACTGTCCTCCCTGGATCACATTGAAAGGCTTTTGACGTTCTTGGAAGTGGTTTAAACATTGCCTCAACACCTGGGTTATCTGGCCTGAACACTTTTCTCTTCTCAAAACTATAACATGCATTCTGACTCCAAATAGCAAAGAAAGGAAGTATTCTCCTAGATTTCTTTTACAAAGCTCTCACCATCTGGAGAATATTCTTTTGTGTTGTACCACATACCAACATTGAATTTTTCGAAAACATTCTGCAAAAATGATATACACCTTGGACAAATTAAAAGGAATCTATTTCGAGCATACATAATGGATTGGTGTAGAGAACATGGCTAGAAGCAATGCTTCAAGAGTAATCCATTTCAATCCAATACCACAGTCAACATTGCTCTCTTAGATTTGTTTTGTATTGAACAAATCTTCTTCTCAATTGGAATTGAATCCTCCACAACTTCAATGGCAATTTCATTCGTGCTAGTATCCACAATGCTGCTTGAAGTTATAGTTATTTCATACAGATCATAAGAGGCTCCTATGCAAAATAACTCTAATGATAACATTTTTAAGAATGATATGGCCTAGACAATGGTGCACCCATATGCACAGTAAACAAATATGTTCTTTTTAAGAAAATATTTTCTCAAGGAAATATATATCTACTTAAAAGTAATAAAGCTCCTAGATAGAACTTTTAATATATTTGTTGCCGTAGTAGAATGGCTTAAATTCTACTGCATTAGAACTTTGCGAAGTCTTGGTAGCATCATGCAAATCTCAACAAACTAAAAGGATGCACAAAACTTAACTACACGTAAACAATTATCAAACAAAAAGACGTGGTAGCCAATTTAATTCTCTAACTTGCACAAAATTTATACTATGATAACCTTGCTCTAGGGGCATTCTTTCCATGCACAATAGCATTAGGAATGGCCCTAGGGCCATTCTGCATGACCCCAAGGCCATCCTTGCATGCTCTAATGGATTGATTGCTATGTTAGACTGGCCTTGGGCATCAACAAATGGTCCTAGGGCCATTCTTCTCATGCACAACAATCACAATATGCACATTATGAGTGCATATACACTAGAAGGCTAACCCACATTAGGCTTGTGAGCATGGGAGCATGGGAACAAGCTCTAGTGGAGCATGGGTTAGGACTAACCTTAAGGGTTAAGGTTAGGGTCAGGCATCCAAGGTTCACACATAGGAAATGGAGAGTCAAGAGTCACTTGAGGGCCCTCCTATATAATAGGGGCATGGGCCACACTCAAGGGAGGCCAAGGCTATGTTATCTTGAGGCTTAGGCTATGGTCTCTTGATATTATCTTGAGGCTAGGTTATGTTATGTTCTCTTGTGTAGAGGATCATAACTACTCACCTACCATTTCACACTATAGCTACATGTTGCTGGATTGGAGTTATATCTCTTGATGGTATGGGACATCAAGGTAAAGGTATGATGTACTTCATTATAATTTATGTGTGCATCCTTTGGGCTCAGGGGTGGTCGGGTGAATGAGTTTATGTCTGATTTATGTATGTTTATGTATAACAATTATCTAGAGAGATCTTAGGGTTTTAACACTAGGGCCATTCTTACATGCTCTAATGGCCTCAAGGTCATGTTCGAATGGCCCTAGATCATCTAAGAACAGCCCATACAGTGGTGCTCACTATTATGGGCTACCATACCTCCAAGAGGGAACTCTATACATTCACTAATGGGTGAGAAATAGATCACAACCATTATAGGGTACTTACCAATGCTTTGATCTTGAGTCCCTTGAGGCCTCCATGCTCAATTCGTTAAGCGCCAAACTCCAAGCTCCACCTCCATGCTATCACTACGGAGTTGATCACACCTTTGCCATAGGACACTCACTCTCTCTCTCACTCTCACATAAGCATGAATCATACAAGCATAAAAGAGGCAGCACAATGCTAGAATGCTCTCACTCCTTCAATCTCTCTCAAGACACAAAGGAAGAGCTCTCAATAGCAGAGAGGGGATTGTGTCTCTTCATTATGAGAAAATGCCTTATATATAATTGGCCCTTATTCACACTTGGGCACCCAAAACTTACTTGCGAGGCCTTGGGTGGCCAATATCTCATAATGTAAAACTTTTATAGTGCTGTTTCATGACACTTATTAATGTCCTCAATTGAGGATCATGTTTGTTAATCAAAAATGGGATTAACATCTCCCCCTTCCTGATGTAGGTTCTGTCCATAGCCTGTTACCTAGGTCAGAAGACTTGGTCACTGAACTCATGTCGATAAAAATTCCTTCTCGATTGGATCTTTTTAAGTGTTCGTCCGGAAGACTAAATGGGATCTCCAAAATCTAGTATCGACCATATCTTCAAATGTGATGTGTATGTAGCTTGGAAAAGACAATGAAGACGGTGGTAAAATAAAGCATGACCCTTGATGTGATGGGCCTTGGTTCATGTCGAACCTTAAGTTGTCTGCTTCATGACCATCATAATGTTCCTTTGGTTGGTGGTGGTCTATGAGAGGACCACCACCAGCTTCAAAAATCTGACACTGGCTACAATGGCGGGGTCGGGAATGTTGCGCCACACCCAGATCCATGTCAATAACTATTGTCTTTGTTCCTATATGTGGACAAAAGTTGCTGGTACAAAGATTGGAGAGTCACGTCTTTTGGCTTTGTGAAACTCTAGCAGAGTCCATCTCCTCTTGATTGGCATATACAATGGATCAACCCACAATGTGGGTGGCATGGTCATGTACACCTGGCTGTATTCTAGAATCACTATGTACTCCTTTCTCCATTCGGGTTGAAGTCTCAAATCTTCCAAGGTAGGCTGCTCTTAAGTACTGGTGATGGTAGCGTAGCCGCTAGTGTGTACAGGGTTTTCTTTTTGCCACCTATACGGAAACAGTAGAGCTGATCATAAAAGTGACTATTTGGATCTCCAGTAAGTCTGCTAATTTTAGGTTGGCAAACTTTGTGTGCTTGGCCACATTTGCCCATAAAATACCCTGTCCCGAAGCAGTTCCTCAAGATCAGGTCATGGTGCACGGAGAGGGTATGGTACATTATGTTGCCGTGTTGGAGTGACCTCTGCCGGCATGATCTGTCGGGTAGGCTCAAAAGTAATAATCTGCATTAGTGCTTTGAACATCAGTTTGGGCTTCAAAAGTGAATTTCTTGCTCTGATAAGTCCCTCGTATTCTGCAGGTCAAATCATCCAAGACTGTGTCATCAGTAAAAGGCTAAAGATTATCTTCTGGGTGTAGTACGTCGTCTTACCTCTTGAGCATGCCATGTTGGAGATGGGGTAGTTGCTCCTACCTCCTTGTTGGGGGGGGTGAGAGTGTTGGTGGGAAAACCAATCGCAAGAGGATAAAAATATGAGAAGATGCATTCTTCCTGAGAGGTACTAGTAGGTTGCGAGGTAGGATAGGGGTGAAGTAGCTTACTAGCGACATTAGCATAAACAAGGTAAGTGGATTTTAAGAATGAAAAGGTTTCTTCTTGACCCTGTTCTGTGCTAGGCGGTGGGTGACTAGGCTTATGAGTCTTAATAAACTCCCTTAAGTCTAGAATTTCCTCTTCTTTCATAGTTGGGTACTCTAGAATTTCCTCTTCTTTTATAGTTGGGTACTCTATATGGGTAGCATCAATCGTACATTTGTCATCATGGCTTCTAAATGTTTGTAAATATTATTGTAGAGTTTGATAATGCCATAAGTGTGATATAGAGTGGACTCATAGAGGTTTAGATGTTGGTGAGTATTATAGACCTCTAACCAACCATGACTTATGACCCACTGGTAACTTTGTGTTATAACTTCATAGTTGGCGGGCATCTCTGGGATGCCATTTGGGACCAACAGGTCTAATTTTTTGACACTGTTGTCCATAATTTCTGAGTTTTGGAGAGCACAACACCAACTACGAAGGTTTAAAATGATAGGGTGGAGTGGATAGAGAAAAATATATCTTGAGGGTTAGTCAATATTAAGTCACTTCTCAAAACTCCCATGATTATTTTGGGGTCAACATCTCTTTCAGTATTTTGTTTGATTAAAGTTAGTTCACCTAGGCCTATATCTTCAAACGAGGTTTATATCATACTGAAGCAAAGAGAGGGTTAGTGTAGACAAAAACATAAAAGAGTCTGAGGAGGGGCCCGAGGAGCTACTCGCAACTGTCCCAACTCAGAGGCACGCTCAATGAGAAGATGAAGATCATTGCTCGGCTCTGACCTTTGACTTCTTTCTTGTATTGCTAGTTTGGCACTCGAGCTCTTGTAAAGCAGGAGTCCGTGGGGTGTTGCTAATAAAGGAGGTTGGAAATGGCCGTTTCTCTAACCATCCTTGTAGCATCTAAGTCTTCAAATCATCTTGTGGCAACTTATTGGGCCTTCCAGGTGGTTGCTTCCCTTTCCTGAGCTGCAGTAATCTCTTGGAGTCTTTGGGTTGCCAGGTTCTGAGTCTCTTGGAGTTGTTGAGTGAGCAGCATCACTGTTTCTTAGTGTGCAAACTCTTTTGTGTGTGCTTCTACCTCGCTTGTGCTTATGGTTTCATTTGAGGGCTCGGATTTCCTCTGCATGAGCCTTATTGTGAGTTCCTATTCTTGCTATAGTCGATTTACTTTTTCCTCTTCTGCTTTGAGTTGTGCTGGTGTTAGCTGCATGATTTGGTTTTACAGCAGTTCTTCCTTGGCCCTAGCATTTTCCTGGAAGACCTGTGTTTGCGCATGTAGTGCTGTGATTTCTTTTGTGTGGTTCACTTCTTTCTAGAGTTGTTCCTTTGCTTGTTCCTGCTTGGCGTTGAGATCAGCATTCTCTTTGATCTTTTGGAGGACTATGGTCTGTCTTAAAATAAGGTTATTATTTTCCAAGGATGTGTACTTCTTTTCTTGATCTTCTACAGCCTTCAAACTTCTCATAATAACTTCCCTGTGTGTTGACTCTACTACTTCTAGGTTTGCTTGTAACTTTTGCACTTGTGTTGATGTTTCCTTGACTTGCTTCCAGAGTGCACTCCTGCGGTCATGGAGTATATGGGTTGTGAGGAGATGGCATCGCCAAACTTTTTGCTCTTGGTCCCTTAGTGCATCGGTTCCTAATTCTTTCTCGAGCCCAGTTAGTGGTGGATTGAGGAGCTCGCCAAGTCCCTCGACAGTCTCCTACAAGAATTGTTGGTAATCGATGTTGTGCAAGGTGGCAAGATGTGGTAGCCCTTCTTCATCCTCCAATCGTCTCCACTTGCTTGGACTTGATGGGTCTAGAGATCTTTGACATTTGCTTGCTTCCACCACGGGTCCTCAATTGTTGGTGTTTGGGCCATGGCTGCCTCTTCAATTCTTGTTTCTTCAGCTTGCATAAGTGTGGCCAGTGCCGGAGCTGTTTCAATTGGTGTGTCTGTTAGTGTAGAATCCTTGAGAGGACATAAGGCACTAAATATATGTTGAGCAGGGCTTGCTGGGGGAGTAAGCTATTGTTGGGGTTCCTATGTTATATGTGTGAAGAGAGTTTCCTTTAGTGCCTCCTGGTAAGTCTAGATCTCAGTGTGGCGACTTCCTCCTCTATTCTTTGAGACTCTCTTGTAACATCAATGAGAACCCCCCACATCTTTTTATATGTTTTCGTTTTGCAGTCATTCTTGATCTGATTTATAATGTCCTATGTCTCCATCAAGATGGCTTTCGCTTCTTCTTTTGTTCCAGTTGTTATTTGGGGCTGGTCCTATAGTAGTGCTAACTGCATTCGTTCTTTTGCTTTGGGATCTTTGAGAGGTCTTTTTGCTACATGGTTGAGGACCTATGTGAGGAGGTATGGGTTACTTAGCTTTGATTGGTGGGCTTTTAAATAGTTCTCCATCTCCTTGTGTAGGTAATATGCCCAATCATCCTCTTTCTCCTCATGTACCTTGGCAATTCTGTTGAGGCTTACCCTATTATATTATCTGTCTACTAGCTTTATTTGTAGCATCAAAGATATTGCTCTGCAAGCTTTTGCTGTTGCCTCATCTCTAATATTCTCATACTCAACACCATTCCAATTGTATGATGGCTTCTTGAGCATGGCTTCCAATGGCATCTTGTCAATGCTGTGTGGATGGTGTCTAGTTGTATGATGGCTTCTTGAGCATGGCTTCCAATGGCATCTTGTCAATGTTGTGTGGATGGTGTCTAGTTGTATAGCTGGAAGGTGCAGGGCTTCTCTTATCAAATCCTCAGTGATGATGAGGAGCTCTTCAGTGGTGCCATCTGCCTTTGTGATTCTCCCTCTCTTAATCTCCTTATAGGTCATCAGGTACTTTGCACATAATTTTGTGTCAATTATTCGGGGGAGTACTTGTGCCATTGCACTGAGGCTGACTTTTTCCAGCTTTGCTTGAATTTTAGCTTCCTCTAGTATCTACAGACATTCATGTTAAAATTACAGCAATGTGATGAGCTATGGTGGATCAAATACTAGAATCAATATCATTAACAAAGAGATTAGATGATAATTAACATGTGATTAGTGAGTAATTAACTCTCATAGCTTAATGTAGGCATGGATAATAAAAAACCAGCAAGTTCTCATTAGGCCAATGCCTTAATTTATAGAGTTTACATCCAAGCATCTAATCCCACTGATTTCTCCTTGATTCACTCCACCTCTTTTGCTCGATTCTCTCCATCTCTCCCAAAATATCTCCACACTTCCTAAATCTTCTCATGCTACCCTTTATTCTCGCCCAATAGATTCTTCTCACCTTTTCACAGGTTCTCTCACATTTACAAACTCTCTTTTATAGCCTCTAGCCAAGGGCTTGTTCCCGCACACACCCTATTCACTTGTATATTTCAACACCTCCCCTCAAGTGAATACTCCTAGCACACTTGGACCCTATACCAAGTTTCCCTCTTACTTAATAGTCCGCGACCAGTGCCTCAAGTCCCCAAACTCATAGTCCTTGACACTCTCTCTCTCTATGTGTCCAAGGCTACTATAAGTGCCGTGATCTTGACTAAAGTGCTCACACATACATCTACCACATGGCCTACATCATCGGTGGCTCAGAGGTGGTTTTACTCTGTTGGGGCATGTTACATTGGGTTGTGGGGTTTCTCTCTCTCTCTCTCTCTCTCTCTCTCTCAGAAAAGATGATCCAACTCCTCTTCCTTAGGAGCCTCCATGAAGTTTGCCGATGTCGTTCCTTCTCCACTGGGTTTGCTGTAGAAGCAGTCTCTTGCAATGTGTTCTGGCTTTCCACAGTTGTGGTGGCAAGTGAAGGTCCTTCCTCCTACTCTACCTCTTTCTCGTCCTCGTCCTCAAGAGAATCCTCCTCGGGTGAAGAATGCTTTTTCTTCTCCTGCTGTGTTGAGTCGAGCCATTTCTTCTCTTTGCCTCTGCTCTCTTGCTCTAGTAGAGCTCCTTCTATCTTGTGTAGCTTCAACTCAGGTACATTCTTTAGTGTTGCTACAATGTTTTCATATTCACCTTTGTCCATAGTCTTTAGAAGCACTGCTAGTGCCTCATCATCTTCTACCTTTTTGCAAATAGCTACCAGTTATTGCTTAATGCTTTTATATCTATTTAAGTGTGTGATTAAAGGTTCAGTTTCCTTCATATCCAATTTGTACAATTGCATTAATAGATTTATCTTTGAATTTTTAGCTTGTGTGCCAAATAATTTATTTTCATCCCATGCATCTTTTGCCCATTGTATCCCTGTGATGTGATGAATGATTTTATCATTTAAACTAAGTGCAATAGCTCCCAATGCTTTTTCATTCCTGCTCTTCCTCATGTTCTCCTCTCACCTCTAGGCATTCATCTCTTTCCTCAACTAGCCCCTATAGATTTTTCCTCATGAGCAGATACATGGTTTTTGTCTGCCATGTGTAAAACTACTCCCCATTAAATTTGGCGCTCTCTTGTGTTGTACTCATGAGATGATGTGAAGGGGGTCTTACCTCTTGATCCAATTTCAAGATTCAAGGGCAGTGTTTACCCTTTTACAACTCAATATGGTGTTTAAGAGAGGATTACAACAGATTTATCAGCATAAAATCACCAGAAATTACATTAAATCAAGGGTAACCAATTTGTACGGAATGGTTGGAGTATCAAACCATCTCCGAATTGCATTCTGAAGTTATAGAGATCTGTATCAGATACCTAATGGCTAATTTGAATCCTCAATTATACCAAAATATAGTTATTAGCACTGATTAATCACATTAATTTGTAAATTAATCCTCTATTTTGTGTACAAAAAACAGAGTATGCAGAGAGCCCAGATTTGAGGCCTTAGAGTTCAAATAAGCTCAAATCCTTTAAGGCCATCAATAGCAATTAGTCTAGTAGAGGATTAAGCCAAGATACACAAGATTTGACCAAACATTGAATGCTTAATCTCTATTTTACCAAAGTCACCTCCTGTAGATTTGATGAAGAGCTTGGATCTCACTGTAGACTTGATCAAATCAAATTCTAACTTCACGAGCTTGTAGAGCATGCTTGAAAACCCCCGGGGCTAAGAGGAAGTAGGCCCACTGCAACTGGAGAAGACAAGATGTCAATTTTTCTCAGAAAAAACGACGCCTGCAAATCTATGAAAATCGGGAGTTGTGGTCGGCGATTTGCTGCGCCGATTCACTTGGCTGGAGCATCACTCAGTTAGCTATGTTGGGCTAGAAGCATGAGAGGAGAGATGAATTATCTCAATTTTTATGAGTTTAAAACTCATTCAAGCATGTGAAATATGCACCTCCTTTAAAGAACTCCCCTTCCTTACATATGTGTCAAAATGGAATCACTATACTCAAAATATCTCATATTTTTAATATTGCTCATAGTTTTTTACTAATAAACATTGTACATTTTCAACTCTTCATCTTATGTGAAATATGCACCTCCTTTAAAGAACTCCCCTTCCTTACATATGTGTCAAAATGGAATCATTATACCCAAAATATCTCATATTTTTCATATTGCTCATGGTTTTTTACTAATAAACCTTGTACATTTTCAACTCTTCATCTTATGTGAGCATTTACTCATTTTTGGATACCCAAAATATCTCATATTTTTAATATTGCTCATAGTTTTTTACTAATAAACCTTGTACATTTTCAACTCTTCATCTTATGTGAGCATTTACTCATTTTTGGGTATCTTCTTTTACAATTTGGATTTATCTCCTCCCTACACATGGATTGATGCTATTGGCCCATAGGAACCTTAATTGTACCATAATCCAAAATTTTCTGAAAATCTAGACCCTTAGGCTAAGGTCCTTTATACCCATTTCCAATTAATTCCAATTGCACATTGGAAAGTTATTTTTTGAATTTCTGTTTCAGGGGAACTTATTTTAATAAGATGAGATAATTTTCTATCCAAAAATATTAAAAATCTGAATATTCTTTCTCTAGAATATTTTCTCTCTCTAAGTTAAAACAGTTAGAAACAAGTCTTTTATATTTCTGAAGAGGGATTGATTACAGGGGAAGATGCTGGACATTTTGAGAGGCTAGGGAGGAATCTTACACATCCTCTTACAAAGTGAAGGCCAAATTCTAGTTTTGTTATTGATTAAACCCAAAATTTGATTAGCAAATCTGTGATACACATACTTGGGAAGGTTTCTATGTAATTGGTTGGAACAATTATACATTATGGAGCTGATTAAACTGGCTATCTATAGTCATTAGTGAAACAGAGGGTCATTAATCGGCTAATTACTCTCTCAACTTAAACAATTGGTCTAATTCCTTTTACATGGAGTTAGTAGACATCATTGCTAAGCTAATGAATACTTGGTCTCTCAATTTGGACAAGAATCAAAGGAATTAGAGCACTTTTACTACTGGTTTTTAATGGTTTTTCTCAAAATAAAGAAGGGGATTTGATACTTTTGGTATGTACGCACCTAGGTTGGTGTTGATATGTAACATTGAGCTTGTTTAGGTGTCAATGCAAGCTATCCACACTTTATTTAACCACTATATTGCAATTTCAAGCCTTGGAAAGTGCGCTAAAGTAGGGTACTTTTTATGTATGTCAGTTCAATTAGAGTGATTTTCTACATCAACAGTGAAGTTCGTTGAGTACTTTGGAGTATCTGGAACACTTTTTAAAGTGTGGTTGAGCTGAGGAAGGCTCGTTTACAGAATTGGACGTGTGTGGAAGGTGTATTTGCATTGAGCAACTATGTCAGACAACCCAGTACAAATTGTGGGTGAGAATTTGGATAGAAATAACTTCAAGACATGGAAGTACAGGATTAAAAGTTTTATGAAAGAAAAATGGTTTTGGAACCTTGTTTACAGGTGCAGA
Source organism: Cibotium barometz (assembly GCF_041138505.1). NCBI lineage: Eukaryota > Viridiplantae > Streptophyta > Polypodiopsida > Cyatheales > Cibotiaceae > Cibotium > Cibotium barometz. The sequence goes on along the minus strand of NC_141050.1, from coordinate 6,137,968 downwards.
GCTAGAGCCAAAACTACCCCAAAAACCTACACAACAATAGGTTATAGCTCATAAGCAATGGTCAGAGAGAGCATACAAAGTTTTACATTACTTGTCTATATGTATCTGGGATGCTATACTCATACATATACATGATGATGAAAATCCCAAGGATGCATAGGATACTTTGGTAAAGCTGTTTAATATAGATACTAGTGCTCGTAAGTCTCAATCGAGACAACAGATTCATAATGTGAAGCGAAAAGGAAGGAATATCCATGATTATGTAGTACAAGAGATAAAGTATGCAGATGCATTGGCAACTATCAATGTCCCCATGCTTGATGATGATTCAAATGGTAGACATCCCCTTGCGTGGTCTTGGCAAGGAGTACAAGTCTTTTGATACATCTATTTCTGTTCGAAGTACAGGTTTACCAGATTTTGATGAGTTGGTTTCACTCTTACTTGTTGAGGAAATCAAACTCAGTGACTCTTTTCATGATGCATCTACTAGCCACGATGATAATGGTAGGAATCAGGCTTACTATTTATAAAGGGGATTTAGATGCAGGGGGAGATTTGCATCACGTGGTCGTGGTAATGGTCATGGATGGCAGGAGAGGTCACCACAAAAGAATTTTTAGCCTTCGTACGGTGCTAGAGGTGGTCATGGATATACACCTCAGAGAGGCAAAGGTAATCCTCGTGGTTGTTGGAAGAGGACGTTGGCAAGGCCAACAAACCTCTATGATAAAATGTGGAATTCCATTACTGTTGGAAGTTTGGTCATATATGGTATGTGATTGTTACCGCAAACAAAATGATTTGAGAGGGGGTAGAGCACAACATGGTGGACATTATGCACAACATGGTGAAAATTTTGCATCAAGCAGTAATGATGGTAGCGCAAATCACTTGTTTGTCCCCATGAAACATGTCATGGGATCTATGATGATGACAAATGGTGACTTGGTATATGGACTCTGGGGAGCATCAAACCATATGACTTGTCATGGCGAATGGTTTGAACATATGAAGCCTATGGTTTGAACATATGAAGCCTATGGATGTGAAAGGCTACGTGGAGACAGGTGATGATTCCCAGCATGCTATCACAATGTTGGAAGTATACCATTGGTGATGCACAATGGTGAAACAGAGTCTATGTGGCAGATGTCTTGTATGTGCCTTCTATTACAAAAAGTTTGGCCTCAGTTGTTGTGGTAAAATGGTGGAACAAGGATTACAGGTTCGTTTCAACGAGCATGGTTGCTTCATTAGGGATTTCAAAAATGGGTGTAGAGTCATTGCCAAAGGCAAGAAAGAAAGCATGTTATTTAAGTTGGTGGATGCTGGGATTCCTGAGTTGAAATTAGCCATGTTCTCTAAAAGCCAAAATGTGGTACACAGGACATTGACATGTGGCATAAAAGGATTGGACATGTGAACATACAAAGGTTAAAGGACATGCAGGCAAGAGGCATTGTTAGTGGGATGCCTAGATTCAAGTGTGATGGGAGTATGCATGTCTGTGATGCCTACCAGTTTGGAAAGCAAGCAAGGTTGCCATGTGAACATACAAAGGTTAAAGGACATGCAGGCAAGAGGCATTCTTAGTGGGCTGCCTAGATTCAACTGTGATGGGAGTATGCATGTCTGTGATGCCTACCAGTTTGGAAAGCAAGCAAGGTTGCCATTTCCTAAAGAAGGCAACATGAGTAGCAGGCCACTTGAGATAGTCCATAGTGATGTATGGGGTCTTGCACAAAACCCATCCATTAAAAGTAGCTTGTATTATGTGACATTCATTGTTGGTTTCAGCAGAATGACTTGGATTTACTTTCTCAGAGAGAAAAGTGAAGTGTTGGAAAAGTTTATGGACTTCAAAGCTTTTGGAGAGAAGTAATATGACTCTTGGATAAAATATTTGAGGAGACAGATGGAGGTGGTGAATACACCTCACATGCTTTTGAGAATTTCTTGAGAAAGCATGGCATAAGAAGGCAGTTAACTTGAAGGTACACACCTTAGCAAAATGGTGTTGCTGATGAGAGGAAAAGTAGAGTCATTTGTGATGTGGCCAGGGCAATGCTCAATGAAAAGAGCATGCCAGCCTATTATTGGGCAAAAGCATGTGCCACAGTGGTGTATGTGCTTAATAAGACACCCACAGTATCCATACATGGAAGTATGCCAGAGATGCATCTTATAGGTTTTTAAGCCAGACATTGGACACCTCAAAGTGTTTTGTTGCATAGCTTATAAGCATGTGCTTGATGAGAGAAGGAGGAAGTTGGATCCTAAGGCAGAAAAGTGCATTTTTGTTGGGTATGCACAGGATCACAAGGCATATAAATGTTACAATCCACAAACTAGGCAAGTGGTTATCTCACGAGATGTGGTGTTTGATAAACTCGCTAGTTGGTACAAGGCAAAGGATGAGGGTGTCATTGATTCCGTTGATGGTGATGTGCATGTGAACTTGTCATAAGAAAGTTCTATTTCTATGTCTGGGCCAGCAGAGTCTGAGAGTAGTACTATACGTCCATGGTGGTCAGGATGCTTTGAGACATGAGAGTGTGAGCACTTGGAGTAGTGCTGTGGATAAAGGGAAAAAGAAGGTTGAAGGAATTGGCATTACAGGTTATGAGTCATCAAGCTCAAAAAGTTTGGATGAGGAACTTGGCATACCAGTTCTACGTACACTAGGTGTAAGGCAAGATAGATATGCGCCTCCACATGCTGGAGTGACAGGTGTTCAGAGTGATCCGCATGCATTGCAAAGATCCCAAAGGGTCAGGTATTGAGTTGACAGGTTGACATATTGTGAATTCGCTATGCATTATGCATATATGATCTCTTTGGTGGTGAAGCATGTGGAACCTACATGCTATAAAAAAGCTATTGGAAAGCATGTATGGGAGAAGGCAATGGATGTTGAGATGGATGCATTGGTCCATAATGAAACTTGGGATTTGTTTGCCTTACCCCACCACAAGGCAAAAATATCATTAGTTGCAAATGGGTTTATAAGGTGAAATGCAAATCAGATAGTTCCATTGAGCGCCATAAAGCACGGTTGGTAGCTAAGAGTTATGCACAAACCCAAGGCTTGGACTATGATGAAACATTTAGTCCAATTGCAAAGATAGGAACAGTGAGAGCACTCATTGCTATGGCTGGAGCAAATGGTTGGGAAATGCATCAAATGGATGTGAAAAATTCATTTATAAATTGTGATTTACAAGAGGAAGTTTATATGGCACAACTGGAAGGATATGTGCACCACTCATGTATGAAGATTAAAGAAAGCATTATATGGTTTGAAGCAAGCACCTTGTGCTTAGAGTGATAAGATAAGCCGATATCTTATCTCCCTTGGATTTTAGGTTTCTTCAGCACATTCTTCACTCTATGTGAAGAAAACAGATCATGGGATTGTCTTGCTTGTCATCTATGTGGATGACTTAATTGTCATAGGATATCATGATGTTATGCATGTCAAGAAGGCATTGAGTGGGCAGTTTGATATGAAAGACTTGGGTGAATTGAGATATTTTTGTCAGATTGAAGTGATCAAAGACCATGCAGGGACATGGTTAGTGCAACGCCAATATGCATTGGATATGTTGGCAAAATATGGGATGATAGTGTGAGTACACCTTTGGGGCAGAATGTGAAGCTGCGGAGTGATTTTGGTGAAGAGTTAGATGATCCATCTATGTATAGAAAGATGGCAGTCTTATTTACATGACTATCACATGCCCAGATCTCAATTATGTTGTGGGGCTAGTAAGCCAATTTATGCACAGCCCCATAAAATCTCATTTGGATGCAATGAGATGCATTATGCGATATGTAAAGACCACTGCACATTATGGTCTTCTTTATGAGCATGGTAAAGGCTTGGATGTACACAGCTACACAGACGCAAATTGGGCAGGTAGCTCGTATGATAGGAGGTCTACTAATGGTTATGCCTTTATATTTGGAAGTGCAGTGGTGAGTTGTAGCAGCAAGAAGCAACCTACTGTTGCTTTATCTAGTACCCAGAGGCTGAATACAAGGGTGCAGTCACCATGGCTACATGTGAAGGAAGTGCAGTGGTGAGTTGTAGCAGCAAGAAGCAACCTACTGTTGCTTTATCTAGTACCCAGAGGCTGAATACAAGGGTGCACTCACCAAGGCTTGGATGTACACAGCTACACAGACGCAAATTGGGCAGGTAGCTCGTATGACAGGAGGTCTACTAATGGTTATGCCTTTATATTTGGAAGTGCAGTGGTGAGTTGTAGTAGCAAGAAGCAACCTACTGTTGCTTTATCTAGTACCCAGAGGCTGAATACAAGGGTGCAGTCACCATGGCTACATGTGAAGGAGTATGGTTAAAGAGTCTCTTAGATGATTTGGGTGAGCCTATTGATGGCAAGGTTGTCATTCATTGTGACAACATGAGCAGCATACAGTCCAAGAATCCAGTTTTTCATTCGTGGACCAAACATATAGAGGTCCACTATCATTTTGTCAGAGAGAAAGTGTTGGATGGTATAGTGGATTTGCAGTATATGAAGGCTCAAGAGCAGGTGGCCGACATCTTTACAAAGCCACTTTTAGCAGGGAGACGTTTGAGTACTTCCTCACTATGTTGGGAGTACATGGGATGGGCTTGAGGGGGAGTGTTGAGAGCTTTGATAGCCCAAGCTCATCTACATCTTCATCTATGGAGGTACATCATGAGCTTGAGAGGGGATGTTGAGATTCAAGCTCGGTGTCAGCTTGTGCGAGCTGCACTATGTGCTGGCATGTTAGGTAGTAACATGTGTGAGACATAAATGACCGCATCCAGCTACTCATAGTGTGTGGACATTAGCTAGAGTTAGCTGTGTGTGGACACAACACATGTAGTGTGTTGTAGATTATGGATTATAGCTTTATGTATTGTGTGAGAAGGGAGATGGCTTCCCTTGATGGTTAGGGTTTGATAATACATTAGGGTTTGCTCCTGTGTGTGTGTGTCCTCTCCCTCTACCTATTTTTCATCAATGAGATGAGATGTGATGATGTGGATGGATGTGTTATGTGATGAGATGTGGATCTGAATGAATGTAAATGGATGTGATGTGATGTGAATGGATGTGAATGTGATGTGACGAGATGTGAATGAATGCGATGAGATGTGAATGGATGTGAATGTGATGTGATGATATGTGATTGAATGCGATGAGATGTGATAATATGTGAATGGATGTGATGAGATGTGAATGGATGTGAATGTAATGTGATGATATGTGAATGGATGTGAATGTGATGTGATGAGATGTGAATGGATGTGATGAGATGTAAATGGATGCAATGAGATGTGAATGGATGTGAATGTGATGTGATGAGATGTGAATGGATGTGATGAGATATAAATGGATGTGATGAGATGTGAATGAATGTGACAATATGTGAATGGATGTGATGTGATGAGATGTGATGTGATGAGATGTGATGCGATGTGATGTGGATGGATGTGATGAGATGTGATGTGGATGGATGTGATGGGATGTGATGTGGATGTATGTGATGAGATCTGATGTGGATCTGCATGAATGTAGATGGATGTGATGTGATATGAGTCGATGAGATGTGATGTGGATGTGTTGTGACATGGATAGATGTGATGTGGATCTGGGTAGATATGATTGGATGAGATGAGATATAGATGAATATGATGTGGATCTGGGTAGATGTGAATGGATGAGATATGATGTGGATAGATGAGATGTGATGTGATGTGAATGGATGAGATGTGATGTGGACAGATGTGATGTAATGTTATGTGGACATGGATAAATGTGAATGAATGAGATGTGATGTGGATGGATGTGACATGATGTGATAAGGATAGATGTGGATAGATGTAATGAGATGTGATATGATGTGATTGGATGAGAATAGATGAAGGACGATGTAAATAGATATGACTGGATGTGGAATAAGCAATGTGAATTGATGTAGAAGAATGTGGAATAACGAGAAATGATGTGGAACAATGTGGAAAGATGAGAGTTTGTTAGAAAATGTATTTATGAAACCTGATTTTAAAAGACTGTCTTATGTCAAGAATGTTGGGGAAGCATTTTGATCATCTTGTGAATAAGGTCGTGTGGAGACCTTATTCACAAGAATGTTGGGGAAGCATTTTGATCATCGTGTGAATAAGGTCGTGTGGAGACCTAAGTGAAAACGTTGCAACAACAGTGGCAAGGTCGGTTGAGGTCTTGGCCAGCCTCCTCGGTTTGGTTTAAATGGTGAGCTTCCGGTACGGTGGATGAGGGACCAAGGAAGTGGCCTATGAGTGAAGCACTAGGTGACCTGCAAAGGAGCCTAGAGGGTGCTTACCATACCAGTGCTCATGCTATGGGTCACCAAAGATAACCATGCATGCATCAGAGAAGATAATGGAATAATGAATTGGAGTTGTTTTCTAAACTCGGGCATGGATCTAGTTGATTGGCCTTGCTGGTCCTCAACGCATGAGTCCATGGCTCTTTTATATGGATCTGTTGGTTGATCTTGAATGGAGAGTCCATCTTGATTTTCTTATGTGATTATATTTCTAGGTACTATGAGCTATGAACTATTGAAAAGGCCCCTGAGTGAATAGGTGGTGAGTGTTATGGTTTCCAATGAAGCCATAGGTACACCGATCAAGGGATGATTGAAAGTTGGAATTCAAGCCAAATATTTTATAGGATTATGATCAGTGATACCATGGTTTCATTAAAAGATTGTTTTAAAGACAGCTGAATATTTTTTAAAGACAGCTGAATATGTGAAAAAGACAACTTCATATTGGGTGTGTAAGTGGTGTGACTATCTTGAACTTTGCTTGAAGCGCTGGCTAGGGGGCCTGGGAACTCCTTTCCCTAGTATCCGCGCGGAAAAACCTAACCAAATTTCTAAATGGATCCTGTCAATACAGTGGTTGGGGGCAGTTTGCTAACCCATAGGATTGGATGGGGCTGGACTGATGGATCCTTAAAATACGACTCAATTCTGTTATGTTATGATAGTTGAAGTAAAATCTTGGATAATCCTTGTTCTATGGAAAACAATTAACGATTGTGCCTCTTAATGAGGTAAAAAGCGTTGGTCTCTATGATCTAAGGACAAGTTCCTCCCTTGACCCAGCCATGTGACCTGTGTGTTAGGTCGGAATGTCAATGGGTAAAATTAAGGCTCTTGACTACGTTAGAATACATTTTCTTGGAGGAATTTCCCCTGCTTTCTGGGCAAGGGAAGTTTTTTCCGGGTTTAGTTTTGGAAGAACTGAGGGATTAATCTCTTGTCCGAATATCCTTGGGCGAGGCCCTGAGTGAGAGGTTCTGCCCTGCGCACAAGAAGTGCTACTTCCGTTGCTAGCACCCTTGAAGTCGTTGCGCGGAGGGGGCAGGGATCTTTCAATCTTTCTCTCTCTCACTCTCTCACACTCTCTCACACTCTCTCACACAAGCATGAATCATACAAGCATAAAAGAGGCACAATGCTAGAATGCTCTCACTCCTTCAATCTCTCTCAAGACACAAAGGGAGAACTCTCAATAGCACAAAGGGGATTGTATGTCTTCATTATGAGGCCATTCCAACACGACCTCTAGGGCCATTATTCTAATGCACAAATAGGAATAGGAATGGCACTAGGGAGATTCTTGCATACTCTAATGCAAGCCAATGTTTGAGTGACCTTGGGCATCTAAGAATGGCCCTAAGTTCTTTCTTCTCATGCACAACAATTGCAATGATGGTCCTTGGGCCATTCTTACATGCCCTAATGATGTGAAGGTCATGTTGAAATGGCCCTGGCACATCTAATAATAGTCTTGGAGTCACTATCACATGAACAAGAGGTGAAAGAATGGCCCTAGGCCATTCTTACTTCACTCTAAGGCCATGTTGGAGTTGTCACAAGGCATCAAAGAATGGTCCTTAACCACTCTTAGTTAGCCTCAAGGCCATGTTGGAGTGGCTTGGGGAATTAAAGAGTGGCCTAGGGCCATTCTTTCCATGCATGACAAATACACAAATAGACTATGTACAACAATCACGACGTTTACACTAAAACTATGAAAGAGATTAACTTGGAAAAATAATTAAACGTGACAATGTAAATGATTAATATTTTTGTTGTCAATCATCAAGAATGTACATAAAATCAAAGAAAGCTATAATTATCTAACAACTATTGCATTAGGTTTCCACACATATGTAGACATACTCTGTTGAATTGACATTCTTATCTGATATACACCAAGAGGGTAATTTTGGGTGAAGAGTAAAACATACATTTAGTCTCATGTTTGTGCCTTGATAGTTGTTTATGTATCCTGCTACATTTCCATACTTACATCACCAACAATGTACACCCTATCCTCTGAACTATCTACCTTGGGATCCTCTTCAAATGAGTACTTCAAAGCTCTCGGATTCAACTTGCACAACTCCTTCCAATCATGGAGATAGTACTTGTCTCCACCATAATGAAGAATAGTCACACCTCTTGGAAGAGAAGAGGATAAAAAAAGTCCAAGACCTACTTCACGTATGGTTGAAGAATGGACCATAAAGGTTACATTATTAATTTCAAACATTTCATCAATTGGAATAGGAAAAACAGATGTTCCAAGAGGATCACGCTCTCTCACATATGGCACAACACATAGTATAGGGAGGTATGCTTGAATTTATGGGTCTATACCAAGCACAAGCAGTATAAGTGAAATTAAAAACCCATGCTATAACTATTCTATACTAGCTTGTGCATTGTACATGGTTGTATATAGATATGAGTTTACTTTGCACCATTAGTAGACACAAGGGAGACTAGATAGGCACCTATTGTACATGCTAATATCCAACAAGGTACAAGGGGAGTAGATGTCAATCTTCATTGAACACAAAAAAGCAAAAAAGCATGTCTTGAAGCCAATATAATGGTAACAAAGGTATAAATTGGATCTATGCCATTAAAGAAGAGAATTTCTCATCAATATACGGAGCATAAATTTTCATTGAGGCCACTCTATGCTCATCTATACACGTGGAGAGATGCAAATTGACCTATTATGTGTAGGAGCATGCAAGAAAGTTGGATGATCAATAAAGCCCATGGTAGAATGTCCCGTGGACCATTCTTGCATGCCCAAGAGCATCAAGAATGGGCCATTCTTACACTTGTGCATGAAAAGACCCAAAGGCCATTCTTGCACTTATTATGCATGACAAGAATGGCCACTCTTAACGAATACTCTTTCAGGGCCATGAAAGAATGTCCCTAGGACCATTCTGGCACCTGAGGCCATGCTAGGATGCCCCAGGGCCACTCTTGCATGTTGTTTGAGGCCTGTAAGGCAAGTAGTGGCCGTTTCATGCACCTCCTGTGCATGAAAAGGATTGCCCTAGGGCCATTCTTGGATGCCCCATGGCCATCTCAAATATGACCTTGAGGCCATCCGGTCATGCAAGAATGGCCATGGGGCCATTCAAGGATTCCCTAGGGCCACTCTTACATGTTCTTTGAGGCCCAAGGGATTTATTTACCATGCAAGGATGGCCTTAGGGGCCATTCTTAGATTCCCACAAGCATGGAAGAAAGTTGGGTGATCCACCAAGCCCATGCTAGAATGGCCCCAGGGCTATTCTTACATGCACAAGAGCATCAAGAATGGCCCATTCTTATACTTATTGTGCATGAAAATAATGGCCCTAGGGCCATTCTTGGATTCCCCATGGCCATTCCAACACAACCTTAAGACCAAAAGAGGATGCAAGAATGTCATTTAACAATTGAGAAAATCTCTCGATGCTCCACTGCATATCTCTTGAATCCCTTCTGTGCTATATCCAAGACACAAAATCCAATCGGCATTTGATTTTGATAAAATTGAGCTAAAAAGTGTTCGGCTTCCATCTCTAAGCTCACAATGGGAATACGCCATGGAAGATCAGTCACAACTTGCTCTTCCCCATCGACAGCAACAATCCATTGTATATAACCCTTTGCATCTGATGGAAACTCCAAGTTCGTCTTACCAACCTGCAATCTTACCTTTATCCATGGCTCAAACTTTCGATGAAGGACATGGTAGACACTATCATTAATGTGATAAGTTGAAGCTAGCTCCTGCCAGTCCTTGCATCTCTTTGAATCATTAACATTAATGAATTGAAGGAATAGCTATTCTTGCAAAACCTTATCCTGCTTTAGTAGCATCACTCTATCAACCATGTCAATCTTTTCCTTATCTGCAACCCCCTTCGAGAGCAAGATGTCCCCTTTCAAAAGCTCTGTTTTTTTGAATAAGCTTGATCACGTCCTCTTCTAAACCACACAAGCATCTGAAATGAGATGGATTAGGCTTCTTTCCCCCAAGTTCGCCCTTCTTGACATCTTCTATAATCTTTAGCCAAATATAAAAGAGGTCGTACGGGCATGTAACCATGTGTGCCTGCTTCTATGCAAAGTAGGCACCCATTGATGATTCGGCATTTGAAGATAAACTGTGTCATCAAATCACAAAAAAAAAACAGAACATAAACAAGACAAATCCAATTCTGGTATATCAAAAAAGCTATCAAATAAGATTAAAAAACATAAGATACAATGACTTACATCCCAATTTACATGAGAAGGGTGTCCATTTGGGACTCCAACTACTGGTCTTGAAGGTTTTTTATAATGCTCGTACTGGCTTCTCAAGTGCTTTAATATGTCACTATAGGGCTGCTTCGTGAATAATACTTGTGCCTCTAGATTTTTCATCTTGGAGATGGCCACCGTCATCACTGTTGGAGGTGCATTCACAACAATTCGATCCTTTTGATACCTATAAACAGCTTTCAAGTAGGGTAAGATCGGATTAAGATTATCCTCTGAGACAATTACCTTTGCAACGTAGATAGAATGTTGGCCATCTATGATCCAATATGCATATTTTTTAACATTCCCTGCCCTTAGATCTTCCTTGGCTAGTGGCTCGTGTATCCCTTTAGAAATCAGCTTGATAGGCATTAGGTACGCACATGAACAAGGATTGTTTGCACTTCCAACAAACCACCCACAAATTTCCTCTGCTTTGATAATTTCCATGGGATGCCTGTGGGCCAACGTCGAATCCCCGACGGTGGTCATGCACAGCCGCCTATATACAAGAGGAGTATCACGCCTCATTTGCATGGAGGGGCACACGATGAACAACTGGCCGGCCCACCTGAATTGCATGGAGGCGGCCAGTTCCAAAGTTCCAAGGGGGGGTGGGTAGGTGGCCATGCACCCACCCCCACACACATGATTAAGTGAGGGGTTCCCTCCCCACCATGGCCCATACGTGGGTGCCCACCCTACCAAGGGCACTATGAGATATTGGGGAGGGTGCCCACTCATTAATGAGTGTGAACCTGCAACCTTATAAAAACAAAGGTTAAAAAGAATGCTATAAAATAAACAAATGCAATACACTTACCACCTGTTCACACGCAACAAAACTCGTCAGAAGACAGAGCAAACTTCAAGTCCCTGCTCAGTAAGTGGCACGTCAAACAAGCAAACACAAGAATACAAGTCACGCGAAGACAGTTCCAGGCATGCAAACATGAATGCATGTAATTCTCCATGGGGATTTTGTACTACCTAGAGGAAAATATTGTGCATACTGCTCCATCCCTCCTAAAGGGGAATCCTTCACCTTTTTTCCTTTCTTAACTAGATCTTTTGGTTAAGAAACGATTAGCGTGGATCCCCTAGTCTCTAAAGTTATGGCCACCTGTTGTACCTTTGACATTTTTGATCTTTTTGATGAGACACTAGCCTGGGAAACCGCATCTCTCTTTGTTACTTTCTTTTGTAGTATCATAGTAAAAGCATTGAATAGCATTTCACAACAAGTAATGTCGCAGACATTCTCTAAAGTCAAGTTCCACCCTCTTGAGAACATAGAGTCCTCTTGATCAGCCCTCATACGATCCCTCCTATATGTAGTGGGAGAGAGTCGGTACATGAGATCCCCATGGGTCTCAACATCAATTCCTTGATGCAAATCAACGATAGAAACATTGATTTCCTTAACCTATCCCCTACCTACAAAAAGACTCCTTACTCTCTTCCATCTCAATGAAGAGATGGATCTGATGTAGCTTTTTTCCTTGAAGGTCATAGAGATCAAGGTACCAATCCTTTGAGTCTCCTCTAGCCATGTCAATGCTTGAGGGAAATGAAAGCTATCTTTGCTTAACATCTTTTCCTATGCAAAAGTGATTTTTGTAAGACAATTTAAAAACAATTCTAACATATTTACAAAAATAAATAAAGCAACAACACACAAGAGCTAAAAAAGATAACTTCATGTATATCACCATAAGGAATGGTCCTAGGTAAATAATAGCATGCCCCAAGGGCATTCTTGAATGCTGCTATGGGGCCATTATTAATTTAAAATTACATGAAAGAATGGCCATAGGTCTATTCTTGGAAACCTTGGGGTCAGTTGTGTATGAACAGAATGGTTCTTACACCTATTGGGCCATTCTTGGATGCCCCATGGCCATTCCAAAATGACCTTAAGGCTTTGTTGGTTCATTCAAGAATGGCCCTTGCGCCATTCTTCCACCTATTGTGCATGAAACGAATGGCCCTATGGCCATTCTTGGATTCCCCATGGTCATTTTAAAGTGACCTTGAGGCCTTGGGGTCATGCAAGAATGGCCCTTGGGCCATGCTTCCAGTTGTGCATGAAAAGAATGGCCCTAGGGCCATTCTTGGATGCCCAATGTCCATCCCAAAATGACCTTGATGTCCATCCCAAAATGACCTTGATGCCTTGGGGTCATGCAAGAATGTCCATCCCAATGCCCAATGTCCATCCCAAAATGACCTTGATGCCTTGGGGTCATGCAAGAATGGCCCTTGGGTCATTCTTCCACCTTTTGTACATGAAAAGAATGGTGCAAGGGCCAAGGGCCGTTCTTGGAAGCCCTGTGGCCATTTCAAAATGACCTTAAGGCCCAAGGGTCATACAAGAATGGTCCTTACACATATTGTGGTCCTAGGACCATTCTTGGATGCCCCATGTGGCCATTTTTAAAAATGACCTTGCGGCCTTGGGGTCATGCAAGAATGGTCCTTACACGTGTTATGCATGAAAAGAATGGCCCTAGGGCCATTCTTAGATGCCCCATGGCCATCCCAAAATGACCTTGAGGCCTTGGATGAAAAGATGCAGGGGCATTAGGAACCCAATGGAGTCTTTTTGGGCCCTTTAATTTGCCATGAGGTTATGGAAACGTTTAACTTTTTGACAAATAGGAGCCCGCCATGTAAGCAAAAACCAATGGTTTGTAAGAGAGGTGTAAGAGTGGTCAAAGGGTGCACTTTTTCCCCCAAAAAGGGGAGGGGGCAATTTTACAATTTTCGGACCTCCATAACTTCTACATACAAGCTCCGATTTGAGCGGAGATTACAGATCCGTGATCTACGCATCAAGAGCTTTCCATAGATATGTTGCATGATATGGTTTTATCCGCTAGATTTTAAATTCCATTTTTCCCCCAAAATTCAAATTCGAATAAAGTAGCCGTTTTGAAGCTTCAAATTAGAAAACGTTTCTTCTTAAGAGAAAAGGTTTGACTCCCTTAAACTGCCAAATAAAAGGGCCCAAGAAGACTCCATTGAGTTCCTAATGGGAAGAGAGCTTGAGCTCTTGCAAGCACACACACACTCACAAAACCCTAGTAGAGAACACACAAGGTGAGAGGCTGGAAATCTTCTTCTTCTTCACTCAACACTCAACACACCATATACAAGATAAGAATACACAAGTACTCAACCAATACATACACGGGTTCTCTATAGTGTGAACCCAACTAAATGAGCTGGCGCTATAACTATGCCAGTCTCTAGAATGGCTGTCACACAGCCTGTCATCCCACTGGCCGCATATCATCCATGATCTCACCAACCATGCCAGTGGTGTAAGTGTGGGGCCTATCCCCGAGGCGGGTCATCAGTGTCCACCGCCTCACTGACGAGCTCGATATCTCAACACTCCCCCTCGAGCTCAACTCCATCTCATGTACACCAAGCGAAACCCTGAATCTGCGGAGCTTTTCTGTACCCAATGCTTTGGTGAAGATGTCAGCTACCTGATCCTGTGTGCTGACATAAACAAGGTCAAGGTCTCTTGCCAAGCCTTCTCTCTGACAAAATGGTAGTGGACTTCTATATGCTTCGTGCGAGCATGAAAAACTGGGTTCCATACTGCTAATGTTGTCACAGAAAATGACAACTTGTCTATCCACTGATAGACAACTTGTCTATCCACTGATAGACCCAAATCTGCAAGTAGCTTTCTCAACCAAGCTACCTCACATGCTGCCATAGCAGCTCCTCTGTACTCGGCCTCTGTGCTGGATAGAGCAACCGTAGGCTGCTTCTTGCTGCTTCAAGTCACAGCAGCACTGCCCAAAGAAAACATGAATCTGCTGGTAGATCTTTTATTTGAGATACTACTAGCCCAATCAGCATCTGTGTACCCATGTACACATATGTGTACCCATGTACACATATCTCTATCCCAGTCTCATAGAATAGTCCACAATGCAAAGTAGACCTCACATACCTCAGTATGCGTCTCAATGCATCCAAATGCGGTTTCCGTGGAACCTACATAAACTGACTCACCAACCCAACAACATAGCTCAAACCTGGCTCTGATACCATGAAAAGATGCAGGGGAGAAGAGAGCTTGAACTCTTGCAAGCACACACACACTCACAAAACCCTAGTAGAGAACACACAAGGTGAGAGGCTGGAAATCTTCTTCTTCTTCACTCAACACTCCAACACACCATTTACAAGATAAGAGTACACATAATATGAAAGGTACTCAACCAATACATACATGGGTTCTCTATAGTATGAATCCAACTAAATGAGCTGGCGCTATAACTATGCCAGTTTCTAGAATGGCTGTCACATGTTGTACATGAAAAGAATGGCCCAAGGGCCATTCTGGGAAGCCCCATAGCCATTTCCAAATGACCTTGAGGCCTAAGTGTAAGATTCCTCCCTCTAGCTTTTGAGGTGTAAAGGTGTAAGAATCTCCCCTTCTGTTCTTGTAATTATTTCCCTCTCTGAAATAGAAGAAAGATCTTGTTTTATCCTGTTTTGATCTAGAGAGAGAAAATGTCTAGAGAGAGATAATGAAAAATTGAGATATTTTTAGATATAAAAATCCTCCTAGTGTCTAAAATGAAGTCCCCTGAAACAGAAATTCAAAAAGAACTTTCCAATGTGCAGTTGGAATTAATTGAAAATGTTTATAAAGGACCTTAGCCTAAGGGTCTAGATTTTTAGAAATTTTTGGATTATGGTCTAATTAAGATTTCTATGGACTAATAGGATTAATCCAATTGTTGTGATGAGATAACTCCAAAGAATAAAAGAAAATACCCAAAAATGATTAAATGCTCACATAAGATGAAGAGTTAACTGAGTACAAGGTTTATTAGTTAAAAACTATGAGATATTACTAAAAGAATGAGATATTTTGGAATAATGATACATTTTTGACACCTTGGTAAGGAGGGGGGAGACTTGGAGGTAGGCGCCTATTTCACACATGTGGATGAGTTTTTAATTCAAAAAAATTGTGATATTTTTATCTCTCCTCTCCTAGATTAAAACAAATCAAAAAGGGAACCAAACTGATCCAAATCTTGTCCAAATTTAGCCAAACTAAGTTGGAAAATTCTAGAACTTAGTTGGACTCACTTAGTGGCCTCCCTCACCTATAAATAGACCCTCATTTTTTGTATTCTCATCTTTGAGCTATACCATGCCACTATTACATTGAAATACTCATATTTTCTATTATCCCTTAAAAATCCTCTACTTTTGGAGAGAGTGGAGCTTCTCTCTCTCTTCAACCATCCTTGGAGCTTTCCTCTCAACACACTAAATCAAGAGGTAAGATAAAATTCCATGGTTTTTCTCTACTATTCTCAATGTTTTCACTTCTCAATCTCTCTCAAGCTTGAGAAGTTTCTAATTAAGTGTTTATAATGCAAATCAAGCTTTTCTTAAGAGTTGTAATGAATAATTAAGCAAAGTTTATCTTTATACTTAATTTAGGATGTTTTTTATGTATATCTCTCTCTCTCCCCAAAAGAATGGTCATTCCTATGACCAATTCTCTATTCAAATGATGCTTCTCATTGATAAATTCTTAATTCAAAAATTAAACTCTAGGCTTGTGAAGCTAGAAATTAAGAAAATAGCTTTTTATGCTTTTATACTAATAAAATTATGATAAACTTATGATTTAATTCCATAAATTAGATTTAGATCTAATGATAGTTATTCTATCATAATTATATTACTAAGTCTCATTCTTTTCAAAAATATTAAAAATTATCAATAATAGCAGTGGAGCTATATTGTGCATGAAAAGAATGGCCTTAGGGCCATTCTTTTCAAAAATATTGAAAATTATCAATAATAGCAGTGGAGCTATATTGTGCATGAAAAGAATGGCCTTAGGGCCATTCTTGGATGCCCCATGGCCATCCTAAAAATGACCTCGAGGCCTAGGGGTCATGCAAGAATGGCCCCAGGGCCATTCTTCGTCATGTTGTGCATGGAAAAGAATGGCCCTAGGACCATTCTTGGATGCACCCATGGTCCTTTGGGGTCATGCAAGAATGGCCCTTGAGGCATTCTTTGATGCTCCCATGCCACTATTTCATGCCCTATGATGCATTTTAAAGTAAAATGGTGTGTATATGAGGCCTTGGGGTCATGTAAGAATGGTCCTTACACCTGTTGTGCATGAAAAGAATGGCCCTAGGTCCATTCTTGGATATCCCATGGCCCTCCCAAAAATGACCTTAAGAGCTTTGTGTCATACAAGAATGGCCATAGGGCCATTATTCCTCATGTTGTGCATGGAAAAGAATGGCCCTAGGACCATTCTTGGATGCACCCATGCATTAGGAAATTTTTGGACCCAAAAAGGGCCTTCTAAGGATTCATAATTTTAAGGGATTAGAGCTTAAAAAGCTGGGCTTAAGGGAGACAAAGGCTATGATGACCCCTATTTTTTGCCTTGCCACATCAGGCATACCCTCCTAGTTTCACTTTTTAAAGGGAATATTCTCATACTCTCTCTCTTACTTTTTGACTTTTCTCATACTTTCTCTCTTACTTTTTGAATTTTTTATCTTCACTCTCTACAAATTGAATCTTTCTTGTCAGTTTGAAATCTCCTTTCTCATTAACTCCCACCATATCTCCCTTCCACATCAGCAAAACATGCTCGTATTTAGGTGGGCCCCAAAAAGTGAAAATTTTTAATTTTTATTTTTTTTTACATTTTGAGGTGGAAAAAACACCACCCAACCAATATGTATGATGAAAATAAAATTTTCCCTCCAAAAAGCTTGTAATTCAAGGGTCACGTCTCAGAAGCTTGTCAAGAGCTAGTACATCCATAACTAACTGTCAGGTCCCCACAACCCCATAAACATAACTAACTATCAGGAACCACTACATCCATGAAATCCCAAAATTGTGTGGATCCCAAAAATTTTTTTTTTCTCATAAATATAATTTATTGATGATGAAAAACTTCATGTTAGTATATTTGTATATCAAAAATATCATTTTATACTTAGAAAAATGGATTTGTGTTAAACCTCCAACAACAAACCTCCAACAGTAAAGTCTTAACAGTCTCTCACTCTCTCTCTCTCTCTCTCTCTCTCCCCCTTTGAGGATCTCTCTGTTTTAGCTTCTTCCTTTGCTTAGCTATGGAGCCTTTGCAAGCTGTGTGTGTAGCCCAATGTTAAGCTATAAAACAGAAGGCTGATTTACACATTCGTATTTGTGAAGAGTATGGAAGCTCTAAAAAAACCCATCCTACTGATGCACAATCTGTCCAAGCTTGTAGGATAAAAATGTAGATCTTTGGGTTGATGGGCGTCTCTATCCAATTGACCCTCCATTAAGGGCAAACCCTCCTTTCCGTGATTTACCATCTTTTATGCAACTTGCTGGTGAAGGAGAGCTTGGCTTGTTAGGATACTGCAGAAGATTGACTACAAGTGGAGCTTGGCAAACCCATATTCTCCAATCTCAATCGCAAGCATCACAATTCACCCTTTTACAATGTCAAGGACTTAAAACATCATCAGATAAAATGAAAGAGATCCTCGTAGAGAATGTGAAGAAGGATGCAACGATTCAAAGGCTAGAGGAACTTATCAAATTACGACTCAAAGCAATGCCAAATGGTACTCGCCATGAATGCAAAAAGACATTGGCTAGTATAGAATCTCTTGCGTTTAAAGGTGGAGCATGGAAGAAAAGGATTCGTACAACAAAGTAAGTAACATAAACAAAATAGTCATGATTTGTATTCTGCCCCACAAATTTTCTACAAGAGGTGTGTGGTTCTAACAAAGAGGGATGGAAGGATTTGGTTAAAGCCATTCTGAATACCAAGGATATTCTCTCAATTATTACTGACCCTCATCATCCTAAAATATACCAAGCTGTTGTTGTCAGCAATGTGGTGAGCAAGATTACCACCTCCATCGATTCTTCATTAATTCAACACGCTTGTGATGTGGCTGGAATCAGCATAAAAGGGTACCAAGCAATGTGTTAGGTTGTAAAAGATGCATTTCTAAGACAAGGAATCACTGGCACTTTATTTCCTACACTCAAGGTTATTCACAATATCAAGCGTATCAATAATGATGATGTGCAGCGAGCTATATGACAGTTTTATCATGTTGAGGGCACACTAACATTAGACACAGGGTCAAGCAGAAAGAAAATCAAGAGATCAAGATAGAGAGGCCGATGATGAGTAGTTCGACTAGGTCGATGAAAACATTCCTACATTGCGCAGCACCATAGGTGGCAAGACCCTACTACCAGGATGACAGGGTCCCCTACCTACCCGCCGGGAGGAACTTGATACATAAGTACCACATCAGCACAAGGAGGAGGATTTAGACTATGAGAGAGACCAAGAGGAGGTTCTTGCAAGTGCATGCAAGTATAGAAAGGTCAAGCTCTTCAAGCCAAGGAGGTCCCAAGCTCGCCACCAACGCACCAACACAACACAGAGAGCTCCAAGGAGAAGGATGTGCCAAGGGCATAGGGCTCTACAAGAAGTCAAGTTTTATTAGAGCAACACTGAGTTGTTGAAAGAAGAGCCCCTTTTGCTCGCACAGTGAAGGATATTCTCCAACAATATAGAACAGAGTTCCGTGTGCAGGGGATTACCCTTGAAGCATTGCAAGAAGCCTCCGAGGCTTACCTTGTTGGGATTTTTGAAGACACCAACCTCCTTGTAATACATGCAAAGAGGATTACCATTTCTGCCAAGGATATGCAACTAGCTCGGCATATTCGAGGCGAGCGAGACACGATCTAGAGATCTTAGATGTTAACCTTATTTTTGAAGCAACTCTTTTGTTTCAAACCCACCTTTGTAACAAGCCTATCTGGCTTTCATTTGTAACCTTCTCATAATTAAAATTTTAAGTTTCTCTTACAATGTCTCAGTGTCATCATGTTTGTTTAACATGGAGTGTCTATCATGTGTGAGTTTGTCACCCAAGACATTAGAAATTCTCCTTGAGGACTGAGGAAGCTATGCTAGAACAATGCAAATTTGGCCTCTGCAACAACGGCGATGTAGGCTAAAAATTTGCACTATTGTGGCACTTCTCCCCTAGCCACTCAAGATCATTTTTGAAGTATTTATAATGAAGTTGAGTACAGTAATCATGAGAAACAGTAGTTTACAAGATAAAAACCCTTTAATCATGTGTAAAAATACATTGTTTGTCATCCAATGCATCAAAATTGCTCCTGGAGGACTGGGGAAGCTATGCCAAAACAGTGCGAATTTAGGCTTTGCAGTAGTGAGCGGTGCAGGCTCAAAATTCGCAATGTTCTGGCACTTCTCCCCTAGCCACTCGGGATCATTTCTGATGCATTTAATGAAGTTGAGTACACTAATTGTGAGAAACAGTAGTTTACAAGATAAAAATACCTTTAAGCATGTGTAAAAATACATTGTTTGTCATCTAATGCATCAGAATTGCTCCTGGAGGACTGGGGAAGCTATGCCAGAATAGTGTAAATTTAGGCTCTGCAGGAGGCGGCGGTGCAGGCTCAAAATTTGCACTGTTCTAGCACTGCTCCCCCAGCCACTCAGGATTATTTTTGATGCATTTAATGAAGTTAAGTACATTGATTATTTCTGATGCATTTATAATGAAGTTAAGTACATTGATTATGAAAAATAAAAATTTACAAGATAAAAACACCTTTAATAATCATGTGTAAAATATATTATTTATCATCCAATGCATAAGAATTGCTCGTGAAGGGCTGGGGAAGTTGTGCCAAAATAGTGCGAATTTGGGCTCTACAGCAGCGGTGCAGGCTCAAAATTCACACTATTTTGGCACTGCTCCCCCAGGCTCCCAGGGTCATTTTTGATGCATTTACAAAAATATTGATGGTACAAACTAGAAAAAACAATGATATACTTAATGAAAATAAGTTTGCAAACTGTATTGTATTCATGATAAGAAGTGATACATCATCTTTACAAAAGCTTTCTTACAATAATGAGCTTCCTTCTCTTGTTATTGGGTAGAGTGTGCTCAAGGAGTGATTGGGATATTTCTTGAGGATCCTTGTTGGGGTTCATCAACACAAACACGAATACAATAAGCAAACACAATTTCTCCACAAGAAACATATTGAATAGGCAAAAATAGAGATTCAGACACAGCAGACACGTAATGCACAGACAGAACTTTGACAGAGCAAGGTCACACAAGAGATAAAACCCAAAAAATTTGCTTCATTATCCTCTCTGCATTACATTGCTTCCCCTTCTTTTCTACCTTGCTCAAAAAACGTTACTCTTTCCCCAAAACCTTATTCTTGAATAACTGTTACATATCATAACTTCCAAGATCCCAACAAATTCATCATACATTCCTACCACCTTATAATTTTGACTTAGCACATATCTGACTTACTAAATATCTGACTAATCACATATCCGACTTAGCACATATCCGACTTACTAAATATCGGACTAAGCACATATCCGACTTACTACATATCCGACTTAGTAACATTCAACCTAAGAGAACTATGCCTTCAACACATGGCACGTCCCGGTGGTAGATTTCAAAGAAATCTGACTCGGATCCACATATCCCTTGATCAGATCAAAATGTCAGACAAAAGTAAAATCATGCTGCTTCATCAAATAGTATGGTCCACCTCCTTCATAATATCAAGTTCAGCAACCTGAACATCCTTGTCTGTTGCTGCTACATCGACACTTTGTACTGAAACTGGTTCCTTGAATTGCTTAGCAACCTGTATCTGCTCTGCACCATGCATCTCTACATTAGGTACTTGGTATGCAGAAGCATCTGGTAAATCATTAGAAAGATTCCAAGCATATGGTTCAGGCATGAGACTCTGATCTCTGAATGGTTTTAAATAGAAGGATTATTCATCATCAACTTGCAACATTGCTTGCAAAGAACACATCTCCTTCTCAAGGAACCATTTTGATTGCAAGGTTGCTGCAATCAAGCCTGTTAACTTTATAATGACACAAGATTGGTTCAAATTGGAAAACCATCTTTGCAAACATCAAACATTGCTTTGTTTGCATTCCAAAAAACCTAAAAATTTGCTGAATCACTTCAGAATTCGAATACAAGCCTTGGAACATCATTCTCTGATTGTCTCCTACTCTAAAATTGTGTCTTGGAATGGTTAAAAGACTCCCTTGATTAAAATCAGAGCTTCTCAAAGCCTCTTTGAATGAGATTTGCACCTACTTGCTGTAAAAATTCTTTTGAATGCTAAAACATGGATTAGAGAGTGTGGAAAATTGGTTTTGATCCACCTCAACTATCAGAGAATCCCCATTTTGATCCATGGGATCACTTTCAAAGTCATTTTCAGCCATGAGAGTTGGAATAGAATGTTGCAAAGAATCAACATCAAACAATTTAGCTTTGTTTTCATTGGTTTTGCATGAAATTGAAAAATTTTGGCATTCAAGGTGACTACCTTGATTTGAGTTTTGCTGATTTTTAGCCCCAACTTGCTGAGATTGAGCATGGCTCATCACCTTGCATCATTAGGTCAAGGAAACTTACAAAAAGGATGGGTTTTGCAACATCAGAGGGCTCTCCAACATCAAAGAAATCATCACATCCCTCATCAATTGAAAGTAAAAACTTCTCAATGTCATTATGCTCATCAAAATCATGCATTTGATGCGTATGATTATCATCATGAACAAGATACCCACTTTTGGCATCAACATCATCACAAAAATGAAGAAAACTATGTATGACATCATCTTCATCATGAACCTCAACATCAAACACTTCATCCACCTTGTCATGATCTGCTGATTTGCATAAAATTTGAATTCTGGGACATTGAGAGTTACTTCTCTGATTTGAAATTTGATGCATTTCAACCCCATCTTCATGATCTTGGGCATCACTTGAGACCTGCCCTTCACCTTGTAGCACTAGGTGAAGGAAACTTGCAAAAAACATGGAATTCTCAAACTCAAAGTATTCTCTTTGAGAGCTTTGAACTGAAATCTGATTTGATTCCATTTTTAAAATTTAGAGTTGGTGTTTTGTGATGCAAAAACATTGCTCATGCACATGATTTCATCATCATCTTGGTTGTTGGGATGTGTGTGGTAAAGAATTTTCCCATTTGGTTGAATGCCTGATGTTGGCTTGGGGGTATCTATGGGTTCTTGGTGGCATCTTTGGCTCACTCCCACTTGTACTCCCTTTCCCTCAATCATGGACACTCCCATTGGGTATCCCTACTCATCATCATCATCACTTGATTCACTCTCAAACTCTTCATAACTCTCATGCAATGCTTCACATGCTTTTTGCAATCTAGTTGTCCGCTTAAGGCTTGAACAAGTTCTCTTCTTCCTACCCTCATGCTTTTCACAATATACATATGCATCATCAAGAACCTCTTCAAAGGCTTCTAGCTTCTCTCTAGCTCTCTCCATCTTCTCACAAGACCCATTTTTGGATGCATATTTGAACTTTGAAATGATTTTGTGAAGTTTGGCGCTCAAACCAACCATGCAAAATTTCATGCATTGATCTCCTTTTGAACATGGCTCACACATGTATGAGCATTCATTTGTTGCATGGTTATGACTCATGCAAATCAAACACTTCTTTTTCTTCTTTTTACCCATATTTGAAGTTAGAAATTAGATAGCTATGTGAGCTCTCATATTCAATGCACCACACCAATAGAGCCCATATGTATGCTTGGAATGGAGAGCTGCGGTGCTATACTGAGATCCACCCCACTCATGACAAATAGGTGCTCAAACATTGCTAAAACTTTCTAAAATCAGAATTTGAGGTGTTTATTATGCAAAATCTGAATGATGGCTTACTTGGAACATGTCAACCTCTAGCACTTTGAATGAGGAATTCCACCATCCCATCCAAGGATATGCAGATTCTGATTTTGCTGCACCTATAGATTCTGATTCTGCTGCACTTGCATATTCTGATTCTGCTCTACCTGCAGGTTCTGAGTAGTTTGCTGCCTGCGGGATCAGCGCAGTCTGCAAAATCAGAGTAGTTTGCAACAGGTTCAAAGCAGTCTACAGCAGGTTCAGAGGTGAAACTCTGATTTTTGGAATGGCTTAAACTGAATCTGATTTTGCCTCCTGAATCTGATTTCGAAACAGCACCTGAATTTGCAGCAGCACACCTGAATCTGCTCACTTGCTTTGCATGTTCCTATTGTAGGCTCTATCCTAATCAACCATTATGGGGTTGAACCACCGTGAACACAGCAGGATCACCAATTGTGTTGGGGTTCATCAACACAAACACGAATACAACAAGCAGACACAATTTCTCCACAAGAAACATTTTGAATAGGCGAAATCAGAGATTTAGACACAGCAAAAACGTAATGCACAGACAGAACTTTGACAGAGCAAGGTCACACAAGAGATAAAACCCTAAAAATCTACTTCATTCTCCTCTCTACATTACATTGCTTCCCCTTCTTTTCTACCTTGCTCAAAAAATGTTACTCTTTCCCCAAAACGTTATTCTTGAGTAACCATTACATATCGTAACTTCCAAGATCCCAAGAAATTCATCATACATTCCTACCACCTGATAATTCCGACTTAGCACATATCCGACTTACTAAATATCCAACTAAGCACATATCAGACTTGCTACATATCCGACTTAGCAACATTCAACCTAAGAGAACTATGCCTTCAACAATCCTCTATGCCTATGCTTTTGGCCATACCTCTACGAGTAAGAAGCTTATCCCTAAATCAAGAACCAAAAACATAGAAGGCAAGGGATTTTTTAATCCGAACTATACATTTGGTGCTCTGCACCGCTATAGAGGCTACACAGAGCACCTTAGAGAGGGCTTTCAAAAAGAAGACAGTGAAGGCAGATTTCCTATGGATGATGGTGATGCCATCCACAGAAAGCCGACCAAGATAGTGCACCAATGTAGCATCATGTCCATGGACCTGGGCCTGGTCTTTGCTACCACCGCCTCTCCCAACAAATGCGTCAATTGCAATCAAAGGAAAAATCAAAATATTTTCCTATACATAATTACAAATGTTTCTAAGTTATAAAAGGTCGAATATTTTCCTATACATAATTACAAATGTTTCTAAG
This sequence comes from Cibotium barometz, assembly GCF_041138505.1. NCBI lineage: Eukaryota > Viridiplantae > Streptophyta > Polypodiopsida > Cyatheales > Cibotiaceae > Cibotium > Cibotium barometz. Next base: position 6,113,159 of record NC_141050.1, on the reverse strand, counting down.
TTGTAAAAGGTCGATTATTACCTCTTTCTCAATGTCTTCTTTTGCCAAAGTTCTGGTGGGGGCGGATAGGTCAATCAAGGACTTAGCCTCATCCTTTTTAGGTGCTTTGGTCTCCTCCATCACTCCAGCAGCACAGCAAGGGTATCCTTTTCAGCCTCTAGCTTATCTTGTAAGGTTGTTAATTCCTCCTCTGGAACTAGGGCTTGCTCTGTAGTCTCAACCACAGTTTCCTTGACCAAAGCAACTGTCTCTGCGATAGATTCTCCAAGGGGTAATATAACACTATCTAGGTGAGGATCGAGGTTGGACGTATCCACCTCACATTGCGTGCATATAATGCCCAAGCATTTATCCATTCTTAAGCCAGGTGCCTTTTCAAGGTCATGAAGAAATAAGTATTCTTTACCTTCCACCACAATGGTGCTCAAGAGATTGATCTCAAGCTCTGGTAGCACCTTGCTCTCCTCATGTGGGGAAGATGGCCCCGCATCTTCTACTACAGCAGATTGTTTAGCTACAGATTGTACACCCTATAGAAAGTGCTCTGATGCAAGCTGCTCTTCCACACCAGCACTCGTACCTAGTGCCTTCACTTCCTTGTCATCCCTTAAATACCCTGCCAATTGCAATACAGGTCTCTACCTCCTCATCCAAATCCTCATCGTCTCGCTGATGAGGAACGCAAAAGTGGTGAGCCACGAGAAGAACCTAGTTCCTAAATTTTCCTTCCCTAACCTCTTCATCTCCTGCCTATTAAAGATACAGTAAGCTTCTACAGGGATGCAGATGTCGTTGAAGCATTCAAGGCACTTGGATGTAGGGGCAGGCATATTGTTGAATGTACTTAAGCAGCTCAATAGGCACCCATCAATCATTGGGGCAATGGGGAAAGGAGATGGAGTGGGGAGCCAAGTATTGCTCCATGTATGCAATCTGCGTCTCATAATGTTGGGTCGCAAGGGCGAGCGACTTTTCAAAGTTGACTTCATGAGTGAACATGACAAAGAGCTTTGTCTTGCCCGCCCACAGGGTGGTGGAGAGGAACTCACAGAAGTTGTCAAAGTGGGTAGCCATGCGAATGCAAAGAGATAGTGTGAGCTCGTGCTTGGTTTCTATTGCGTGAAAATGAGAAAGAAGACACCTTTGGCTATTTATAGTTAAAATTTAAAGTTTGGCCTTTTCACACTAGACCGCTAGACAAAAAAATCACAGTTAGCAAAAATATTAAGATTTCAATTAAATAAAGATTGGTTAAAAAAGAGCCTGCTACAAAATTACAAGCACGTCATCTACATGTCATCTAATCTAAAATTGCTATAATGTCTTCATTTTTTACCTCTTGTGACATTTACTTCATGTTGATCTCCGTCTCCTTGTTGACTTGAAAGCTCGTCATTGCCTTCACCTCGATTCTGAAACTCTTGCCCCTCACGTGCATTAGAACAGAGGCTATTTTCCCATATACCCAGTTCATCTTCAAGCTCTTTCACATGCCTACTATGTGTTGGTAGGGCTATTCACTTTACTGCTGAAAATTCAAGGTCCCCCATTTGCCATGATTCTGAGACCATGGTTGTCCCCTCTCACACTTCCCAATCTGTAAAAATATAGAAAGTGGCACAATAACCAAAAAGTGTAAGGGTTAATTCTAGACATGTAGTGGAATCAGATATACCTTTCTTCTCATCAACTTGAAACTTGACTCTTCCACATTGTCAAAGCCCATGATGCTAAAGTGTTGATGCAAGTCTACTAGGCTCCAATGCTTGCTTGTTGCCACTCGCTCAATCCATCCATTTTGCATCATCATAGCTACCTCAATAGGCACAATTTCTTCTTTTGAGGCTTGAAGTGGGATCCATGTTCCGTGCTTTTGCATCCATCTTTGGTAGTGCAGACACGTACAAAATAGAGCGTGCATTCAAGAACCTAAAAAAGACACTGTAGAATCTACTACATTGCACTTGTACACATTACCATAATGTGACCCCTCATTAACCTCCCAACCCTCTCCTAGTAATCCTTGAATGAGGTCTGACCATACCTCCTTATACAAATATACATTGTTTTTGTTTGGTACATTGGCATGGAATTGAACATGTTACAAAAGCATGAAAAGGACAAAACCAATTTAGCCCAACTGACCTAGATGCCTTTGAAAACTTGAGTGATCTCTTGATATCACTTACCATCTTAAACTTTAAGCATAAGATGGTCCAAGTATCAGGTTTGGGCCATTATTCAGGATTGTTAAGAGGGGGGTTGGGGATCTCTTCTAGCTTGCCAAATAAACCTGGTTTTTTATCTACAAAATATGAGTGAGAAAAGAAAAAGATATTGTTCTGTACAAGATATGATTTGTTGCAGACTCGATGCACTGCCATCATGAGCTAAGGATTTAAAAAAATCTTCGGTCTCTTTAGAAAATTTCCCTTCACTCAGTAGATCGAGTTGATCCCTTCGTGGCTTCATTCTTGTGATGACGGGTTGGTCGGTATCTCTCCATGATCCGAACCACATCAACCTCAAAAATAGGCTGATCATATTTGTATTATGCTATTCCTCCTCTTCACATCGAGGTCCAATCCTTCAAGCATGTTTACTCCTTTGGCTACTTTCGGCCAAGAAGGATTCTCCACACTGGCTTACTGAAATCTTGACTTTCTTCTTTCATCTCCAAATAGTGATCCTATTCGCATCCCAATCTTGCTTAATTCTTGCCTTCCTGAGCCATGGTCTACCTAGTAACATCGGGTAGGCACCTTTATGTCCTCCATGTGGAGCACCACTACTGCAATTTGGAAAGTGAATCCAGAGACTTCTAGTGTGACTTGTGGATTAATCCGAGTGGCTAAACTCGTCGTCGTTGATCCACCATTTTTATCACGAACGGAGCTGGATCTCATCTACTCAACCCGAGCATTCTACATGTCGTATCCGACAAAATGTTGACTCCTGATTTTCCATGTAGCAATACTTCTGCTATGTCCACTTTGGTAAGCTTGACCTAGATCATTGAGATGGCTTCATCATAAATCGGGGCTTCCCTTAGTGGTGTTTCTATCCTCTCAATGTGCATGGCTTTTAGAGGTTGCAAGGGTGCCATCTTCTCCTTCGAGGGCATCAGCAGGTGGCATAGCAGTTGCTCTCTGAAGTAGTTTCGAACTAATGTGAGGAGTTGTTCCACTCACATATGGATCACATTCCCCCTCAAATCTTCCCACAGATCATACGGAAGTGTTTCTCCTTCTATGAGCCTACTTTGGCCTTCTTCCCTTGCTTTTGATAGATCCTATCAGTACACACTCGATCTATCAAAAGCAAGGGCAAAAGTAAGTCTAGCAAAAAGAAGTCTAAAAGGTTCGCTTCTGAATCTTCGGAAGAGGACGATGATTCTGATAACTCGTCAGAAGGAAGCAAGGAGTCAAAAGAGGAGGAGGAAGATTGCAAGGCATGGTCAAAGAGAAAGAAGGTAAGGAAGAAAACCAAGGAACTTGCTGTGCAGCCATGGCTTAGTTGACCAGTGAAAGCGCGAAATCCCCTCCCAAGGTGGTCCGGTAAGGCACTCGGTGTGCGAGGTGTCACAATCATGGACATGGAGCCAAAGAGTGTGGCTTAAATGAGCTTTGGTGTGCCATATGCCAAACCACTACCACTTATACCACAAAAGCATGCCGATATAATGGAAGAACAGAACCTCGGTAGGCCGGTGATCCAAGCCCCCGTAGTGGCAACCGTCTAACCCACCCCACCGATGGCTCCGCTTGATCCATACCACAGACCACAATTCCGTCCCCATGGGAATTTTCCTCCCAGGGATGTGCTAGGTGTAGCATGCCCCATCTTCACATGTTTTTATTGCCATTCCCTAGGCCACTGCAAGTCAAAATGTGACATTTAGAGGAAGCATAGGGCTAAAGTGGAACGAGCCCAGGATTTAACATCAAGACCACCGACAATGAATGCCATCAAAATCCAAGCTCTAGAAGAGCCAGAAGAAGTCAGGTTGACCACAAAGGTGGCCAAATCATGAGCCATGGCAATGACATGGTCCATGCAACCTGAATCTCTCGAGGTGGCAAAAGATCCAACCTCAAATAAGAGGGGGAGGCAGAAGGTTTTCACTTAGCAAGAGCAGAACAAGGTTCGGACGAAAGTATTCGCCTAGGTGGAAAAACAGTAGGCCCAAGAGGCACTATGGAAAATAGAGCCAGAAAGGCTCAAGTTGTTTAGTCGACCAGAACCCACGACTAGAATCCAAAGTTAGTTTAGTGTGGAGATGAACCCGGAGAAGGAAGGCGAAGTGTCCTCGCTATAGCAGAGACAACGAGGCTGAAGCAAGGTGCGGAGACACCACGATTGGGAAGCAATGTGGAAGCACCAAAGCAGGAAGAAAGCTGAAGTCAGCTTGTGGAAGTGGAATCTCCATAGTACGATCTGTGGGAAGATCTAAAGTGGCAACCGATTCACATGTCGGTTGAACAGCTCCTCATGCTAGTTTTGAACTTCACGGAGAGGAGTAACTGTTGTGCTCCATGTTACCTTAGGACGAGAAATGGCACCTTCATGGCCGATGGGGATGCCATGCACATAGTAAAGACAGAATCCCTATCGAGGGAAGCCCGTGTCTATAATGAAGCCATCTCGATGATCAGGTCAAGTTGGCCGAAGTGGATATAGCATAAGTTCTACAAGATGGAAGATCTAGAGTCAACATACTGTCGGATATGACATGCCGAATGCTTGGTTTGAGCAAATGGAAACCCGCCTGGACCATAAAAATGGCAGATCAGCCGCGGCGGGTGTGCAGCCACTTGGATTGATCCACGAGCTCACAGTGGAAGTAGCTGGATTCAATTTCTAGATCGCAATGGTGGTGCTCCGGATGGAGGATATCAAAGGTGCCTACCCGATGCTACTAGGCAAGTCGTGGCTCCGCCGGGCAAGAATCAACAAAGATTGGGATGCGGATAGGTCTGCAGAGAGGAAAGAAGAAAATTTGGATTTCCATCGCTAGTTGGCGGAAGGTGGCATTAGGAATTTTTTGAGGTCATTTAGAGAGCCTTCTAAGGAAGTTTGATCGAAATATTCCCTCCAAAAGGGACACCAGATAAAATTTTGCAAATGAACTCCAAATTTGTTGGACTTCACATATTTAGATTCTACTCTTCAAAAGCTATCCATTGATATATAACACGATAGGGTTCGGAGAAGGGACAAGATAGATACCTAGAAGATTCCTTTTTTCTTGGGGAAGTTTCACATCAAACTTCCTTACAAGGCCCTCTAAATGACCTCAAAAAATTCCTAATGAAAATCCATCCTAGCCGAAAGTAGTCAAGGGAGAACATATGTTGTGGAAGACCTTGATGAAGAGGAAGAGTGCCTCCAACAGAATGCCAACCTAATCAGTCTCTTCGAGGCTAATGTAGTCTGGATAATTGACAGATATAGACCGGATCATCAGCACAAAAGGAAAGTTGCCAAGGGATCAGCTTCTTCTGATCCTCTCTGAGCAAAGGGAAATTTCTTGAAAAGGTGGTCATTTTTTTTAAAGCCTTAGCTGGTGATGGCAGTACCCCAAGTCTGCAGAGCAGAGAAAGCTTTTGATGATAGGGACCTCAAGCAGTCCAAAAAACGAGTGAAAGAAGATGATCTCATGGAGATGAACCTGGGAATAGAGGTTGACTCAAAGATGGTCCGAGTTAGTGCCAAGCTAGATTCTCTGTTCTGCAAAGAATTCCAATTGTTGCTCATGTCCTTCAAGGATGTGTTCGCATGGATCTACACAAAAATGAAAGGGATTGACCCCGGCTTCTATCAGCATTGGATCAACCTTAAGGAAGATGTTATCCCTATCTGGTAGCAAAGGTACAAGAAGATGAATCCCAATTATGCCAAAAGGGTCAAAGAAGAACTGGATAAGCTCCTACATGCCCGATTCATCTATCCGATTGATTGGGAAACGTGGTTGTCCCCGATCATGATTATTCCAAAGAAAAACCACAAGCTCAGGGTTTGTGTAGATTACCGAAAGCTGAATGCACCCACCATCTTTGATCATTTTCCATTACCATTCACAGATTCCCTGCTTGATGCTATAGCCAGACATGAAATGTACTCCTTCCTTGATGGATTTAGTGGCTACAACCAAGTCCAGATGGAACCCAGAGATTGGGAGAAGACAGTCTTCATCACTGAACAGGGAGCCTTTGCATCTAATGTCATGACCTTCGGGATCAAGAATGCCCCTGCCATGTTTTAGTGGATCGTTCAAACGATCTTTGCCAAATTTATGACCTCCTTCATGCAAGTTTTCGTTGGTGATCTCAGTATCTTTGGAAAATCCTCCTAACATCTGATGTACGTAGCTGTGTTTGGCCAAGTGCCGAGTGTCCAAACTAAGCTTGAATCCTACCAAATGTGCCTTCACCATCTAGAGTGGTATGCTCCGTGGCCACCTTGTTTCTTAGGAAGGCATGTAGTAGACCCAACCAAGGTGGAAGTGATCCAAAAAGCTTTGATTCCGTCAAATGTGAAGGAGCTATGAAGATTTTTGGGACAAGTGAGATGGCACATCTGAATGCTCCAATATCTTGCCCACGTAGTAGTCCCCTTGAGCCAAAACATGGCCCAGATCAAAGTGCCATTGACCTAGTAGAGAGTTGAGACAAGACAACTTTGGCTCGTCGGAGGAATATGACATCGCATTCAAACGCCTCAAGCTAATGCTATCTAAAGCACCCGTAGTTCAAACCCCTAATTGGGAGTTATAGTTCCATGTTTTTGTGGATGCTTCAGATGTCACCATAGGTACTGTTCTGATGTAGGAGGCTGAGAAGAAATGGTTCCGGCCTACTACACTAATAAAGACTCTTGGACACCGAGCATAATTATTCCACCACTAACAGGGAAGCCCTTGGCATGATTTTTTCAGTGGGCAAGTTTTGCCACTATTTGCTCGGCAAACGAATTTACCTTCCATGTGGATCATTATGCTCTGCTCTATCTTGTGGATAAGCAGAGTTTGGAAGGCAATATGGCGTAGTGGATGCTAATCCTACATAAATTCGAGTTCACCATAGTGCACACCCTGGGCGCGAATCATACAGTGGCAGATTACCTATCCAGATTGGAATCTAGAAAAGCTCTGATCAGCCTAGCAGATGACCTACCTGATGCAGCTTTTCACAGCCCCAAAGGTGTCATCTTGATTCCACAAATATGGTATGATGAAATGCTAGCATTTATCACCACTGGTTTGATGGAGGGTAGCCTTTCTTGGGATCAAAGGAAATGATTGCTATCCGTCTTTCCAAGTCATAGCGGGCCAATCGTACAGAAAGGCATTGACCAGATCCTCCAGAGGTGCATTCTAGCTCACGAGCAAGAAGTTGTCCCTTAGGAAGGCCCATCAAGGAATTAGCAGAGGTCACTTTGCAATAGAACTCACAGAACGCAAGATCCTCCAAACCGGTCTCTGGTGGCCACCATTGGTAATCAAAGATACATACAAGTGGGTCAAGCAATGTGATGTTTTGCCAGAGGCTCGGCTAGCGGACCTCCAGAGATAGCATGCCACATAATCCGATCCTTCCCCTCAAGCCATTCCAAAAATGGGGTCTCGACTTTGTGGTACTGTTCAAGCCGCAAGATCGCTTCACCCTAATGAGGAAAAATATATCCTCAGCAACCGACTATAGCACCAAGTGGGTGGAAGCCCAAGCGCTCCGGGACAATTTGGCCACCAAGTCAACTGCTAAATTTCTCTATGAAATGATCATCAACCGTTTTGGCTACGTGATCGAGCTAATCACCAAGGCAAGCCCTTTGTCAATGATGTCATCTGTGCCAATTAGTCATTTAGAATCTCATTATCCATTAGAGATCCACGATGTACTATCCTCAGGCAAATGGTCAAGCAGAGTATACCAACAAAATACTCCAGCAGATCTTGACAAAGCTAGTTAATGAAAACTGCACCGATTGGGATGAGAAGCCATACTCAACATTGTGGGCATTCCACACTACCTACAAGGTCTCCACATGAATGACTCCGTTCGAATTGGTATATGGCACAGAAGCAGTGGTGCCAATGGAGTTCTTGGTGCCGAGCCTTCGAATTGCCATAACTGAGAAATTAAGCTCCAAAGGGTCCCTGCAGCATTATCTAGATCAGCTCCTCGAGTTGGATGAAGATCACTTCAAGAGCTTCTTCATCACCACAGTGGAGGAAGAAGTGGGTTGACCACGCCACTACAAGTTCTGATTCTTCAGAGGATCCGGTCCTTTTTTTCCAATCACGGATGGGTCCACATCTAGGGAAGCTCAAACTAAGGTGGATTGAACCATTCTAGATTGTGAAGAAGTTCTATGATGGAACCTTTCCCCCTTGGTGGCACGCTCACAGGAGAGCACTTCAAGAAGGCAGTCCAATGGCTATCATCTGCGGTTGTACAATGGACCGATGCCATTGAATCCATTCATTTATGTGATGGCACTATAAAGCTGTAGGGGAGAAGATAGCTTGAGCTCTTGCAAGCACACACATGTCACTCACACAAACCCTAGAGGAAGAGAACACACAAAAGACCGTATTAGATAATTTGGGCAAATGGAGACATTTTGAAAATTTGAAATTGGATGAATTTCATTAAATTTGGGTAAATTTCTACAACTTTGAGAGATTGAATGATACAACAGATGGTTTTCTTCACACCATTAAGGGGTACAATAAATGGATTTTAATACAAGTTGATAATCACACAAATGGGTGGTGTTTATAAACACCTTTTAATATATATTCTCCCATGGATTTACAATGCTTTCCTCCACCAACAATAAAATCAATGAAAGACCTTTTTTCAAAATATGTACTAGAAATTATGTAGGATTTGAGAAATGTAAATGTAAGAACACATTACCAGATAAGTCATTCGATTTGCAAGTCTCCATTGCTTACCAAGTCTTGTGGGAATTTTAGATTGGATGAATTTCATTAAATTTGGGTGAAATTCTACAACTTTGGGAGATTGAATGATCAAACAATGGATCGTTTTCTTCACACCATTTAGGGGTACAATGGATTTTAATACAAGTTGATAATCACACAAATGGTTGGCATTTATGAACACCTTTTAATATATGTTCTCCGAGGGTTTTATAATGCTTTCCTCCACCAACAATAAAATCAATGAAAGACCTTTTTCAAAATATGTACTAGAAATTATGTAGAATTTGAGAAATGTAAATGTAAGAACACATTATCAGATAAGTCATTCGATCTACAAGTCTCCATTGCTCTCAGCAAGCCTTCTCGGAATTTGAGATTGGATGAATTTGAGATTGGATGAATTTCATTAAATTTGGGTGAAATTCTACAACTTTGGGAGATTGAATGATCAAACAATGGATTGTTTTCTTCACACAATTTAGGGGTACAGTGGATTTTGATACAAGTTGATAATCACACCATAAGCATATCCTTCCCACCATCATTAAGATAGTTAACCATCAACAAAACTCTTGAAGTTGGGGATCCTTTTGAGAAGAAATGGTACTAGTTTGGATTCAGAAGAGTATCTAAATGTATCCATTAGATGTGGAAACATGAATGTTTGACCCACTCTCAATTTCTCAAATAACCTGCTAAACATTGCATCAATGTCCTCATGCGTGTGCCCTACCATCAAGAAGCCTAATTGAACTTTCTTAAAGACACCTCTTGCAACAAGTAGAGAAAGGTATGAAAATAAGTGCCAATTTTTGTTCTCTGATGCATAATTATCTAGTTGTAGCAACAAGTTCTCTGGCAACTTATGAAATGAGGAAGCAGTGCTTGTTATAGTATCTGTAGTAGAAGTCATGGCATTAATATCCTCTGAGTTTGCATTAGTGACACTTTCCTGTAAAAAACCTATAGACCCACCACTCTAGAGAGATTCCTTACCTTTTTTTGAAGCATAATGACAATCCAAGGCACTTCTTGAGTTTAGAGCATTTAGTAATGGAACATTGTTGCTTTCTTGGACTCCATTAGTAGCTAGGTCCCCGATTGCATGCATGTCCATCCTCTCCAAGTTGCAAAAACACAATGCAAGGGAGCCAACTATGAGATTTGGATCTGAGGGACACAAACCATTTACAGTGAAGTGTCCATAATGACCATGACCATGCCCATGAGTAATCATTCCAATTAGAGACACTTTTAATTGCTACAGAATCAGTGTCCTTCCAAGTCTTGGGATTGCTATTTTCTTTTGGTCCATCTTGTCATGAATTATGCATAAGTTTTTAGTAGGATCCATCTCAGAGTACACCTGCGCCATGTATAATAAAGGTTCCTACAACTCCATTGTTGTATCATATGCTTATTTCTTTCCTCCATCAGTATATTACTCTCCTCTCGACACTTAATGGCTCTGCCAACTGTGCCTTTATCCCACTACACAAACTGCATTTGGAGAACTCGCTATTCTTGACCAAGAAAACATTCTTGAAGTCCTCATTCCATATCCTACCAAAAGAAGATTTGGACATAATTTCTAAATCCAAATGGAATAGGCCTTTTTTTATCTCACGTTGGATATCCACCTTTTTATATACTTCAGGTATTACTACCAATTGAGTCTCTTTAGAACCATCCAACATGGTTCTACTTTTGTGAGGCATTCGCTCTGAGTTATTTTCCACGAACTCTTGCATAAGAGCCCTTGCCATACATGTGTGCTTCCTAATCCTACTCACAATTCCTGTATTTCCATGCACATATTGTTGTGCACCATTCTCAAATTGCTCTCGATATCTATAAAACGATGTTTTTGGTACTCCATATATCTCATACCATGCTCTACAACATACCTCCACACTATTCACCCTAAATCTGTAGCTTGTCTTTCCATGCATGTCATGATGCAAAGCCATAAATAACATGTCATACATATAGTTTGTGTGAGATTCTAGCGAGTTGTCCCGAAAATTCTTTCAAATTCTCATTAATATATCATGATCACCATGCTGACAACACTTGCACTCACAACAATCAATCGAGGAAACTTGTAGCACTGATTCCATGGACATTCTGAACATTAATGTGAGTGGTGGCTCTCTTTTCTTGGGCTTTCTTTTAATGAAAGTTTACCTTCGTTTCCTCTTGAAGATAAAACACCTTTTTCTAATGCACCATTATACATAATGTTGTGAATGGTAGTGTAATCTTGGTTAAGTGGCCAATCAAGCAAATTACCATGTTGGATGGAAGCCCATTGAAGAGATATGTGCCCATGGAAGATGTTTTATTTTAGTGTCGCTATACTTTACATACATCAAGCTGGTGGGAGAACTCCACCACTGTCATTCATTCCTGAATGTGATGGGAGCCCTTGAGAATGGCACCACTCAAATACATGCCATTTTTCCCTCAAGTTGATGGGATGGAAGACATTGAGAAGGGCAGTGGTGCCATTCTTCCTTCAATGTAAGGGATAATGGCACCACTGTCATTCTTCCCTTCAAGGTGATGGGATGCCTTGAGATTGGCAGCACTGCCATTCTTCCTTGAACATAAGGGAGAATTCCAGAGTTTCCCTCGACCGCTTCAGAGTGATGGGATGGGAGGCCTTGAGAATGGCAAAAGTGGTGCCATTCTCCCCTTTAAGGTGATGCGAGTGGCTAAGAATGACAGTGGTGCCATTCTTCCGTGAATGTAAGGGAGAATGGCAGTGGTGCCATTCCCCCCTTTAAGGAAATGGGATGAAATGAGAATGGCACCACTACCATTCTTCTTTGAATGAAAGGGGAGAGAATGGCAGTGGTGCCATTCTACTTTACATACATCAAGCTGGTGGGAGAATTACACCACTCTCATTCATTCTTGAATGTGATGGGAGCCCTTGAGAATGGCACCTTTCACATACATGCCATTTTTCCGTTCAAGTTGATGGGATGGAAGGCATTGAGAAGAATGGCACAACTCCCATTCTCCCTCTATCAAATTTGAGGGAGAATGGTAGTAGTACCATTCTACTTCTCATAGATCAAGCTTGTGGGAGAATGCCACCATTGCCATTCTTGCTCGAATGTAAAGGGATACTGGCAATGGTGTCAGTCTCCCCTTCATTCAAGGTGATGGGAGGCCTTGAGAATGCCACTGCCATTCTTTCTCGAATGTAAGGGAGAATGAAACTGGTGCCATTCACCCCTTCAATCAAGGTGATGGGAGGCCTTGAGAATGGAACCGCTGCCATTCTTCCTCGAATGTAAGGAAGAATGGCAGTGGTGCAATTCTCCCCTTCAAGCAAGGTGATGTGAGGCCTTGAGAATGGCACCACTACCATTCTTCCTCGAATGTAAGGAGAATGACAATGGTGCCATTCTCCCATTCAATCAAGGTGATGGGAGGCCTTGAGAATGGCACCAGTGTCATTCTTCCTCGAATATTAGGGAGAGAATGACCCACATGTAGCTCCTAGTTTAAACTAACCTTAGTAGAGTTAGTAGGGTTCATATACTTAAAATAAACCCACATGTATGTGCATACATACGTTTGATCTAGATCAAAAGGAAAAATTGGTAAAACCAATTGAAGATGAAAATAAAAATTAATTGGGCTAACACCAATATTTATTTAAAAATATTGACACTAAAATTGTAAGTGTTTCCATGGAAAAATAAATTAATAAGGCCTATTGTGTGTGGGTGCACCTTAATTTAATTTATATGATAAAGGTTTAATTAGAAAACCATGGTTTAACTAAAATTGAGGGATTTTGGTTGGTAGGTGGTAGTTAAACTACCTATGGTCTTTATTTAGTGATAGTGGGTTATGGCTTATGCAAAACAAGAGTCGTGCATATAACACCATTAGCTTAAAAAATTCAAGGATGGAGTTTAGCATCCGAATCCTATAGGTTGCATAAAATGCATGGTAGGTATGGCTTGACATCCATTCAAGTAGTCCATGCACATATAGAGGCTCTCAATCACCCTATTTATGTATAAACACCCCCAATAAATACAAAAATTCACTTTTATCTTGGAGGAAGGTAATTCTTTATGGAACTAATTGTAGGAATGTAAATTTAGACATTATAATATTAATTAGCATAAGCTCTATGCACACCATTAATAGTTCCATGTAAATTGATCCCTTTATTATAATTAGAGCTTGGAAATAATATAGGCTTAGGAATAGGATTAATTTTTGAATATGGAGTATTCTTTGCACATGCCCCAAACCAGAGAATTAATAGGCCTTAAATTTACCTTACCTTAGGATAAATTAATAGGAATATATCTAATAATTAATAATTAATAGCATAGTGGTTGAGTACTTTAGGTAGTACGTATCAAGATAAGTACTTTAAGTATGCTCGCGTTTTTTACTATATATATATATATATATATAATAAAATAAAGAATATCTAGCATCCATTAAAAAAAACATGAAAGAAAATAGTAATGCTTAAATGAAAACTAATCTATTAACTACTAAGCAATGACCACTGACTAAAATAATTAAAAAACGGGCCAAACAAGTGTTATACATTAAACCTCATATTTGGTACGCAGACCTTGGTAAGGTATGTATGGAGTGGTACGGAAAGTACTGAAGATACACGCAACTATGATTAATAGAAATAATAATAGGAATAATTAATATATCAAATAGGAATAATAACTAACCTTAGTTAAACTCATATTAGTTAAAATTATGTTAGTTAAACTAATTAAGCTAACTAAGCTAAGCTTAGCTAGCCCTAGTATTTTTCTTTGGCCGCCACAGCCTGCAGCCATCGTCAGAATTCGTGAGGAGCCATAGTGGGGCGATTGTGAGGAGAAGCCAGCTGTGGGGCGCACTGGAGACTGTATAGTTGATGAGCAGAAGCACAACGAACCCGAGATAGGCAGGCTCTTTATCGCACTCTTTCTGTCTTCCCTGCTTCTTCAATGATTTCTTCAGTAGGGACCCTTTTCTCTCTTTCTGTATCTCTCTCAATGGCTGGCAACAGGCTGCTTGCCTACAGCCACCCCTACGCCTGCCTTGTCCACTGGTATTTGCCAAAAACTGGCCACAGTTATGAGCCACAGGGTGGCCACGCGTATGCGCCAAAGGCTGGCCACAGATACGCCTCTAGTCCTTGTCAATGCAGAATTCAAACTCCTACAAGTTCCCAAGAGCAGCATACATGCGGATAAGCTGGCTGCCATAGGTATTCTTTGAATCATATCCATGGCTGATCCTGAGAGAATGCACTTCTCTACCTGCGATGAAGTCTTTCTTTGCGATGCAATCTTGCAAAAGACTGTAGAGAGCACTCTTAGATGTGGAGAGACCTAGCTAGGTCATACCAATCACCCTCAAATGAAGAGATTGCAAGGCTTATATTGAAGATGTAGGGAGCCCCCAAAAGACAACAAGATCAAGGAGATCATCTAAACAAGGTCCCATTAAGCATCTAGACCAGATCACGCGAGGGACTTTTAGATTGATTAGAAATGACCCAATAACTAGTATAAGACATTTTCTTATGCAATTGAAGCTATGAGAATCGTTAGCTATCATTGATCCATGCTACGAAGTCTTAGTCTTATAGCTTGATTTTCTCTCTAACCTAGTCAAACCTTCAATTTACTCTTTGTTTTCATAGCAAAAACATACCCAAATAGAAAGCAATTACTGATTATTGAGGGTTAAATATCTGATTCGGTTGTTGATATACTTCTATTTTGTATCATATGACTTTCCAACATCATTTGGGTGCGTAAAATCACTAATCTAAAACATGTTTTTTTCCATTTTTGCTTGAAATGAGATTAATGCATGAGCACAAAAAATTGGACTTGCATTTGTCATATTTGTACTCATTGATTTTACAAGGTTAGACACTAGCGTTGACATCATTCAAGTGCTAAGATCCCCTTAATTTGTATAATCATGGCCATGGGGTTGATAGCTACTCATGAGAGAGAGCTTGTGAGACATCGTAAGTTGGAGAGAAGAGTGCTTGGAGTCTCGAATTGAGATAACGAGGTAGAATAGTAAAGATGAAAAGTATATATCCATCACTGAATTGGGACTAAATAATGCATTTATACACCACATTTCATTGAATTAGGACTAAATAATGCATTTATCCATCATTGAATTGGGACTAAATTATGTATTTATACACCACATTGCACTCAAGGAGAACTTAAAGTGGCATGCAATGAATTGGAAATCTTCTTTGGGGAAAAGGGAAAGAACTCCAAAATCAGACTTAAAATTCAAAATTTTTGGTTTGGATATAAAATTAAATAATTCTTTTCTTGCACATGTCAATAAAATGAAGATCATCATGTAATGATTATCTAGTATTGGCTCCGCCATAAAATAATAAGATGTTGTTCA
This sequence comes from Cibotium barometz, assembly GCF_041138505.1. Lineage (NCBI taxonomy): Eukaryota > Viridiplantae > Streptophyta > Polypodiopsida > Cyatheales > Cibotiaceae > Cibotium > Cibotium barometz. The sequence goes on along the minus strand of NC_141050.1, from coordinate 6,097,768 downwards.
CTTGTGAAAGAAGAAAATTGTTGTAGTCATGGAGGAAACCCAAAGGATCAAAGCCAAAGTTGCATTTACGATAAAACAATAAGAATTCTTCCATAAAGGACCAAGCGAGAAAGCAAAGACCAATATAAAGTGTCACCATTCTTGGTAATATGGGACATATAGCAAAGGACTCCTAGAATCAACTATGAGCTAAAGCAAACATGATGATTGAAGAGAATGGGAAAGAGAACACTTCCCAGGAAGAAAATTAAGACTCAAATATTATCTTTTAAAAGAACATAACAGGAGAGCATGACTCTCACCTCTTATTAACCCCATTCCACCTATATTATAAATTCTCAAGTTAAATTTAACATTGTAGCCAAGAGGTAATTCAAGCAGACCACTCTCGTAAATGACTAAGAGTGTAGATCCAATAAATGTATGATGATATTATTTCATCATGTACAAGGGAGAGTTATAAAATAAGTAATCAAGTGTACTTAGAAATTTAGGATTATGCTAAGGTTATGAAAAATCACACTTGTAACTCTTGGGAAGTGATGTAAATGTAAAAAGGTGTTTACCAGACATGGTAGATTGCCAAGAAAATTTCGACCCCTACTAGGTTAGATCATTTGTGCCATGAGACAAGTATTAGTTTTCTCTATTATTTAGTACCTGCATGTAGTCTCCTCTAGTGTCATTTCTTGGGAGGGTGCTCTTTGTTCTTCAAGAATAAGTTAGTGAACTATTGTGATGTTTTTGGTGAGATCATTTGTGCCATGAGACAAGTATTAGTTTTCTCTATTATTTAGTACCTGCATGTACTCTCCTCTAGTGTCATTTCTTGGGAGGGTGCTCTTTGTTCTTCAAGAATAAGTTAGTGAACTATTGTGATGTTTTTGGTGAGTCTTCCATTAGATAAAGTCAGGGTAAAAAGTAAGATGCCTCCATGAATATATAACTGTAGGTGGGTTGGTGATTATTACTCCTCTATAAATCTAAAATTATAGAAAATAGGGGGAATGTTTTCAAAAAATACCCTAAAATGTCCAAAGTTGGGTCGATATTTTCTAAAACCCTTCGAAATGGCTAAAATTTGGGCGAATGTTTTAAGATGTCGAGCGAATGTTTTTTATAGAAAACCCAAAAAAGAGCCAAGTGGTGAAGATTAGCCTTTTTGTTTTTCCTTGGATAGTGTACATATTATGCTTTCACTTATATGTATAAGTACGTATAGAAGACTCTAGTTGGTACCAATACAAGTCGTTACAACAATGGCTAAACCACTAGTGGTAATGCATTTGATCATGCTTTTGTGATTTTCCTAGTGTGATTCTTCTAAATTATATATGTTATTGGTGTTTATTTCTTGAATTTGTATATAAGAATGGCGGTTAAATATGTTTTGTTCAATACTTGTGATGAATTTGAGAATCAATTTTATCATCTCATGTTAACAGATACTATTTGTGGTATATAAATTTAAATCTAAGCCAATATTGAAGCCTATTTTTAATATTGAAGCTCAAAATACGTTTCTATCTAAATAACTCTTTTTGAATAAAGCATGGTATTTTGCATGTTCTAGTAGAGTTTGATACATTAAAAATTGGACTAGTAGTCATCATTTTTTACAAGACATGATACACAATAGCTTGAAATTAGGAAGTTGGGAGTGATTAGGGTGGATAGTAATGGATTAGTAATTAGCACTAATGCAAACATAATGACAATGCTAGAGGTTTTTCTAGCACCCACAACTTCCATTATGGGGGGAGCTTTAAATAGACTAAGGTACATCATTATTAGCCCATGTCTTATCTTAATCCTCACCTAAACATGCTCTAACTATCTTCCTTAATTCTAGGTCATTTGTGGATCATTTAATGTTGATTCAGGACTCTTGTGCACGATTCTTAGCTTTTCTGTTTCTCATAGCTTTTATCTAGCCTTACTTTTTCTAAAAACTTTTTTCTAACCTTATTAGTAGGTGTTAAATAATTTAACTCTCTAGGATTTAGTCCAAGATCCTAGGGTGGTTAAGGTTTTTTTTCTTACGATACCTTTGCATTCTAGTGTGCATACTAGTTTAGATATATAACACTATGTATAAAAGTGTTATTACACTATACTATACATGTGTAGTATAGTATACCTTTTCATTCTAGCGTGTGTCTTAGTTATATAGCATGATGTATAAAAGTTCTATTAGACTATACTGTACATGTGTAGGTTCAAGCTATAGTAGTTTTGTTAGATATACTTATATTGCTTCCATGACACTTTCTTCTGTAGAGATAAAAGAGACATGGTACACTAATTGTTTTCTTGTACAAGACACATCCTTATGCGAGGTATACATTCTAAAGTAAGAAACTAGTAACTATTACTCAATGCTTGGATTGGTTGTATCGATTTGGCCAAACTAGTAGCTATTACTCAATGCTTGGATTGGTTGTATCAATTTGGCCAAATTATTACTAGTATCTATTACTCAATGCTTGTGTTGGAGTGGTTGTATCAATTTGGCCAAATTATTAAAAATTCTAATTATGTAAAGTCCTTTTGTTAAAAAAAGTTTGTACAAAAAATGTATATCACTCTTTAAAAAGATATTATTTTTTAGAAAACACATTTTGAGCCAAATATGCCATTGATAATTCTTACATGCAAAGAATGATTATATTTTTTTGAAAGACGAATGATTTTCATCTTTTTAAAAAAAATCTTTAATATCATACAATTATTTTGTATAAAAGAATAAAATACTTTCGTACAAAATGCAAGGTCAAAACTATTTTTTTAAAAGAGAATTGCTATGTAATCAGATACTAATTATAGTGGTCAAATTAAAGTGTAGGTGATTTTGTACAACGTAGTACCTTTCATTGTATTTTATAAACCATAAAGAAGTAGCTTCTAAAGTAGATACTAAATATAGTCACAATTGTTGGTCACGGTCTTGCTTAAAGTGTAGGTGATGTTGTACTTCATAGTAGCTTTCATATGTTTCATAAACCATATACCTACCTTGCAAGTAGGTACTTGTGTTCACTAATGAAATAACTACCACAATACTTAGCGAGTTGAAAGATGAATGCCAAGTTAAATAGGTCACCCCTTGTGAAGACTCAATTTAAGAGCTTTCTAGATAATTGATGAGAATCTCAACTCCTTATATATCTGGAAGGTTTTGTGGCAAATGGTTCTTATGGCTGATTGGTATTTTGACATCGTTGAGAAATAGGTTCTTAAGTACACTCTCCTTTTTGGGAGACTAGGTTCTTGTGTTTGTTTTACAAAGTTTTGTAATCTATGCCTGGAATCGAAAGGTGAGATAATGAATATTTTAAGTCGTGGCATTATGCACTTAATTAAATACCATGCATTACGCAGCCAAGCTGATATTATCCCCAAGTGCATTAAAGGCTACATAGAACTCACATTCCATAGTTTCACCTTTTTTGGGTATAATTTTACCCAAAAATAGCCCAAAGTTTGATGTACTTCCTACTAGCATCTAGCACAACAATGTATCTAGGGGTACTTTGGTGGTACAAAGATATCCAAGTTTCCAAGGACATGATTTTGTAGCTAGTAGGACCTTTTACGTTCAATAATCCCTCTCCCACTCAAAGTTCTAGCCATATCTTGAAAGGTATCTCATGAGAAAACATTGAATAAAAAGTTCCTTATTCATTTTAAAAGAATTGGATCAATTTAAATTCCTCATTGATTCAATAATTTCTTATTCATCTTCAAAAGATTGGTTCACTTTAAGCTCCTCATCTTGTGTTCTTCATTGCGTAATGTATATAATAGCAATGTAGGGCCACTCACCTTGAGAGGTATCTTGTGAGAAAACATTAAATTATCAGTTCCTTTTGTTCATTTTCAAAGAAATGGTTTCAAGGTTCTCATTTTGTGACTTTTCACATTATCAGCCATGCGTAATTTTTATAATGGCAATGTAGGGCGATCAACCATTCTTACTGAGACTTATTTCAAAGTTTGTAGGGCGATCAACCATGTAAATGGCAATGTAGGGCGATCAACCATTCTTACTGAGACTTATTTCAAAGTTTGTGATTTGTTTGAAAGGTCCCAATTATCATGTAAATGACCTTCCACATAGTCTTTCAGTATTTTATATAGCTTAAGGTCAGAACATATGAGTATACTAGTAGGAACATTATAGCTATTCATATGGTGGTGATGTGTGGACGTAAGCAAAGAACGGACTGGGGTGATTTTTTCTCCCTAGGAGGTTTTTCCCCCCATAGTGTGTGTGCAATCTTGTGGGTGAGTGTGTAAGTGAACTTATCATGTCACTGCACTTGTACTTGAGTCATTCTCATCAATCTACTTAGATTGTTATGCTCCTCTATATCCATGCTTACTAGTTGCTCATGTGTGTGTGTGTTTTGCTACCTTTGCTGCACTCCAATAATTGCTATTAGAGTAGGTGCTCTTGGCTCTTACCTTTCTAGTTTTCTCTCATCATCACCTCTTCAAGATGCTCTTCTAATTGTCTTAGATTGAGTTATCCTTTTAGGTGGATAAGGTATACCATATACTGTTTAGTCAATAAAAATATTGGTATACCATATATTGTTTAGCTAATAAAATTTTTGGTATACCATATACTATTTAGTCAATAAAAATATTGGTATACCAGAAACTGTTTAGCCATAAAAATATGGTATACCAATATTGATATACCATATACTATTTAGCTAATAAAAATATTGGTATACCATATGTTGTTTAGTAAAAACAATTATTGGTATACCATATGTTGTTTAGTAAAAACAATTATTGGTATACCATATACTGTTTAGCTAATCAAATTATTGGTATATCACCTTTGAGGTGGAGAAGGTATACCATATATGGTTTAGTTAATAAAATTATTGGTTAATAAAGTTAAAATTTGTTTTACAACTTTCAAGATGTTTTTGACATGTTTCACAACCTTTTTGCATACTATAATGTTTTCACTGGGGAGTGCCTGTTTGAATTATCTTTGTTAGATTTTAGGTTTTAAGTAGTAATTTCATAAATTTGGTGTGCTAATATTGTATGTATATTCCATAAGTATAATACATTTGTCTCATCATCTCTTCTTTGTCATCATCAACATTGCATCTTTGATCTCATCTCATCAACAGCTTTGTTATCATTGTTATCTACTTTTGCATCCCTACTAGTGATATTTGTACTCTATATTTTGTCATTTTTTAACACTTTCATGTCTCTTAACTATCAATTCATCAATGGGGAATTGATAGTACTTGTAGCTTGGGATATCTTCATTTTATCTTAGACATTCATTATTTGTAGCCTAAAATGATTTACAATGATGTATTTAGGATGCTTTCCACTGGGAATAAAATTGAGGGTACCAGCTACCCATTGTATTAGTTTGCCAAAGGGATTGGAAATGTTTCTATTAGCATTGAGCAACAATGTTATGTGCACATTATATGTGCATATACTAGGAGGCTAACCCACCCTAGGCATGTGAACATGGGAGCATGGGAACATGCTCTAGTGGGGCAAGGGTTAGGTCTAACCTTGGGTTGAGGTTAGGGTCAGGCAACCAAGGGCCACACATGGAAATGGAGAGTCAAGAGTCACTTGAGGGACCTCATAAGGGCATGGGGCACACTCAAGGGATGTTCTCTTGTGTAGAGCATTGTGTCTACTCCCTTGCCATTTCAAGCTAGAGCTAAGTGCTGCTGGAGTGAAGTCATATCTCTTGGTGGTATGGGACACTAACGTAAGATATGTGATACTTCATTGTATTTATGTGTGCACCCTTGGGATCAGAGGTGGCTGGGTGGATGAGTATATGTCTGGCTCATGGATGTTTATGCATGCTTATTAGCTAGAGAGATCTTTAGGGTTTTAATAGTGGTATCAGAGCAGTCTCTAGTTAATTTTTGATGTTTTTCTCCTCTTATTTTTCTCTCATTATTCCAAAAACTTTAGCATTTTGAAGTATATTTTAAACATTTACTAAGCAAAAAATGTTAATTTTTTGGTTTGTTTTGGTAGTCTATGTATTGGGAACATCAATATGGTGGTTGGAACGCGGTGCTTCTCCACTTGGATGACGTATCAACATTGCGTGGAAATTCTGTGAGTAGAAATAAATTTTTTCTATATTTTTTTGGTTAAAATAATCATTTACAAATTTTTAAAACCAAAATACCGCATATGATAATGTGGATATTTTGCTAAAAAAGGATTCCCCTACATCTCAAATAAATTTAGAAATTATTTTCTAAAATTTAGGATAGTTTTTGCTAAAAAAACATTTTTGATGCATTTTTAAGGGTTTCCCGCCGCGGGCCTGCTATCAAATTGCTACCAATTTTATGCTGAAATGGCTGAAATGCAGTAAGGGGAAGCATGTTGATGTGTTGGGTTCTCTCTCGTGTGCGTAGCATTTTTTCCGCCTCTTAAATCCGAGTTTTCCTTCATGTTATTCTCCCTCGTGTGAACACCGCTTAGGGGGGTAGATTTGATTCATATTAATTATCATTAGTATTAATCATGATTAGTAAAAGAATTTAGGATTAAGGCTTTATCATATAGAGTGGAGAAGAAAGATTAAAGGAAGAGAGAATAGAGATGGAGGATGTGTTGGAGCTATACATAGCTTGCCCAACCTAACCCTAGGTCTCACTTGTATATACCTAACCTCAGTGTGCTTTTCATACAATTTTGGGAGCTATCTTTGGTGTATCGTGTATATACCTAACCTCAGTGTGCCTTTCATACAATTCTGGGAGCTATCTTTGGTGTATCGTGTCTCTCTTTCTTCTTCCTTCAACATGATATCAGAGTGCAGTCGTGCCTGTTGGGCACGCGGAAAAAAAGAATCTGCGTGCGGAGAAAATTTTGCACTCTTCAAAAACTTAAAACGATCATAATTTCTTCATATGATATCGAGATTCGATGATCTAAGAGTGGTTTTTAGGGTTTTAAGGCGTTCTGAGACTGCTCGGCACATCAAATTCGTCAAATTCTGCACAAATTTTTTTTTGAAACAATACAGTAGCTTTAATCACAAAGAAGAACGCTTTATCGCGATGTGACCAATTGATGCCTCGATTATCTCTTGTGCACACTTCATGGCTTCATGTATACAAATTATCTTCTTGTGCACACTTCATGGCTTCATGTATACAAATTAGATCTTCTCTTTGAGTTCTATGTGGATCTTCTCTTCAAGTTCTCGACTCTGGTTCTCCAATACATATTTCCAGGAATGTTTCTCTTTCCCTAATTATTTCTAATTATATTCAAGTTTTATTTTATATCACAGATTTGGATGCATGTTTTTCTTTCCCTGATATCCATTATCTACTCTGAGCCTACTCTGAGCCTATTCAATTCTTTATTGACTCCTCTTAGGCTATTCAATTCTTTTCTATTGCGTACTCACTATTTTATGGAGATTATTTCTTCTATGTGATATTATTGCTACTCGCTAGAGATATGACATGTCTTGAGTTTTCATGAAGAAGTTTTGATGTTAGTTACATGAGAGGAAAAGAAGCTTTGATCTAAGTTGCATGTAGAAAAAGAAACGTTTACCTAAGTTGCATATGTGGGGGTAAGGAAGATTTGATTTAAGTTGCATGCAAGTAAAGAAGCTTTAATCTTTTTGACATTTTACCACTTTCTTAAGGTTTAAAGCTAACAATTGTGTGTTTTTGTATGTGATAACAATTGTGTATCATGTGGACACTTAAGCACTATGATTGGATATAGGCTTGCTATGTAGCTTTTTCACATGCTATGGTTTTGATCCATTTTTTGTACAATTGAAGCTTGTTCACATGCTATGGGTTTTGATCATCACATCATGCTTTATACTTCTAGAACTAGTTTTGGCATGTATACATTGCCTTACAATGTTTATAGGCTATGGATTTTGATGTGAAATACTAATGTCTTGAGCCTTTTTTGCAGATAACAGATAATTTTGGCATGTATACATTATCTTATAATGGGTAATAGCTTCTCCTTCTTTTTTTTTTGCATGGATGGCGCAAGTATTTGTGATTGATGTTATAAAGATTTTTCAACCTTACGTAGACTTTAAGAAGTTCACTTTTGTGATTTTAATGAGCCATTTGGCCTTATAATTTATGTCATTTGGCCTTATGCTTAATATTTTGATGAGTTGTTTGGCCATATAATGTAGAATTTTAGTGATTAATCACTGTTATCAAGTTTATGCAAGTCCTTGATGGTCGATCTAGACCACCCTATCTTATCCTAATTGGAATTATATTATAGAAATGCAATTGGTAACAAAACCAGTTATTTTTGTTATGTACACGATGTCGCAAGATTTCTATAGAGTCAATTGGTTTGTCAATCTAATATTCCTATCAATAGTTATGTCATTTCAGGTAAACATCACTTAAAACAGGAAAATCAGCAACGTGCAACTCGTGCAGTAAATTCTAAATATTTGCTCGCCCACAACAAGACAAAGCACCTACAGACGTGCACATAGACGCGTTTACTCAACTAAAAAAAAACTTACGGGCGTGTCTATTTGCACATCTATTAGCGCATCTATAGACCCGCGTCTAAAGGTGTGTCTAAAAGATAGCAAACAGACGTGCCTTTAGACGCGCATATAGATGCGTAAATAGACGCTCTGCTAGGAATTTTAAAAAACAGACAGACACATGCATAGATGCGTTTATAGACGCATTTATAGATGCATTTATAGACGCATTTGTAGACGTCCAAATAGACGCTTCTCGAATAGACAGATGCATATATAGACTCATTTATAGACGCCCTAATAGATGCGCTACATAATATTTTTTAAATTTTGTGTGCTTGAACAGAATGCTGTGTATGTTGTGCATGCTATGTAGTTACAGGAATCCCATTTCCACATTGTGTAATTCAATTCTTACAGCCAACCGCATTTCACTCTTGCAAGCATGTCTATAGCCGACATTAATTACAATTCCAAATAAAACATTATAACTCCAAAACGTTTAGTTCACAAGGCATTAATTGATAGAACGTTGCACAAGAAAATTGAAAGCCAAAAAAATAAAAAGAGTGTATGTTAATTCATAGCTTAAAAAGTGCTTGTATGTACATATAGCACCATGAAGCTAAGCCACATCCTGTGGCTTCAAGCACGAAGCTAAGCCACTCCTCTAGATTGTACCATCACCCGGAGGCACGTCTAAATCATCTGAATCATCCTCGTCCCCACCACCACCCCTCCCCAAAGCACTGTGTCATGCATCCCCCACCGCTCTCCCTGCTACTACGCCTGCTATTGTGTCGTGTCGAGCTAGTACGCTGGTCACTCGTAGCTGGAGAAGCAACTCTCGACTGCACGGGAACATGTGGACCACTGGTAGCTCTAGAGAACCAAGTCTCGACTGCACACGGGAGTACACCGATAACAGCTCTGCAAGGCAGAAGGGCCTCCTGACAGCATGGGGGAAGGGGCATGGGGAAGGGGCTTGGCTATGTAGCCGGCTGGGCTGTGTTGACTCCGCTGGTGTAATCTCAGCTGGTGTGGGGTTGGGGTGGTTTGGAATCTGTAGTGCCGACTCCTGGGGGGTGTTTAGAGTACCCGTCATGTAGCCGTATAACTCCCCAAGACTGGGAGGGTTCCCCAAAAGGTTATATAACTCCCGAAAGATGGTCTCCCGAAGATTAGGTGAGCTTGAAGAGCTTCCTGGCCACATGATGAATTGGAAAAAAGAAAAAAAGAAGATTACTGATGAACTGAGAAGAGAAAAAGAAGAGAAAAAGAGAGAAAAAGAGAGAAGGAAAGAGAGTAAAAGAGAGGAAAAGTGGGGATAAAAGAGAGGAGAAAGGAGAGGAAAAGAGAAGAGAAAAAGAGGGGATAAAAGAGAGAAAAAGTGGGGATAAAAGAGAGGAGAAAAAGTGGGGATAAAAGAGAGGAGAGAAAGAGGGGATAGAAGAAAGGAGAGGAAAAGAGAGGAGAAAAAGAGAGAAAAAGTGGGGATAAAAGAGAGGAGAAAGGAGAGGAAAAGAGAGGAGAAAAAAAGAGAAAAACAGAGGAGATAAGGAGAAAAATTACCATGAAAAGAGAAGGAAAGAGAGGATAAAAGAGAGAAGGAAAGAGAGGAAAAGAGAGGAGAAAAAAAGAGAGAAAAAGAGATAAGATAACAGAGAAAAGCAGAGACGAAAAGAGAAGGAAAGAGAGGATAAAAGAGAGAAGGAAAAAGAGAGGAAAATATAGAGTGCAATCCATTTTTTCAATCATGCTTTCCCTTTCCATCATTCATGCAATCCCCTTCTTCAATCATCGCTTTCCATCATTCATGCAATCCCTTTCTTCATTCATGCAATCACTTATTTCCATCATTCAATATGCAATCCTTTTCTTGGAAGTGGAAGTGGAAAGGAGAGAAAAAGAGAGAAAATAGAGAAGGAGAGAGAAGGAAAGAGAGTAGAAAAGAGAGGACAAGTGGGGATAAAAGAGAGGAGAAAGGAGAGGAAAAGAGAGGAGAAAAAGAGAGAAAAAGTGGGGATAAAAGAGAGGAGAAAGGAGAGGAAAAGAGAGGAGAAAAAGTGGGGATAAAAGAGAGGAGAAAGAAGAGGAAAAGAGAGAAGAAAAAAAGACAGAAAAAGATCTAGGAGATAAGAGAAAAAGGGAAGGGAAGGGAAGGCTAGGCCAAGGAAAAATAACAAAGTGCGTCTATCTTTGCGTATAACAGCGTGTCTATAGACGCGGCTATTTGTTTCCAAACACAGAGTAGATGCATCTATAGACGCGCTCTTAGACGTGCTTTTAGATCCAGATGCGTCTATAGACGCGCTCCGACAGACGGACTATTCTAAAAACTCGAAAAGGATATGCGCACACAAAAGCACAACAGTAGTACCAAAAACATTCGTTTCTTGGATATGACAAAGGACGAATCCAAAGAGAGGAACTTTCAAAGAAGATCAACCGTAAAGAGACTTACCTTGGATAGAGGTATGGAAGCTTCTTGTCCTTCTTCAAAGTTGCTTCTCTTTCTTCTCTTCCTTGTTCACCCTCTTCTCTTGTAAGCTTGGAGATGATTATGTAAGCTTGGAGATAAGTGTGGGTGCTTAGAGATAAGTGTGGATGCTCGAAACTGTGTCTGTTAATAGCAAAGCAAGCCGCGTGACGTTAAAAGTATGTGAAGAAAAGCAAGCGCACTAAAAGTAGGTTTGAAAATCGCATATATACAAGCGCGTCTAATATCGCGTCTAAAACTGCGTGTGTTCTGTGTAGTGCACATCTATATATGCGTCTAAAACTGCGTCTGTTCTGTGTAGTGCACATCTATATACGCGTCTAAATGCGTGTTTAATTATGCGTTTACAACACGGTTTAGATGCGCCTATAGACGTGCACCACACAGAACAGACGCAGTTTTAAACGCGGTATTAGACGCACCACAGAGTTTTAAGATTAAATATTTGATACAAGAGTAAATTTTTTGGGTTGTTTATTTGTAGGATGTCTTCATCTTCAACAAGTAGCTCCAGTGAGGATGAATCCCTCTGTATCCACCATCGCGAAATGTGGTTGGAGCAAAAAATCAAATGTATGTGTGATCGATGTCGAGGAAACATGTATCGTGCACGCAGGATTACACTCAATCACATCTCAAAGTATGGAGAATGGGATGCGACCGTAAACATGGTAAGTGTTAAAGAGTTAAGGTTGATTGAGATACCTATGGGTGTTCATATGTTTGAGTTATGATCCCGTTTTAATTTGATACAGGATGCAGTGCCACACCCGGATATATTGCCCTATGCTGGTGAGGAGGCAAAGTGTCGGCGATATGAGGTGGGATCTTCAGAAGGGACCGTTACGGATGCATGGAGTGATGGTGATAGTAGCCCTCCGCCATTACCTCATGAAGCCGTGGAGGAGGAGATGTTTGATGATATGGTCGGGATTTATATGTCCATCAATCCGAAATGAGGGATGATAGCATGGAGCAGGACGATCTTTTTACCGCAGCATCGACTCCATTGTTTGAGGGGTGCACATTCTCTGTTCTACATGCCTCCCTTGAGTTACTAAACTTGCAAACCATCTATGGATGGAGTAATGCAAGAATGCATTACTCAAGTAAGCTTTAAAGTCTATTTTGCAAACATGGTGAATTATGCTAGTGGGTCAATTACTCGAATGCTTTTCCTCATTTATGATCTTCACGTGCAGGCTATTGTGTAAAATGCTTCCAAGGGAGAATAAATTACCAACCTCAAGAGATATGGCAAGGCAACATGTGACCTCTCTTGGAAGATTAGATTACAAGTGCATCCATGCATGCGTCAACGATTGCGTTTTGTTTCGTGGACTACATAAGGATGCAAGAGAGTGTCCTACTCGTGGAGAGGCAAGATATAGAGCAGATCTCAAAACTTTGGACGTGCCTCGTAAGGTTCCGCGACATTTTTCCATAATCCCTCGCATCCAACATGTGCAAATCCATTGCAGAGCTCATGTCGTGGCATTCCTCCCATCGATCAAGCGATGGCAAGTGGAGAATTCCCGCAGACACTTGCGTGGAAGCATATTGAAGACACGTGGCCAAGCTTCAAGGAAGAACCTAGGAGCTTGAGACTTGGATTGGGTATGGACGGTGTGAACCCATTTGGTCTCAAAAGCACCTCTTACAGTGTATGGCCAGTGATATTGGTGAATTATAATCTTCGACCACCCTCTATGGCGATTAAGAAAGGACATGTTATGTTATCCCTTCTAATTCTAGGGAAACATAAAGTCAAAAATCTTGATGTTTATTTGGAGCCTTTGATTGACGAGCTAGAGATACTTTGGAGAGGTATCGAGGTGCATAATGTGAGCACGCCTCCCTCGTCACTCACGAGACTTCAATTGCAAAGCATTCTTGATGTGGATGCATGACTTCCCAGGCTATGGCGAGTGTTCAGGTAAGCATTGCACTTCTAATTATGAACTGTAGGCAAAGGATGTGGCACCCTAAACCCACCTTCAACTCTTAATTGCGTCTATTGTTCATGTCTCTACATCGGGTTACCATCGGGTTACCATGCATGTCCTGTTTGTGGTCCTTTGCTTGTTGCCTCACGGGCAAACACATTGAATAAGGTCATCTATGAGAATCACCATCGATTTCTCCCACCTGATCATTCTAGATATGTTGCCCCTTGGAATGAAGTCCTCCCACAATCACTCACTATGCGGGAGATTGGATGAGAATTTGGGATGGTTCCACGACTCCTCCACCACCGGTAAGGGTTTGTAACTATTGTGTGCTATATTGGCTGGAAATAAAGATTGCCCGCTAACACTAGCTTTTGTTTAGATACTCCATCTTTTATCGTTTACCATATTGGTCCCACCTCAAGATCAATCACCTGCTTGATCCCATGCATATCTTCAAGAATGTGGCATCTACCATTTGGGAACATTTGAATGGGACACGAGATTCCGTAGGCATAAGGGAAGATCTACGTACCACAGGGAGGATGTGTGAAGCTTGGCCACAAGAGAGACCAAATGGGTGTGTTTTTTTTACCTCGTGCATCGTGGAGGTTATCAAAGCTAGAGATGGTAAAGCGTGCTATTACTGCAATTTGTACTCCCACTGGATGCATGAGGTGTTTGAAGGGGGCCTTTACAAAGAGCAAGAAAAGAGGTGTAGAGCAATTATATGGCTTCAAATCTCATGATTGGCACAAGATGCTCCAAGTAAGTATTTTATGTGCATAATATCTTTTTCCTTTCAAATTTGTGAGTGAATTAGAAGCAACTAATCAATGGGGGATTTTTTTTGCAAGCTTTTTTTGCCGAGCTTTTTGGAGCAATGAACAAGGAGTGCGAGCTTTGCAAAGGACCATGAACTTACTATGAGCTTTGTAAAGGACCAAGAACTTACTTACATATAAATAACAAGCTTTGAAAGATCAACATACAAAATATACATATACATATACCTATCTAAATTCATGTACCTCATACATATACACATACAAAATATACATATACATATACATACATACATGCAAGAGCTACCTACATACTAACATATATACATACATACTTTCTTACTTACTTAAATATGTATAATTACATATATACATATGCCTATCTAAATTCATGCACCTCATACAGATACACATACAAAATATACATATACATACATAGATGCAATAGCTACCTACATACTAACATACATACATACATACTTTATTACTTACTTAAATATGTATAATTACATATATACATATACCTATCTAAATTCATGCACCTCATACATATACACATACAAAATATACAGATACATACATAGATGCAAGAGCTACCTACATTCTAACATATATACATACATACATACATACATACATACTTTCTTACTTACTTAAATATGTATAATTACATATATACATATACCTATCTAAATTCATGCACCTCATACATATACACATACAAAATATACATATACATACATACATGCAAGAGCTACCTACATACTAACATATATACATACATACATACATACATACATACAAGAGCTACCTACATACTAACATATATACATACATACATACATACATACTTTCTTACTTACTTAAATATAAAAAACAATCCTTTAAAGATAAAAAATATATATACCGATCTTGAAAGTTCCAAAACATGAAAATCTCGATTACAAAGTCTTTTGATCCACATCATACTTATTGATATAATTATATATATACATATATCTACCTAAATTCATACACCTCGTACATATACATATACATATATCTACCTAAATTCATACACCTCATACATATACATATACATATACATACATACATACAAGAGCTACCTACGCAGCACTAACATATATACATACATTACATACATACTTTCTTACTTACTTAAATATATAACACAATCTTTTAAAGATTAAAAATGTATATATCGATCTTTAAACTTCCAAACCATGACAATCTCGATTACAAAGTCTTTTGATCCACAAATTATAGCATTCTTCTACGTGTCATCCCGACCTAATGAGAAATCTCCCAGACATGCTTTGGCTACCTCCATGTCATTCTCTATCCCCATATAGAGCCTTTTTAACTCTTGGCATGCACGTCCCAAGCCTCCACATCATCCCGCAAAAACATCCAAGACACCATCTCTTTCACTTGAGAAGGTCTCCACTAGCCACCTACAATGAAATGCAATCATAAACGTGCATCTAAGTATTTTGAAAAAGTAGCTAAGAAAATGAACAGAATGAAAATTGTATCACCTAAAGAACATAGGAGATCTTTCTACACCACCTCGAATGTAGCGCTCCAAGACCATCGTGCGTTGGAATGGATGCTTCTTATTCTTCTCAAAAATGAAATTTTGTTGAGCGTTGAATAACTTCTTTCAAACATTTTGCCCAACCTCACGACGATCAATAATAGGGACATGGCAATTTACTCGATAGAACATACTAAGCACCAATGTATCCACCTACCATAACGAGAAAACATTATGTTTGGATATCCATACCACATAACATGTATACATAAAGGAAAATATTTGAGAGATTATGACTTACCCGTTCTCCATTCTCATACAAATAACTTGATTCCACATGAACAGACATTGTTCAATGCATGACCAATCCAACTTTCTTTCCCATGGAATATATTTTAGGAAGTTGATCCATTAGACTCAAACACACAAACCAACCCTCATCAGCCACCACAAACAAACCAACAAAACTGAGTGTGGCACGTATCAATGATGAAGAAACTTGATTCCATGAGGGACACCCATCTGTATCTACATCGACAACTTGTAAACCTGTAGGAAAGTCAGCCCATACGAGGCGAGCCACTGTATCTGAGGGAGAACCTATATGAGATAGAGCCTTGGGAATCTTCATCTAGAATTCTTCCACACTACAAAAAAGATTTATGATGTTTTTTGGCAACAAAGGTGCAACTTGTGTCTTGAAACTCTGGTTCTTCTCCAGGTCCTGCACTTTCTGCACTGAAGGTGCTCTCCATAAAGTAATCATCACTCTTAGTGGGCATATAGTCCTCCCCAACTTAAAAAACTCTAAGCCAATAAAGTCTGACTAAGCAACTTCCAACACAGCACAATTCAGTCAAACAAACCCTGACAAAAGCTTCAGCAAATTTCAAGCTCAGCAACAACTGATCAAAACAACCTGTGCCAACAATTAAGCTTCTTGGCATCATCTCAACACCTATGTTCTGCCTTAAGGACATCCATCTCTGTGCTGTGTTAATTTCTTGTGAGTCAGATCTGACTTCCTCAACATGCACCAAAGCTGAAACTAGCCAATCAAGATGTGGTGGTTTCCCTTAAAACTTCTTCAGCCTAAAACCATTGATTGGCTTCTCTACCCTTGTTCCAAAGACATCACTTAAAGCTTTATTATCCTTCAAAGCTACAGCTTCTACCCATTTAGTACAATAGTCTCTTGCAACCAAAATATACCTGCATCCTTTCCTTGTTGTAGGCTTAACAAGTCCCCCAAAATCCATCCCCCACTTCTGGAAAGGCTCTAGAGGCAGAATAAGATGATCTGACATTCCATCCTTATTATCTGGCTGACCAATCTTTTGACATATGACACACCTCTTAGCATACTCATGTGCATCCTTCAAAACTATGGGCCACCACAATCTAGCCTGGAGAATTTTCTTTCCTGTTATATCTCGTGAGAAATGTGCACCTGCTGCACCAGAATGTACTTCTTGAATAACAACATTCTGTTCAAAATTTGGGATAGTGCCGTCAGTTAGAAATGTTAATAATTGGTCATACCAAGAATCCGACATAGCAGCCTGAACTTACTAATTATATGGTGAAATTATTCTTTTTACTACCTATCTGAGCCCTCCGAATGAGTGTGGACATCTACCAGCAATATGTGTGAAGAACATCTCTCACCTGCAAAGTAAACAAGACAAAAAATGAGATGCATTTCGAAAGCACACACTTCTCAAAATAAATTTGCGATAGAAATTACTCTTACTAGTCATGTCCATGATGTCATGTCTTCTTGACACCTCCCCCTCTTGAAGATGCTCTGGAGGGTCTCTCTCTTGATCTTCATTTGTGGGATCTCCCTCTTGAACATCATGCATAATGTCAAGACGTCTCTTTTTTTGCCTCTCATGTTGCACTTGAGACGATGTAGATGTATGCTCTTGGTGTGATTGTGGCACTCATGATAGTGGTGTGGATGGTTTTGGAGCCACGCACAAGGATCCAACTACTAGAGATTGGGTCAAGTTTGTTGGCTGCTGTGCAGGGAAGGTATTCTAGAGTCTTCTTGGGTTGGGGGCTCTCTTTCAAGATCAAATTGGTAATTCTTAAATTCTTCAAGAAATAGATAAGGTTAATTAAGTAAAAAGGTAGAAATCCCCAAACCTTTTTGTATATGTATATGTATGTAGATGCATTAGGAAGTGAATGGGGTCTTCTTGGGCCCTTTAATTTGCCCAAGCCTAATCAAGGTGATTAAGGAATAGCCAAATGGGGGGTTGCCATGTGGACTGAAATGTTGGGTTTGTAAGAGAGGTGTAAGAGTGGTCAAAGGGTGCACTTTTTTCCCCAAAAAGGGGGGGAGGCAATTTTACAATTTTTGGACCTCCATAACTTCTACATACAAGCTCCAATTTGAGCGGAGATTATAGATCCGTGATCTATGTATCAAGAGCTTTCCATAGATATGTTACATGATATGGTTTTGTCCGCTAGATTTTAAATTCCATTTTCCCTCCAAAGTTCAAATTCGAATAAAGTAGCCGTTTTGAAGCTTCTAATTAGAAAACGTTTCTTCTTAAGAGAAAAGGTTTGACTCCTTAAACTGCCAAATAAAAGGGCCCAAGAAGCCTTCCATTGAGGTCCTAATGTATATGTATATGTATGTGTATATGCATATGTATATGTATATGTATATGTATGTAGGTATGTATCTATGTATATGTATGTGTATGTATATGTATGTAGGTATATTATTGTATTTATATGTATATGTATGTAGGTATGTATATATCAAAACTTAACAATGTTTCTTTAAAATCTGATATGCCAAACCTTAAATGTAACATGAACTATGTATGTACGTATGTATGTATGTATGTAATTTGTAAAAAATTTGGACAACATCCGACTTTGCATTTTCTAAAAAATCCCAAAATAAACTTCAAAACTTAACAATGTTTCTTTATAATCTAACATGCCAAATCTTAAATGTAACATGAACTTTGTATGTATGTAGGAATTTAGTATATAATTTAGTGTATGTATGTAGGTATGTATTTATGTATGCATATGTATATGTACATATATGTTTACATATGTATTTGTATATATATATATCTGTATGTATATGTATCTAATATGTATATGCATATGGATAGTTTATATATATTTATATGTATGTATAGGTATGTATTTGCATAGGTAGGAAGGTTTACATATACATATACATATACATATACATTTACATGCATATAATTCAGTAGAAAGCAAAAAAGTAACTTTGTCTAGGAGCTCCTCACTTGGAGGCACATGATTTAGAGGCCCTAGTCCAACCACCAAGGACATCTCTTATATTCCCAATCAGAAACCCCTCTCTCAACCCATTCCTTTGGTGCTATTGTTTCCAAGGAATTCTATTAAGGGGGAAAACCAAAACCAATAGTGATTCTAGAATATCAATGCAAGGCATCTCATATCAATATGTCACGTCCACTTCATCACCATTGACATATGTCTAAGTACATCTATGGATGGGGAAACCATGGGGGTGAAAGCATGGTCCATGGTACAACCCACCATCACTTGGATTTCCTTGAATGATGCATACATAAGTGATTATTCTATCATTTGTTTGGACTACCCATTCTTCTCAACACCACCACCTCAAACAACATACCTTGGCATTTATAGGCCCTCATTTTTGTTTTCTCAACCAAAGTGAAAAAATTTCAAAGAAAGCAAGGAGTTGGAGTCTCACCACCTTGCCAAGCCTAGTCTATTACTTTCCTTTTATGGCCCAGTGCTAATACAAAACCTTCATCAAACTCACAAAGGGGTGTTGCAAAAGCTTCATGACCTAGATTCCCTCTCGAAGAAAGTAGAAATAGGAGTCAAAGAAAGTAGGGAGTTAGAAAGCCAATTTGAAATATGTTAGGCTAGGCCTCGCAAGCTATAAGCCTCACAACTTGTGAGGATTCTTATGAGTAGCATAGTTAATTCATTTGATCAGCAAAGATTGATGATGTTCCAGAATTGTTTAGCACGGCAAGGTATGATGCCCAGATCTCATGGGTGAAACTAGAGACAAGGCTACTTTGTTGTTGCTTGTTGCCAAAGTATTCAGTGTAATGGTGAGGCAAATGGTCCAATGGAGACTGGATAGATTTGTTTTCTTTGAAGATCTTTAGAGTTTCCTGCACTAAGTGATGGATCATACCATGGACGACCATGCTCTCCCTCACCGTGGTCCCCTACCCCCCATCTAGAAATGTATTGGGATGGTTGTGTTAATGATGAAACTTAGTGTGGGTGCTAAATATTGTGAGTGCCTATTATGCAAGATATGCTTGTAAAGTGCAAGGCCCTTGTAAACAATGTTGGTGTCGTTTGTGCAAAGCCCTTATGAATAATGCAAGTGTCATGCTTAGGCTATGAGAGCTGAAGGTCGCTTATCTGTTCTCCTCCAAGTGAAAACACCAACTCCCTACTTTCTTTGAGTCTTGTTTCTACTTTCTTTGACTCTTGTGTTGTTGCTTTCTTTGACATTTACCTCCAGGTTTTGGGGAATCAAGGTGATGAACCTTTTGGAAGAAAATCTTGCAGCATTAACTATAGTGTCTTCCTTATGGCATGGCCACAAGGTGCCATGCTAGAAAGATTAGTCATCGGAATCTTACAAATGTTTTTAATGTGACAAGGCTCAAGATATCATTATCAACAAGTTTCACATCTTATGTCAATGGAGGGATGATCATTCATTTTTTTTTTGGTGAAACACGTCCTCATTATCTATCTCTTAACATAGAATTCTGCCAATCATCCACAATAGAAAAGCCATCAATCGGCCTAATTTTTGAGAACCTTGTGAAGTTTCTTGCATCAAAAATTCCTTTCATGTCAATTTTACCACTGTGGTCTTCTAAAGGCAAGCTGGAAAGTAAAATGTACTAACTATTATCAGTGCTCACATAACTTGGTTTGTAGTGTAACTTTCCCGACTGAAATTTAAGAATCCCGGTTGGAATTCGGCATTGTCTTTAATTTTAACGGATGAAACTTACATGTTTTAGTTATATATCCCAAAATAAGTACGATTTTTAGAGATTTTTAGGTCTAAATCCTGGTTAGGTTTTAGCATTACCTTTAATTTTAAGGGTTGATTTTTTTTTCGTAGAGCACTCTAATGTATTAAGGAAAAACCAAAACCAAAAGTGTTTTTTGTGGTACTCATAGTGATTCTAGAATATTAATGTCATAACTTGTGACTTTTGAATAACTGGTCAATTTCAAAGAATTTTTTAAAGCGACTCCCGAATAACATCCGCCGCAAATTCGTTTAAGAATGGGCATGCCAAACACTGCCTTTTTTTGGTGAGAAAAAGGAGTGGTGGGAGGATATGGCTGCATTATACATTGCATGCCAAATCATACGGTCCATGCACAGCACCTCCTGGTATGGCCATGGTCAGGTTAGTGTATGGTGAGGTGGAAGGGGATTTTCAACGTGTGCGAGGATGATATGTCCATGTTTCACGTAAAGGAGAAGTGTCGGATGCGCATGATCTTTGCAACAATGAAGTGGGAAATCTATGATCAATCTTCGTGGCTAGCTAGCCACCGAAGAAACGGTTCTCACGTTGCTCTAGCCACTCCAGGCTCCTGGCAGAGCCTGGAGTGGCTGGAGGGATAATTAACTCACTATCACCTCACGCGACCCCTTGACCATGTCACCATCACGTTGATGACACAGAAGCAGTAAAGCTGTTTACGCCTTTATAGAGTGTCACACTTCCACACACGCATACAAACACACCTAGAACACCAGACCCAAGAGCATAAACGAGATTTTATTTTTTTTACAGAGTTGGATATCCAAGATATCCTCAAAACCATCCTCTTCTAATATCCACTCACAATCAGCCCACTCCAGCTCTTGATCGCTCCCAATCCCTTCACTCTTTTGCTTCTCAGTCGACCTCTTCGTTCTCTGCACTGCACCTCAGCTGAAGACCACTCTCTCCTACGCCACCAGCACACTGCTAGTTCTCAAAGCAAAATCCCAGTCACCCTTCTATCATTGTCGCCAACCCAACAACCAGCCCAAGCCACAGCACCAAAGCCGCTCCTTCCAGCCGGAACCATCAGTCACCCACATCAGCCTCCAACTTTCTCTTTCTCTGTCACCAGAGCAGCTGTCTTCGCCGGCGCCAAGGCACTTTACCCTCCACTCTCTTTGCTACCAGCTTCTCCCGGCTACAAGCAAAACCAAGCCATACGTTTCTGTCTCATCGCCAGCCACACAGTGAGAAAAAACCAACCTTCTCGTCGCCAGCAGCTGCAACAACACAACATTACTCTCTCTCTCCAAAGGCGGCAACCCAGTCCTTCGCCACTAGCGCACTGTCATCTCCAAAAAAACAAAAACCCAGCAACACCAACATCAACTCTCTCTCTTCTTTTGTACCAGAGGCGACTCCCTCACCTTGTTGCCTCTATCCGCCCACCGCTGCACCAACCCACCTGCTCGCCGGCTTTACTCCTCTTTGTTGCCAGCCACCAACCTTCGCAGCAGCCCGCTTCTCTGCTCCTTCTATTGGTCGCTCTAGCCACCAGCAACACCTCCTAGTAGGCTCCAGCGACCGCTTCGCTACCTTTCTTGCCCTCGACACTAGTCTCCACTTCTCTTCTTTTACATGGCGATCCTCCTGTGGGGGCTAGCTGCCACACCCCATAGCAACGCCTCTCCTAATCTTCTCTTACTAGAGGCGGCTCCCTCTACAGTCGCTAGCCCATCTCTCTCCCTTCGAGGCTAAGATGCTCCCAGTAGCCACCACCGCCTGTAATCGACGTCTTCTGGAAGAACCCGCCATAAGATGCTAATTATGGTAGTTTCCCTCCATTGAATGCTCTTGCGCCACCTTTCCTTGCCATGCACATCCATCCTCACCTTCCATATGCTTCCCCTTCCAGAACCATCTCATGCACCATTCAATTGGCATTCCAACAATTTAACGCCCACATGTTTCCATGCACACCTTCAAATACAACCTGGTGTCCATTTATTTTTTTGGGACACGCACACATACAGAGTGACCGAATGGTTGATACCATCTCCAGCAGACTACGCTCCGAACAAGTCTGTGCTTCCAAGATTTCATCATTTTCCCTGCATATACACTTCCATCAAGACCAAAAGCCTGATTGTCGTATCCACAACGCCCATCCTGAGTCAATGGGTGCTCCCATGACTTTACCACAACACGAACATCACTCATGTACACATGTACAAGTTGAGTTTGAGGTTCTCAAAAAACTTCACACAACGTCCCTCCTCACCTCACGACGCTGCTCCCGCTAGCTGACTTCACGTCACCGTCAACTCATGATGATGACTTTCATTGTAGAGGTCACTACAGACCTGGCCGCTCCTCACGCTACTGCTCTTGCCAGATGACCTCACGTGGGTTTCCTTGTGAGAATTCGAATCTCTATGACCTAGCCCACCGTAGCTGCCATTGTCTAGGGGATCTCTATGACCTGGCCAAGGTTCCAACTATCACTGGGAGAAACAAGTGATACTCCTTTAGAAGGCCCAGAAGGTGCAAGGAGATGGGTAGAAACAGAGGGTCAGTAGATTGTGGGGTGAAGTTGTTCAAGCGCAGCCACCCCAGGCTCTGTCGGTGGGGTGGCTGGAGCAATGGGGGCAAGGGCTAGCATAGACCATCCCCAGGCTCTACCGGGAGCCTAGGGTGGCTGGAGCAACGGGGGCAAGGGAGGCATCATGACCGGTTAAACCGGTCTCCCCCCCCACCTCCACCTCCACCTCACCCTCTCCCTCACCATCGCCGCCGCCACCAACATAGCCGCAATCTTCTCCACCGCCTCCAGTGCCACCACCTCCATCTTGGCCGCCTCTGCCTCCAGCGCCGCCACGGTCTCTCAATTGGCTTGGACAATGCCTCCCTTGCCCCCGTTGCTCCAGCCACCCCAGGCTCTGCTGGGAGCCTTGGGTGGCTGGAGCAACGGGGGCAAGGGAGGCATCATGACCGGTTAAACCGGTCTCCTCCTCCACCTCCACCTCCACCTCACCCTCACCCTCACCCTCACCATCGCCGCTACCACCAACATAGCCGCCACCTCCTCCTCCTCCTCCACCTCCACCTCACCCTCTCCCTCACCATCGCCGCTGCCACCAACATAGCTGCCACCTCCAACATAGCCACAATCTTCCCACCGCCACCTCCAACATAGCCGTCGGCTCTCAATTTAACAGAAAATGAACAGCAGAGAGAACAGTACCTCTTTTCACAGATGCGTGCACACACACACACACATACACACATTTTTCAATGGCTCAATATGTGTGGCATACTTTTTGAAAACTTTTCTATTATTTATGTTATTGAAGTTGTGTGTGTGTGTGTGTGAGAGAGAGAGAGAGAGAGAGAGAGAGAGAGAGAGAGAATATGTGATGCACAACAAAGAGAAAACTCATGCTCTTTTAAAACTTTTTTAAACATTTAGGCTCAAAAGAGAGAGAGAATATAGTTTAGTCTAGGTATTTATATATTGATGTATATATATATATATTTTAGTCTAGGTATTTATCAGGTTACACACACACACACACACACACATATTAAGCTATATGTATTTTAATAAATGTGTGTGTGTGTGTGTAGCCTAATAGATATATAGTCTAATATATCTATATATCCTAAAATAGATAAAAGGCTAGTCTCTTTGTAAATACACACACACACTCTAAAATATATATATCCTAATAGATTCTTAGCCTAAAATATATACAATATAATATATAAATATAGACATGTGTATGTGTGTGTATTTACAAAGAGACTAGCCTTTTATAAACACACACTCTAAAATATATATATCCTAATAGTTTCTTAGCCTAAAATATATACAATATAATATATAAATATAGACATGTGTATGTGTGTGTATTTACAAAGAGACTAGCCTTTTATAAAAATAATACTTACCAATAAATGTATATATTTGTATATTTTTTTATATATTTGTAGATACATATATATTTGTATATTTTTTATTAAAAAAAATTTATCGTGACCATTCTCAATCGTGATTGCTCCACCTTGTTTTATCATTTCAACCGCCTTCATTCTCAATCGTGATTTCTCCACCTTGTATTATCATTTCAACTGCCTTCATTCTCAATCGTGATTGCTCCACCTAGATAAACACCATATTCGTGAGTTTGGGAATCTCCCAAGTCCCATTTTTGTAATACTAAAAAGGTGGGACCCGATTAACATGTCTATAAGTTTCTCAAAACCCTATCATGTGACCTATCATTGGAAAGCGCTTGAAAAGAGAGATCTACTAAGCTTTAAAGCGCACAATTTGGAGTAATGGTGTTCAAGTTCTGGCAAATCCAAAGTTTTGACCACGTGTCCCAAACTTATGGGAAATTCCCATATTCCCCAATATGGTGTTGATACCTGATCTTTTATTTTTGTTTCATAAAGTCTCACCTATTCCTTCGTTTTTATATTTTCATTTCACATTTTTGTCTCTCTTGTCCTTTCTGCATCTTCGTATTGCCTTCCCTATGGAGCACACTGTCACCTTTGATGGCTGCAACAAAAAATCTCAAACTTTAATACTTCTCCACCAGACCACGCTTGTCAGTCATGGATATCTACAAGGGTTTCTGCCTTCATCACACGCCCTTTCTAGAGTGAAAGCTACTAGGACCAATGGAATCCTACAAGAAATCATCGCTCATTATGATATGGAGGGCAATAGAAACTACCTCGTTAGATATTACTCAAAGTAAAACATATATGCTACAATGTAGTCCTCTCTGTGCAGCTGATAGTCTTGATTCTAGTGCTAATTACATTGCCCAAGATGTCCGACATTTGGAGACTTCAGTGGATAAAGAATTAGGGACACAAAACACCCATGTTCATATCTCGAGCTCCTCCTCTGAGAGTGACTTGAATGGCTCAGCAACTATTTTGCAACCAGGTGAAGGCACGAGCGATCCAAAAGGTTCAAAGCACAATATCTCTGAAGATGAATGTATTGCTTCAGAGAGTATACTTTCAGTTCTTCATATAAGAAGGAGGAACCTTCTCTTCTATGTTCATTGTTGGAAAAAGTTACTTGAGTCATCCAAGTCTAGGAGGTGCCAAGACATTATGATGGTGATTCCATCCTAGAGTTTCCACTAACATATGGAAAAATAGGAAATATGGATGGAATGGAGCAAAAATATGATGGTCACCTATGGACACATCCAGTAACATCAAACATGTCTGTAAGTTGTACCATGCGTATTAGCTATTGTATTGGTACTTTGGAGTGCCATAGGCTCAGCTGACCTTTTTACTTGAATAATAAAAGGTATAACAACACCTTCTTTCATGGACATCTGACAAAAAAGATTGCAGTTGGACTTCTAACAGAGGATGAGAAAACTAAAATAGTTTGTCACTTTTGTCGCAAAATTGCACACTGTGTGCAAGTGTGTAGATGTGTTGTGTATTACGTAATGCCTCGTGACACAACTATTACAAGAATGATTCTCCACACCGGGCTGCATGAACATCTAGTTCAGCCACGAACTTCAAGGTCAATGTTGGAGTGCATGAAAATGTTTGTTTAAAAGCCCAGAGAAGTGCATGTCCTCAAAAAATACAGATGGATATTGTGAAGGATATGTTGTTTTCCTCCATTATGAATCAAAATGATGAGCTACCTACAAGTATTGGGGATCATGAGCTCTGTAATTTTTTGGAGTTGAGTCCTCTTGTGGAAAACCAGAGGTGAGTATTCATTTTGTAACTTAATTATATTTGGATGTATTTTTCTACATTCGGTCCTCTCTTTATTGTGAAATTATGCTTTTTAGGTTTAGACAAATTGTATCCCAGGAGAAAAGAAAATTGATGCTAGCAGGAGAGGGCTTTGATAGCATCCTTCTTATACAGAGAAGATCTCGCTATTCATTTATACAAGGTAGCCGTTTCCTAGGACAAGGTGGCCCTGATGACAAATGTTATGTCTTTAAAATGTCTTTGCGAGGACCAGCATCATGAGGCATGGACTTGGTGAATCGCATGGGGTGTGATAGTGGAGGTGACTTGTCAAAGTCCTGGGTTTTGTTTGATCACACTCATCGAGCTTTTGGTTGGTCAACAATGGCTTATCATGTTTACGACCTAAGGTGAGACTACGTACTTCAATTTTTTCCTTTCTTTCATTTGCTGATTGAAAAAAATTCTCTCCAAAATCCTATAGTGTTCAAGAGCTATTGACAATTGCCACATGTGAAATGAAGGAGGAGGATACAAAAAGCCAAGCACTATTTTGGGAAATGCTTAATAGCACAATGGAGCAATGCGGTTATGCACCCGCACACTTCTATGGGTTTATGGTTGATGAAGTAGGGTCAAATTGGTGTGTAGTTAGGACCATTTTCAATGGGGGTTCGCACAACATTATGGAGGACAAGGAGCAAACGTGCTTATTCCATTGGAAACAAAGTTTGATGAAGCATGCTAAACAATGCGTGAAGGCAGAAAGTCGACAACACCATATTGACTTGTGTGAAGAATGGAGATTGGCAACCAATAAGGAGTCAACTTTCTTAAAAAGTAAAGAGATTTGTGAGTGGTGGAGAAATGGACATGTTCATGAGGGAAAACTATCAGTAAAAATGGATACGTGGATGAGTTGGTGGAGAAATGGACATGTTCATGAGGGAAAACTATCAGTAAAAATGGATACGTGGATGAGTTGGTGGGAAGTACGAATAGCACAACCTCATGTCAAGGGTGAGAAATTTTATGTATAAGGAAACAGTAGCTAATACTCCTATGTGTGAGGAATCAAGGCCTCTACATGGAGAAAAGGAGACTATTCAATGGAAGAGGGTGAGGACAATGGAAGTAGACCAATGCTCACATCGTCCACGTTATGTCATGCAAAGCAGACATCGTCAAAACCGAGGAACATCAAGAAGAGTAAGTTTTAGAGATAGATCTAGAACAAACAGTGCAGCAAGTCACGCTTCAAGGGGAGGACCAAAAAGTCCAATGACTGGAGGAAACAAAGATGTCGGACATGAAGAGCCTAAACAAAGATGTCGGACATGAAGAGCCTAAACAACCTCTATTGCGTGCTTAATAGTGATGTGATGAAAAGATGGGTGACTAGATGCAAAGGCAAGAAGACAAGAAGAAAGGGCCCTCTTTCGTACAGTGCCATACCCTCAGTATCTAAGAGCACTTCCAAAGGATATTCATGTGGATTGGCTACTTGACAAAATGGAGAAAGCAGAGAAAGATGAGGGGATGCATATCACACTGGAAGAATGGGAGTATGCTAGGGGATGCATGAGCAAGGTCATTATATAGAATGTTATGCATAAGTTAGGAGCTTTCAATAATTTAGATTGCTTATTTAATTGATTTTGTCTTGGTGTAGTGCACTATGTTCAATGCTATATGGTGTGAGGGCAAGCATTTTTGAACACAACGGATTGATGAAAAGAGAAACACACAAGATTGCAGCATCATTGCTAGCTTTGAGGGAGGCAATGGAGCCATGGATGATTATTGTGGCATAATCCAAGATATTATTCAGCTTGACTTTCGACGCTTCTTTGTGTATGTTTTGGATGTAAAGTGGTTTAAGGACGTGGTGGAAAGAGGCCCTAATGCAACAATCAAATGCCATGCAAGTGGCTTTGTAACTATTGACTCCATAAAGTTTTGGCAAAGTAAGAAGGACACACTAGTACTACCGTAACAATGTGAACAGGTACTGTACACACATATAAAAATACTCACTTTTAAATATTTGATACCTTCAATGCAAGGAAAATAACATGATTGTATTTGTGTTTGAATTAGGTTGTCTATCAACCAATGGTGGATAATAATAGATGGTGGCATGTCATACCTATTATGCCACGTTCCAAAGTGATGTATAGTACATTTACGAAAATGGAGCGTATGGAGGATGATCATGGCCATGGAGGTGATGATGACCGTGGTACGAGAGAGGAGGATGATCATGAGATAGGAGATACAGATATTGAGGCCATTACCCTTGAGGACGAGGCTACCATTGGTGATGCTGATTTCGATAGCACATGAGTAGCACAAGTAGTAGTGGGTTGAATGTATTTGTAGATCTAAACACTTGTTTGGATTTTGAAGTAGATAGTTTGGCAAGGGTTGATCTCAATGAGGATGAGATTGAACCATAGCCCATCATTGATATTGGCAAAACTATTTTACATATTGCCTCATTCTCCTCACCTCACTTAATTTTTATATATCTGGGTCTGCAAAAAAGCATTGATGTTTTTGTTAAAATTATATGCTTTGGTAATCATGGGCAATGTTTGGAAAGCAGTGATGTACATTTACCAGCCTACACCAAAATCTCACTTTTTGTATTCTCTGTTTTGCATCTAAATATGCGTCTAATTCTATGTGTAGACACACTAATAGACACGCTAATACATGTGCAAATAGACGCACTGTTAGATGCAGTGTTAGATTCTCAGTGTAGACGCGCTAATAGACGCATCAATACATGCACAAATACACGTGTCGTTAGACGTGCCCATAATTTCTCTATTCAAGCAATGCCTATAGATGCGCCCGTATTTTGCACGTCTATCAAGTGCATCTATAGCTGCTTTATGTTGTTGTTGTTGTTTTGTGACCTTCATCGAAGTTCGAAGTTGAAAGTTATGGTGTTTTTTGTGCAACAGACTTTTGCTCATCTTTCGTGTGCTGCATGCTTTTCATGTTTTAATCAAAAAATAGCTAATTTTTGGGCTTGTCCATGTCTGAAAATAACAGTACTCCAATTGTTTTTGGAGTTACTCTCTTATTGCATATCATGTTTCATCTATTTTTGGGTACTACTTTTCATTGTTGCTTGCTTTTCGTAACTCGTAAATCATGTTCTATATTTGACGAGTTCATTTGCCACTCGCTTTTCGTGCACGTATCTCATATAACTTTCAGGGTCCTCCTTGTTTATTTTATCGTTTCATGGTCTGCAAATTCTGTGATCTCGTTATATACTATGCTGCTATGGTAACTTGTGTTGTAGGTTGTTTTGAGACACTACTTGGTGATATGGGTGAGCCCGCGTGGATAGGGAGGTTGTCATTTATTGTGACAACATGATTAGCATACAATTGGCCAATAACCTAGTAAACCATGCTAGAACGAAGCACATTGAGGTGGTATATGTCAGCACAGAGGGTCGGGTGGTTGACATCTTCACAAAGACATTGTCCATAGAGAAGCTCCATAAGTTTAGGAGTTTACTTGGAGTGCAGATTGTGGAGTTGAGCTTGAGGTGGAGTGTTGAGATATCGATGTCAACTAGTGCTATGGTGGACATTGATGACCCACCTGGGTGATAGCTTCCGCACACACTTATGTCACTAGCATGGTTGGTGAGATTATGGTTGATATGTCACTAGTGGGGGGGATGACAGATTGTGAGACATCCACTTTGGAGTACTAGAGTTATGGAGCGGTAGCCCATATAGTTGGGTTCACACTATATACCGAGCACTTTGTATGTTGTAGGAGAGTTATGGCATAGTTATAGTGCCAGCTCATATTGTCAGAGAGTTATGGCATAGTTATAGTGCCAGCTCATATTGTCGGCGGGTTCACACTATAGACCGACCACTTTGTATGTTGTAGGAGAATACTTTATGTATATACTCTTATCTTTTAGTTATGTTGTTGTAGAGAAGAGAAGAAGATAGAAGAAAATTCAACCATCCATCAAATTCGGGTTGTTGCAAGATCAAGGTATCCAGTTTTGTCTAGTTTATGCTGGACTGGGACAATTCTTGGAGAGCAAATTTGGGGGGGTAAGATACTTCAAATGAGATCAAGCAACTAATAGAAAGCACACATATACTTAAATTAACTCAATATAACTTAAATTAATATAAATTAGTCTAATTAATCAAAATTAAATAAAAATATAATGAAATGATAAAAATTTGATCTTTCCATACTTAGAGTGATCCAATGTTTTTTTTCATAGATGCACCATTACAGGTACACTAGTCCTTTTATAAATTTTAGATTATTTACATCAAAAATGTAATTTTACTAATTAGATTATTAATATTTACAGGCCTTCTGATAGCTTGGAAATTTTTTGAAAAAGAGATCATTAAAAATCCAACCATTAGATTTGTAATTTTTACTAACAACCACATTCTAACAATGTCTCACTATCTGCCACTCTTTTGATCTACAAGATTGAGCATTTTAAGTGGTAGTTATTGTGGGTACAAAAAATGGCATATATTATAACACTTTAAAGACCTTGAAATATCTAAAGAAAATAGACAAATAGCTTAAAATTTTCTCAAAAAATCAAGTTAAGCTCTATATTATGTGAACATCTAAGGTACAAAGTGGGAATCACATATGAGTTTATATGTAAAAGATATTAGCATTTTATGAAATCAGTCCAATTTTGGGACAGCATGTATACATTAACTTTGTACCTAAGGAAATGAGGACTTTTGACTATCTAATGCTTAATCAAATTCTGAAACTATATTCCCAACTTTGAATGTGATGTTCCAACAAAAGAACTTGAAAGGAAATTCCTTCATTTTCTAGGAGAGATTAGCCACTAAAGGTAAACAAATGCCTGTTTTTTTACTGTTTATAGGGTGCCTGAGTGGACAAAACTGGGCACCCTGATCCTGCAACCACCCATTCATGGATATTGAAATCTTATGCCAAAAGCTTCTGAAAGCTATATGTAGTCAAAGTGTGAGAGGTTGCGCAGAATGTACGGTAGCATAAATGAATGAAAATAATGTACGGTAGCATAAACGATTGACACCACTGTGTACAGAAAGAGTAGAGACCCTGTATCTATGGAAAGTATGAGAGCTTACCCAAAATGTATGGTGGTAAAGATTAATGACACCAGCAAAGTACATAAGGGCATGAGTGTACTCGAGATGTCTAGTGGCATAGATTAATGGACTATAACAGAGAATAATGACATGGAGCTAATTTCTCTAAAACCAGGCTTTGACTAAGCTCTAAAACATAGGCACTGAAACCTAAGCTCTAAAACAAAGCTCTGATACATTGTTGTGATACCAGGCTCTGATACCAAGATTGGATGAGGAAGTAGATGCTTTATACACACACACAGACACACATAGTTGTATCAAGCTCAGAGAGCGAAAGAGACACCAAAAGAAATAGCTAGAAAGAATGATATGAAATGAGTGGAGTACAAAGTACTAGTAGTTAGCCCTAGCCCTAGGGCTAACATGGCTAACACACTAGAGTGTGTTCACATGGGGAAAAAACCCTATCAACATAGGGTAAAAAGTGCCCATGTATTGTAGGGTTGTTCACACCAGGACTTCCAAGGCTAACACTTACTACTTCCCTTGCTAGCATCAACATATCTTCTATGTATTAGCATGGCGGTGGTTCGTAGGGTGATTTATGAATTCATGCTTTTATACATACATATATATATATATATATATATATATGCTACGGGAGCTAGTTGATGTGCTCTGCCTGTTGTCAGACAATTCTTGGATGAGTAATATTTATATAATGTTGTATATTAAATGATGTGCTAACTTTAATGCTTGCCAATGTGTTTTCTACAATGTGGCACTAGGTCTATTGTTGCTTGGGTTCCTATTGTGGCTAATGGATACTACTAGGACGAGGTCAACAATTCCCTCCATGATGATTATGATGATGATGATGACAATTATGATCTATTGTCTGATGGTCGTCTCGATAGGTCATCAATGTCTTCCATGATAATGATGTTGATATTGATGAAATTCATGGTACCCTAATCACATTGATTAATTCATGATTAATTTAATTTAATCTTATAAAGAATTAAGCCTAATTATAATTACAATGATGAACCAATTAAACTAATTAAGCTTTATTGAAGTTCAGTTAGGTTACAAGATGACAGCTTGTACTCATAGAAAGATTTGAGAGCAGCTTGTTTTTTGTATTGCTTGAAAATGGCCCCTTTTATACGAGGGAGGTACCCCTTTTGCATATGGGGTCATGTAGGATAATTCCCAAGTGTGATGTGGTCGAATGCTCCTAATCTTGGTCCTCTACTCTAAAGAGAATATGGGGGAGGGAGAGAGCTTTAGTTCCTTGCAAGCAACCACACACACACACACACACACACACAAAAGAGTGCAAAACACAAGGAAGGTGGTTTTGTGGTTTTCAAACCCACTAATGGTTTTTCACCTTCCTTTACAATTCGGGCAAAAGATTGATGGGAATTTGTTGTCCAATGGTTTAAAACAAGCCTTCTTTCAAACATACATAAACATAAACGTATTCTTCTTCAAATTAAATTAAAATTTTATTAAAATCACCTGTGGCTTTGTCTCTTTCACCTCTTTGTCCACAAGTCTTTGACCACTTTAAGAACATTAAATTAGACCAAAGCTCTGATATCACTTTCCACCATGGGACCCTTTTGTGCTTCTTGAAGAAATAATTTAAAACAAAATACATCAAAAATTGAAATAAAGACTTGAATTAAATTGAAATCAAATAACATATCATAACATAAGGCAAAGGAAATAGAATAACATCATCAAGACAGATTGCATATAATCTCCCCCCCCCTCCATGTTGTGTAGCTCCACTTCCACGACATGAGTATTGAGAGAGTTTTATTCATAAAAAATAGCCCAAGGAGCTAAGAATAGATGTGCGTACAAATTGGGCTTGCTTTTCCCACTTTTGGGGTATTGCTTTACATATTTTTAACTATATCAAAATCCCTAAGGTTTGTACATATAAAAACCTTTGCCCAAATGTAATTGCTAATGGGCCTTTTTACATAAAATAACTTTGTACACATTTGCATATGTAATAATCTTGTACACATTTGTACATTCCATTAAGTTGAATCCTACATAAATTAAATTAAGCATATTTTCTCTATGATTATTAATTCATCAAAAATATGATAAAATATATACATGTAACATTATTCGCCTTGATATTCACTCTATGAAATGTCATAGTGGAGTAGATTTATACATTTCCTCGACACTCCGCATTGGCAAAAGTAGTGAAGCAACTATGTATTTTCTTTATGCTTATCTACCTATACTGAGACAGTGACTAAAATGTTTCCTTCTTGGTAGTTCATGCATTTCATGAATCGGCAAGAAGTAGCTGAAAGTGGCCACTTCTAGTTGTGAGACTGAGTACAGGTTGCATTCAGAGCTACTATGGAGTGTGTATGCCTTCATTATCTATTGGCAAATCTTGGTATTAGACAATCATCTTCTACCACCATTTTCACTGGCAGTCAGAGTGTATCAATAGTCACGCATAATGCAATCCTTCATACATAGACATACCACATTGAGGTACATTAACATTATGTTAGGAAAGGCTCCATGTAGGAGAGATTACCTTGACTTATGTGCCTACATAGGCCAATGTGGTAGATGGGTTTACCAAATCCCTTTCTAGGGAAAAGTTTGAGGCTTTCCGCAAGGCTTTGAATTTATTACCTCTACCACGGTACTTTGTTATACCTTGTACATGTTTATACCATTCACTTTAGAGGGGGTTTGTTAGCCTTGGAAGTCCTTGTGTGAATATCCCTATACATAGGCACTTTTTACCCTATGCTAGTAGGGGTTTTTACCACGTGTCAACACACTCTAGTGTGTTACCACGTCATCGCTAGGTCTAGGGCTACTAGTACTTTGTACTCCACTAATTTCATATCACTATATTGAGTACTTATAGCTATTGCTTATGGTCTCTCTCTCTCTCTCTCTCTCTCTCTCTCTCTCTCTCTCTCTCTCTCTCTCTCTCAGCTCGAAGAGTTGGCTAAAAATTGCTTAATAACCTAGGCCAACAATGGTGATAGGACACCTCAAGGGAAACCTTAAGGCACTTTGCAACCCTAAAACCCTCATCTATACCCTAGAGGAGGCATGGTTTGGTGTGTTATCTATCAAAGGAATCATACAAACATGAAGTGTCCAATGTTAAGACCTAAAAACAACAATAGGATTGTGCTCATTGCCAAAGTTATGGGAGTCATGACACTGCTCATTATTGGTACCAAGGTAACTGGCGCCCTCCACTACCTACACAAGGAAAGTCCTAGCCTTACCCACTCTAGAAAAATAGCCAACAACAGGCACAAAAAGAATTGCCTATGTATCTAAACCCTTTTTGAGAGGAATGTATAGACAATCCTGAATGCCATTGCCACCTTGTGTATAGTACCACCTCAATCAGCTCCCCCTAGGATAGCATCAATACAACAATATTTGGTGATATTACCTGTAGATACATAGAATCCTGATCAAGAGACCTATGAGTCATATGACTCACATGATTCATATAGTCAATACGATTCATATGGATGTCCGAAACTAACTCAAGAGGTTGACTACAATTCTTTGTTTGAATCTATGGTATAAGAAAGAGAATAAGATCTTAATAATATGGCATGTAAGCCACCTCTTCAATGTTTTCAGTGCAAGGGCACACACCTCATTACTAAGTGTCCACACAAAGCCTAAGTTCCAAGTGCAGCTCGACCATATAATCATGTACTGATCCAAACATCATACCATATGGTGGCACATGCTACAAATGTGGATTTGAGCATGCTTATAAGGATTTTTCCCATAGGACGAAAACCACCCCAGTGTGGTAGAGATTACTGTTGAAATATGCAAGTGAATGGGTGTGTGTGTGGGAACAAGCCCTTAGCAAGAGACTATAAAAGGGAGTTTGTAATTGAGTGGTAGTAGCGAAAAGGTGAGAGGTATCTACTAATGAGAGAATCAAGGGTAGCATTAGTGAATATAGGGGTGTGGAAAGTGTGAGATCCCTGTTCCCACCGAGCAACGGATTCACGATACTGGCAGCAGAAGTAGCACTCCTCGCGCGGGACAGGGGTCCCACATTCGGGGCCTCGCCCACGGATATCCGGACAAGAGACTAATCCGTCGGTTTGTCCAAAACCAAAACTGGAAAAACTCCCTTTACTCGGAAAGCATGGGCGATTCCACGAGGATAACTCTTTACTCTAACGTAGTCAAGATCATTACGGATCAACTGATCTGACTGCACCTTTAACGGTACTTGGTCAAATCAAGGTAGAAACTTGCACTTGGATCATTGGGATCAACGCTTTTTTCCCCATCAAGAGGCACAGCCGTTGATTCCTATCCATAGAACAATTTCTATCCGGGATTTACTTTATCTATCGTAAAAACAAAGTTGAGTCTCGATTTATGGATCCATCAGTCCAGCCTAACCCCATCCAATCCCATGGGTTAGCCAACCGCCCAACCACTGTAGTGATGGGATCCAATTTGGAATTTGGTTAGGTTTTGTCCCGGGTACCAAGGAAAAGAGTTCCAAGGCCCCCTAGCCGGAATTTCATGCAAACATAAAACTAGCCACACCACTTACACACCCAATATGAAAATTGCCTTTTTCTTAGCATCAGCTAACTTTAAAACAATCCTTTAATGAAACCATAGTACCACTGATCACAATCTCCCAATTTATCCAGTTGATTCATAATTTTCCATCATTCCTTCATCAGAGTATCTATGGCATCATTGGCAACTAGAACGCTCACCACCTGTCCACACAGAGGCCGTTTCCATAGTTCCTAGCCCATAATACTCGGCAATATAATCACTTATCAAGATGGACTCTCGTTGAAGATCAGCAAGATCAACCAACAGATCCATATAAAAGAGCCATGGACTCATCCGTTGAGGACCAGCAAGGTCAGTCAACCAGATCCATGCCCGGTTTCACAAAACAACTCTTACTCCTTGTTCCAATATCTTCCTCGACGCACGCATGGGTATCCTAGGCGACCCAGAGCCCGAGCACCGTATGGTCAGCACCCTCTAGGATCCTTCGCAGGTGACCTAGCGCTTCACTCATAGGCCGCTTCCTTGGTCCCTCATCCACCGTACCGGAAGCTCACCATTTTAATCGAACCGAGGCTGGTCAAGACCTCGGTCGACCTTGCTACGCGAGACGTCCTCCATTGACTCTCCGTTAGCAGTTGCAACTTTATCAGTTAGGTCTCCACGACCTTAATCACAAGACGGTCAAAATGCTTCCCCAGCATTCTTGACATAAAACAGCCATTTACAAACAGCATTTACAAACAGTTTACAAATACAGTTTCTATATTAACTCTCATTTTTTCACATTATCCCTCATTAATCCACATTACTTATTCCACATTCCATGTATATGTGTACTCATCCAATCACCTCCTTTTCCATCTCTTCACTTCAGATTCCTTCACATCACATATCATATATTCACATCCATATCCACATCCATACATCCACATTCACATCCATACATCCATATCTACATGCTTATCTCCATTTTCACATCCTCATTTATACATCCACATCCCATATCCACATTCATACTTACACATCCATATATCCACATCTACATCCACATACATACATACATCCACATCCACATTCCACATTCACATCTATACATCCACATCTACATTCACATTCACATACATCCACATCCACATTCCCATACATCCACATCTATACATCCACATTCACATCTACATTCACATTCACATACATCCACATCTACATTCACATTCACATACATCCACATCCCCATTCCCATTCACATCTATACATCCACATCTACATCCACATACATACATACATCCACATCCACATTCCACATTCACATCTATACATCCACATCTACATCCACATTCACATACATACATCCATTTTCACATTCCCATTTATATAACCCCATATACTTTCACATCTAATCTTTTACATCACATCCATTCTCGCCCTATCACAACCCATATACATCTTATCCTATCACATACACTTCTTACCTCATCCCCCCATACACATCTTAATTCATCTTATCACATCCTAACTTATTTCATAAGCATCTTATCACCTCTTATCACACCTCTTATCACATCCTATCACTTTCCATACGCATCTTATCAATTCTTATCACATCTCATACACCTCTTATCACATCTTATCACATTTCATATCTTTTTTTTTTTTAAAAGAGAATTCTTTTATTTGATATAAGATTTCTCTACACATTTATTTATACATAAATTCCATTTAAGGAGACTAACACTTTCGAAATTAAAATCAATCTTTTATGCATCTTCTTATGTATGATTTCAATTTGGTAGGGAATTATACTTTTAGAATAAAAGAATTTCTCTTATGCATCTAAGTTAAGCATAAAATCCATTTATGAGGAAAATCATACTTTTAGTATAAAAAGAATATCTTTTATGCATACCTATCTGCATGAAATCCAATATGATAAAAGTAACACTTTTGATATAAAATTTTTTCCTTTATGCATACTTCTATGCATGAAAATTAAAAATGATAAAAGTAACACTTTTGATATAAAAATTTTCCTTTATGCATACTTCTATGAATGAAAATTAAAAATGATAAAAGTAACACTTTTGATATAAAAATTTTCTTTTATGCATACTTTTATGTATGAAATAAAAATGATAAAAGTAACACTTTTGATATAAAAATTTATCCATTATGCATACTTCTATGCATGAAAATAAAAATGGTAAAAATAACACTTTTGATATAAAAATTTATCCTTTATGCATAATATTAAAATTCAATTTCTCCATGATTATAATGAAATTCTTTCAATTAATCTAGGATGATGATTCCTAGAATATGGTAGGAAGTCCTCTTTTTATGCTTTGAATGAAAATTTTTTATGCATAATTTTTATAAAAATTTTGCCATAGCTCCGCTGCTATGACTGATAAATCTCAATTTTTCTAAGGGATAAAGCTTATCATTAAGGAAATAATTAAAATGATTCTCTAATTGGATCCTCAATCCATAATGGATTGAATCATCAATATACATAAACTAAAAGCATAAGAAAAAGCCATTAATTTGGCCTCAAGCATAGCTTTACCTTGGGTTAAGGAAAAGCTTTATGAAAAGCTTGATTTGGATTGAGAATGGGTCATGAGTATGACCATTTCTTGAGTGAGAGAGAGAATTTACATAAGAATCATTAGAATTTAAACATAAATGAAAATTAACTTCAATAGCATTTATTAAATTATGTAACTCTTCACTACTATTCAAACTTCAATAGCATTTAAAAAAAAACCATACCAATTAAACTTCTCAAGCTTGAGAGGGGTTGAGAAGAGAGAAACATTGAGAAATTATAGAAAGATGAATATTCACTAATTACCTTACAACTTGCTTGATTCTTTGTTCACGGTAGAGGCCCCCAACCAATCAATTGGTTAAGTATGTTGATGGAGCCACTAATGGGGATTGAAGAAAGAGGGAAGCTCCAAAAACTAGTGAATTATTAAATGAATTCATAGTTCTTGGCTTAGGTGGAGTAGAGTAACGATGCATAAACACTATATATTTTTCAACAAGGGTGAGGCTTCTATTTATAGGAAAAATTGAGCTCCTAACCAAACAAACTGATTCTAGAATTTTCTAAATCAGTTTGGTCAATATTTGACCATTTTTAGGTCAGTTAAGCTAACTTTTTGGAACTAGACTTGAATGAGGAGAGAGGAGAGATGAAATATCTCAATTTTTATGAGTTTAAAACTCATTCAAGCATGTGAAATATGCACCTCCTTTAAAGAACTCCCCTTCCTTACATATGTCATATTTTTAATATTGCTCATAGTTTTTTACTAATAAACCTTGTACATTTTCAACTCTTCATCTTATGTGAAATATGCACCTCCTTTAAAGAACTCCCCTTCCTTACATATGTCATACTTTTAATATTGCTCATAATTTTTTATTAATAAACCTTGTACATTTTCAACTCTTCATCTTATGTGAAATATGCACCTCCTTTAAAGAACTCCTCTTCCTTACATATGTCATACTTTTAATATTGCTCATAGTTTTTTTTTTTACTAATAAACCTTGTACATTTTCAACTCTTCACCTCATGTGAGCATTTACTCATTTTTGGGTATTTTCTTTTTACAAGTTGGATTTATCTCCTCCCTACACATGGATTGATGCTATTGGTCCATAGGAACCTTAATTGGACCATAGTCTAAAGATTTCTGAAAATCTAGACCCTTAGGCTAAGGTTCTTTATAGCTATTTTCAATTAATTCCAATTGCACATTGGAAAATTCTTTTTGAATTTCTGTTTCAGGGAAACTCATCTGAATTAGAAGAGATATTTTTCTATCCAAAAATATTCAAAATCTGAATATTCTCTCTCTAGAATATTTTTCTCTCTCTAGGCTAAAACAGATAGAAACAAGGTCTTTATATTTCTGAAGAGGGATTGATTACAGGGAAAGATACTAGACATCAAAAAGGGGTG
Organism: Cibotium barometz; assembly: GCF_041138505.1. Classification (NCBI taxonomy): domain Eukaryota; kingdom Viridiplantae; phylum Streptophyta; class Polypodiopsida; order Cyatheales; family Cibotiaceae; genus Cibotium; species Cibotium barometz. Next base: position 6,057,997 of record NC_141050.1, on the reverse strand, counting down.
GGGGAGGAATCTTACATTCTACCCCACTTAAAAAAATGCGAGATGTCCTCATCTCGCAAACTGGGATAATTTCGCAAGATGCACGAATATGAGACTTAGAGAAAAATTTTAATTAAGATTAACCACCAAGATAAGTCTTAAAGAGAGCAAGATTCAAAATACGAACAAGATTTAAACTTTATTCATTCTCGGAACTTATACAGTAAAGATAGAGGAACTCTTTACACTTCCATAAGCCCGTCCATCATATGGTCACAAAAGCAGTCCTCACAAGCTGCACAAGTATAAGGTAACTCATCTATGGGAATGATTCTGTGGGTTATTGCTGCGCCTATCTCAGTGGTATGAGGTGTTCTAAGAAAAGGACCTCTGAGAGGCAAGCCAAAAACGGGGTAAAGGCATATCTTCTCATGAGGAAGAAAACACGCCAGTAAGAAGACCCGCTCAGAAAACCCAGGATGCCTTGATCTCATGACGCAGTAGTATCGGGGACCCAAACCCAAAGCTTCAATAACCATGGCCAAGCGGACATTGTTACGAAAGTGCTGCTGACCCCAGGGTGTTACCCTAGTTATGTCTTGATAGGTCCGCCATTTTGTCTGCGCTACAGAAGTTCCCAAGTGAGGGAAAAGTGAGCGCTCATACTGCTCTATAAAATCTTTCTTCACAGACTCCCTTGCGTCTTGAAGGTGAGAAATCATCATGGATAAAACTAATTCTTGTTGCCAAGCCATGAAGGAGATTAAGAAAGAAAGGAGATCGATGGAAGTAAGATTACTGTGAACGACAAGTAAAAGTTATGACTTATATAAAGGAAGGAGCTAGCATAACTTAGAAGCCAACGGTAACTTGCCACTGAAGTTTTACCGTCTTTCCATGATTTGGGTTTGGCACATTTTTCTATAGAAGGCATTCAAACTTTGAGATGAGGAGATAAAAGAAGCTCGTAAGCTAAATCACCTACTTTCTTTGGTCCACAATATCTGGGAGATAACTTCTTCCCAAGAGATAAAGAACTTCTTTTGGGCCGTACTCGAATGAAGACCAAAACCTTGATATCCAAAACATCGATTCTCCTTCTGAACTCATTGTTCTGAATCTTAAAACAGGTGGGACTCTTGAGAAGTATTCAGGAAAAAGGTTCTTCTTTTTTTAAACAGAATCTTTCTTTTATTTTAGAGAGAGAATAATTATAAGATCAGAAAGGGAGATTCTTACTCCTGTATACCTCTAAGGCTGGGGGAGAATCTTACATTCTACCCCACTTGAAAAGTGCGAGATGTCCTCATCTCGCAAGGTAGAGGACAACTCTTTTTCTTAAGATCCAATTTATTCTGGGGTTCCTTATATTCTGGTCAACCCAACAGAATACGGGGATAATTATCCCTTATATAGAACTCATCATTAAATAACAATTCATTCAGATCATATCATTCATATCTTTAACACGATAATGGTCCATTAGTCTGAAAATTTTCCTTCAGAACATTCCTCCACAGGAATTTTAGTTAAGCAAGTTCTCAATTTGTCATCCCTTAACTTAATCTACCGTCTCAAGTGTTAACAGTAGCAATCTGACAGCACAATCCACTAATCTCATAGTGATTTACTGAAATCATTATCATCATTCCAGTTATGAATATCATCACTGGGACTCGTCCCATTCATCCTCATTGTGGTTTCGCTCAGCTTATTACATTTCAACTAAATTTCGAAAATCGTCATTTTTCAATCAGAATCCAATTCAATTCATCAATTCTCAAACAGAATTAAAAATCATATCAACCACATTCGAAATCATCATCTGGATAGCATTAACGCTTATAATTTCAAGTCTTAGATTTACTCGTATATACTATCGGTAAAGAGCTGCAGTTATACCCTTGGTATATACGGATAGTCATGATACTCGAAACTATAAGGTAAATACCATCATGTCTAGGTCTCAAGCAAGTCAGGGTTCCATACAATTGCGGTACTTCCAATCGAAGACCCAATTACTAATTTACAAATTTCAATTTGAATTAACAATTTGTATGAATTATATCAAACAATTACAACCTTTTTGTGCGTCTTGATAAACTTTTGACATAATTTGCTCCTCAGTTGATCTTATTGGAGATCTATGACTTAAGTCTGATAAATAGATTTTTCTTTATCCGATCGTCCGTAAAAAAAACATTTGTATATTTATATACAAGTTGCAATAATTACATAGAGTGGTTCGGCTCCAAAATTCAAAATCTCTTCGAGAGACGTATAAGACGACGGTACTGGGCCATAGTCATGCCCTGTTACATAAGTTCTCTAACTGCGAAGGAAATTATTATTTTCTCCTTAGGGATAAATCGACTAAGGAGTCTATAAATTTGACATGAAAGTCTGAAATTTTGAGGTGTCGAATGATATAGAATGACACCACGCACCATTTTCAGCTTTAACAGGATCATAGTCAATGAGAGATTCTGCCACAGCATTGTACGGCGGTTGCAATGAGCGTGGACATATTGCCCTGCAACCCACTTATGTTGTATTCTCTCCACTGGGGTAGGAAAATATAAATCCTTGAAATGGCGTGCAAGTCTTACTCGGCTTGTTTGAGTTGAAGCGGAAGAGATGAGATGCTCGAAGGCAAATGCAATCATATCTTGAGACTGGGTGAGGTCGGGAATACCAGATAAATGTGGAACTTCCATCTATAAAAACAATTTCTTTGATTAAAATTTCTTCATTAAAGAAGCTTACGGGATGAAAATACATTATGAAAATGCTGTTTCTGAATTCTTATTACCAATTTCAGATAAGAATTTAATTATCTTTATTAGCTTTCAAAAGCGGCTCTGATACCAACTGTGAGATCCCTGTTCCCACCGAGCAACGGATTCACGATACTGGCAGCGGAAGTAGCACTCCTCGCGCGGGACAGGGGTCCCACATTCGGGGCCTCGCCCACGGATATCCGGACAAGAGACTAATCCGTCGGTTTGTCCAAAACCAAAACTGGAAAAACTCCCTTTACTCGGAAAGCATGGGCGATTCCACGAGGATAACTCTTTACTCTAACGTAGTCAAGATCATTACGGATCAACTGATCTGACTGCACCTTTAACGGTACTTGGTCAAATCAAGGTAGAAACTTGCACTTGGATCATTGGGATCAACGCTTTTTTCCCCATCAAGAGGCACAGCCGTTGATTCCTATCCATAGAACAATTTCTATCCGGGATTTACTTTATCTATCGTAAAAACAAAGTTGAGTCTCGATTTATGGATCCATCAGTCCAGCCTAACCCCATCCAATCCCATGGGTTAGCCAACCGCCCAACCACTGTAGTGATGGGATCCAATTTGGAATTTGGTTAGGTTTTGTCCCGGGTACCAAGGAAAAGAGTTCCAAGGCCCCCTAGCCGGAATTTCATGCAAACATAAAACTAGCCACACCACTTACACACCCAATATGAAAATTGCCTTTTTCTTAGCATCAGCTAACTTTAAAACAATCCTTTAATGAAACCATAGTACCACTGATCACAATCTCCCAATTTATCCAGTTGATTCATAATTTTCCATCATTCCTTCATCAGAGTATCTATGGCATCATTGGCAACTAGAACGCTCACCACCTGTCCACACAGAGGCCGTTTCCATAGTTCCTAGCCCATAATACTCGGCAATATAATCACTTATCAAGATGGACTCTCGTTGAAGATCAGCAAGATCAACCAACAGATCCATATAAAAGAGCCATGGACTCATCCGTTGAGGACCAGCAAGGTCAGTCAACCAGATCCATGCCCGGTTTCACAAAACAACTCTTACTCCTTGTTCCAATATCTTCCTCGACGCACGCGTGGGTATCCTAGGCGACCCAGAGCCCGAGCACCGTATGGTCAGCACCCTCTAGGATCCTTCGCAGGTGACCTAGCGCTTCACTCATAGGCCGCTTCCTTGGTCCCTCATCCACCGTACCGGAAGCTCACCATTTTAATCGAACCGAGGCTGGTCAAGACCTCGGTCGACCTTGCTACGCGAGACGTCCTCCATTGACTCTCCGTCAGCAGTTGCAACTTTATCAGTTAGGTCTCCACGACCTTAATCACAAGACGGTCAAAATGCTTCCCCAGCATTCTTGACATAAAACAGCCATTTACAAACAGCATTTACAAACAGTTTACAAATACAGTTTCTATATTAACTCTCATTTTTCCACATTATCCCTCATTAATCCACATTACTTATTCCACATTCCATGTATATGTGTACTCATCCAATCACCTCCTTTTCCATCTCTTCACTTCAGATTCCTTCACATCACATATCATATATTCACATCCATATCCACATCCATACATCCACATTCACATCCATACATCCACATCTACATGCTTATCTCCATTTTCACATCCTCATTTATACATCCACATCCCATATCCACATTCATACTTACACATCCATATATCCACATCTACATCCACATACATACATACATCCACATCCACATTCCACATTCACATCTATACATCCACATCTACATTCACATTCACATACATCCACATCCACATTCCCATACATCCACATCTATACATCCACATTCACATCTACATTCACATTCACATACGTAGTCAAGATCATTTCTGATCGAGATGATCCCATTACATCTATAAGATACTTAGTCAGTTCAAGGAAGAAACTTGCACTTGGATCATTGGGATCAACGCTTTTTTCCCCATCAAGAGGCACAGCCGTTGATTCCTATCCATAGAACAATTTCTATCCGGGATTTACTTTATCTATCGTAAAAACAAAGTTGAGTCTCGATTTATGGATCCATCAGTCCAGCCTAACCCCATCCAATCCCATGGGTTAGCCAACCGCCCAACCACTGTAGTGATGGGATCCAATTTGGAATTTGGTTAGGTTTTGTCCCGGGTACCAAGGAAAAGAGTTCCAAGGCCCCCTAGCCGGAATTTCATGCAAACATAAAACTAGCCACACCACTTACACACCCAATATGAAAATTGCCTTTTTCTTAGCATCAGCTAACTTTAAAACAATCCTTTAATGAAACCATAGTACCACTGATCACAATCTCCCAATTTATCCAGTTGATTCATAATTTTCCATCATTCCTTCATCAGAGTATCTATGGCATCATTGGCAACTAGAACGCTCACCACCTGTCCACACAGAGGCCGTTTCCATAGTTCCTAGCCCATAATACTCGGCAATATAATCACTTATCAAGATGGACTCTCGTTGAAGATCAGCAAGATCAACCAACAGATCCATATAAAAGAGCCATGGACTCATCCGTTGAGGACCAGCAAGGTCAGTCAACCAGATCCATGCCCGGTTTCACAAAACAACTCTTACTCCTTGTTCCAATATCTTCCTCGACGCACGCGTGGGTATCCTAGGCGACCCAGAGCCCGAGCACCGTATGGTCAGCACCCTCTAGGATCCTTCGCAGGTGACCTAGCGCTTCACTCATAGGCCGCTTCCTTGGTCCCTCATCCACCGTACCGGAAGCTCACCATTTTAATCGAACCGAGGCTGGTCAAGACCTCGGTCGACCTTGCTACGCGAGACGTCCTCCATTGACTCTCCGTCAGCAGTTGCAACTTTATCAGTTAGGTCTCCACGACCTTAATCACAAGACGGTCAAAATGCTTCCCCAGCATTCTTGACATAAAACAGCCATTTACAAACAGCATTTACAAACAGTTTACAAATACAGTTTCTATATTAACTCTCATTTTTCCACATTATCCCTCATTAATCCACATTACTTATTCCACATTCCATGTATATGTGTACTCATCCAATCACCTCCTTTTCCATCTCTTCACTTCAGATTCCTTCACATCACATATCATATATTCACATCCATATCCACATCCATACATCCACATTCACATCCATACATCCACATCTACATGCTTATAAAGATTCCTCCCCCACCCCTTTTTGATGTCTAGTATCTTTCCCTGTAGTTCTTCTCGGACGAGAATGGACGGCCGTAATTTGATTGGGACTCAAGAACTGCGACCTTGTAAAAAGTAGCCTTGGGATAGTTAATCATTGTGTGATGTGACAAAAGAGGACTTCTTCGATGAGGGAATGAAGCCCATTAGCTTTGATATATTGAGGCCATAGATTCTTATGTCGACTTTTGCCACCAATGAAGAGGAAGACTAGAAAGCGAAGCGTGGTCGTGATCATAGAAATTGGTCTCAAATAAAACATGGGAGAGCTAGCCATAACCTAATGTCTCATGAGACAGCGTGAGATACAACAACCATCATTGACTCCCACAAGAGTCCACGCGGAAGGAAAGAACTCGTTCTTCCAAACCACATGCATAGGAGCTTTCACTACTATGTCTCACATTGGGAATAACCCCTTGGAAGGGAAGTTTTTTTTTATTATGCCTGTAGTTCTTGGACGAGGATGGATGGGCATAATTTGATTGGGACTCAAGAACTACTACCTTGTGAGTAGCCTTCGGATATCGGTAATAATCATTCTGATGTGACCAATGAGGAGCCCATGTAGTACTTCTTGGACGAGGGAATGAAGAGCATTAGCTTTGATATGTTGAGGCCATAGACCTCTCATGTGGACTTTTGCCACACCAATGGAATAGAGAGCTCAATATTTTTCAGGTTCTGATCAAGTTAATGGCCACATAGTGATCTGAACCCTTAGGTTTAGAAGAATCTAGAAAACTCTCACTCTGCCAAGAAGAGCAGTAAATAAATCTTTAGCAAAGGCTAAAAAAGAAGTTAAGGCTAGCAAAGCCAGGCTTCGTAATTGCTCCACCTCCGCCGTTAGCATGGCCCAAGTAATTAACCTAGAAGAGGAAGACTGGGAGGTGAAGTGTGCTAGAATATGGTTTTGCATGACCATAGAAATTAGTCTCAATTAAAACATGAGAGAGCTAGCCATAACCTAATGTCTCATGAAACAATGTGAGACATAGTAGTGAAAGCTCCTATGCATGTGGTTTGGAAGAACGAGTTCTTTCCTTCCGCGTGGACTCTTGTGGGAGTCAATGATGGTTGTTGTATCTCACGCTGTCTCATGAGACATTAGGTTATGGCTAGCTCTCCCATGTTTTATTTGAGACCAATTTCTATGATCACGACCACGCTTCGCTTTCTAGTCTTCCTCTTCATTGGTGGCAAAAGTCGACATAAGAATCTATGGCCTCAATATATCAAAGCTAATGGGCTTCATTCCCTCATCGAAGAAGTCCTCTTTTGTCACATCACACAATGATTAACTATCCCAAGGCTACTTTTTACAAGGTCGCAGTTCTTGAGTCCCAATCAAATTACGGCCGTCCATTCTCGTCCGAGAAGAACTACAGGGAAAGATACTAGACATCAAAAAGGGGTGGGGGAGGAATCTTACATTGGATAAAACTAATTCCTATTGCCAAGCCATGAAGGAGATTAAGAAAGAAAGGAGATCGATGGAAGTAAGATTACTGTGAACGACAAGTAAAAGTTACGACTTATATAAAGGAAGGAGCTAGCATAACTTAGAAGCCAACGGTAACTTGCCACTGAAGTTTTACCGTCTTTCCATGATTTGGGTTTGGCACATTTTTCTATAGAAGGCATTCAAACTTTGAGATGAGGAGATAAAAGAAGCTCGTAAGCTAAATCACCTACTTTCTTTGGTCCACAATATCTGGGAGATAACTTCTTCCCAAGAGATAAAGAACTTCTTTTGGGCCGTACTCGAATGAAGACCAAAACCTTGATATCCAAAACATCGATTCTCCTTCTGAACTCATTGTTCTGAATCTTAAAACAGGTGGGACTCTTGAGAAGTATTCAGGAAAAAGGTTCTTCTTTTTTTAAACAGAATCTTTCTTTTATTTTAGAGAGAGAATAATTATAAGATCAGAAAGGGAGATTCTTACTCCTGTATACCTCTAAGGCTGGGGGAGAATCTTACAGAAAGATTCTAGGAAAAGGTTCCCCCAGCAGATGTAGGGGAGGTGGCACAAATCAAGGAGAAATCAGTGGTATTAGATGATTGGCATCTTGTGGATGTACAACCTATAAATTAAGGCATTGGCTTGATGAGAATTTGCTAGTTTTGGAGTATCCATGCCTACATTAAGCTGTCATTTAATTGTTAGAATTTCGTGGTGCTCATGCTAGTTTTTGAGTATCCGTGCCTACATTAGTTTTTGAGTATCCATGCCTACATTAAGCTGTCATTTTATTGTTAGAATTTCATGGTGCTCATGCTACATCAAATATGTGGAGGAGAGAGACTCACAAAATAAAAGAAAATATATTGCTTATTAAGTTGCTCAAAATACAACTAGGCTTCTTGCTCCATACAAAAATGCCGTCTAGCTCCACCTTTAAATAGGTGAGCTAGTGGACCATAAGTCCATTCACACACACACCCTTCTACTCCCCTTTTACAAAACCTTAGTCTCTTAGTACCCCCCTCAGTACCAACTATGAAAGAAAATTGGAATAGGTGGTATTGAACATAGGTTGCCTTTATAACATTAGGCGTACAAGGTTAGGAATATAGGTGTGGTTACATTGAGATTTAAAATAATTTCTCAGTGGAGTTAGAGGCTGATACAAAGTTAGCTTCTGACTCTTTGTTAGGACATTTAGAAGTGATATGTCCCGTTTGTTTACACTTGTTACATTTCATTTTGTTGGGATATTTGATTCAACAATTATTTTCCAAATGACCCACCTTTTTGCAATGGACACATCTTACTTTGATCACTTGATGTGACAAAGCTTGTTCGATATTCGATAAAGTTGTTGCATTTGAAGATTCGGCTCCTCCCTTTGGCCTCTGTTCTTCATCAAGACAAGATTGAATAACTCCTTCAAGGGTGGGATTAGGTATGTTCTTTAGTGTGGTGGTGTACACCTTGACTGCTTTTAGCAAAACAGCCACTACATCATCTTCATCCATTCTCGCATTCACTGATGCAAGTTGAGCCATAAGGCCCTTTAAGTGAGAGATGAAGGCTCCAATGCCACTCCCTCTTTGAGTTCCAATCTAAAAGATTCAATTTTAAGTGAGATCTTGGAATTCTTACCATGAGCTCCATAGAGCTTATCAAGCTCATCCCATTTCTCCTTTGCAGAGTTAGAAGCTGGTCCACATGGTGAATGAGAGCCTCATCAAGATGGAGCATGATGATGGCTTGTTCCCTCTCATCATCTTCAATATCTTCAGCCTTAGTTTGATCAATAACTTTAGTGCCGGAGATGAATGGCCAAAAACCTTTGGACATCATCTTGTACTTGACAAGAACTTGCCAAGTGTGGAAACTCTCTCCTGAGAACTTCTTAATTTGAGTGTTGTCCTTTGACATTGGGTATTGAAAGAAGGGATGGGATGGATTATATGTAGTCATGGATAGATTAATAAAGGTGGCACATCTCATCGTTACAAACATTAAGTACATGTGGCATCTATGGCAACCAAGCAACCAAGCAATTTTTGGAGTTTGTGTTCCAATTGCATGGTATGCAGCAACAAGTTGTTAGTGACCGTTATGTTCATGAGCTCATTTTGGAGGACTCTATTTGAGACCATGGGAACCAAGTTGACTCCTAGTATGACTTATCATCCCAAAACTAATGGTCAAATAAAAAGGGTAAATAAGTGGGTGGAGACTTATTTGAGACGCCTTCCATGAGACACAACATTGATTGGTTTCCTCTTGCTATTTTTTCTTACAATAGTACTTATCAAGCATTGGTATGTTGGCAGTGAGTCCACAACAACATATACTTTTTCTTTGCACATATTTTGTAGATTTTCCTTCTCCAGTCTTGCTCAGAGAGATCTATAAGCTTTGGGGTGGCCTTCTACAACTTAATTTCCATAGCACACTTAGGACCTAAATGCCAATATGTACATGCTTTGATGTATATGTATACACTTAGAATAGGTAAGGGCTAAAGAAAACTCCTGGGCTTATGTGTTGCATCTTTGTTATGCTAACAAGGCATACACTTTGACACATATCCTTCCACACCCCTTTCTAATAAAATATGTTCCTTATCTTGTAATAGGTCTTAAAAATACCCAAATTCCCTTAAATAGGAGTTGAATGCATTTCTTCCATCACCTTTTGCTTGTATTTGGACTTAGACACATGGTAAACTCTTTCTTTGTAATACAAGAGACCATTTTGAAGTTTAAAATGAACCAAGTCCTCATGAGAACCATGGTGTAATTTTTGTAATAGTTATGATTCTTCCTCAGCCAAGAGATACTCCTTTTGAATGTCCATGATCCAATCCCTATGCACTTTGCAGGTGGTTAACAAAGAGAATACTCACATCTAGAAATCACATTCTCTTTGGCCTTTTTGTATGTAATTTCAAAGTCATAATCTTACAGTATAGCCAACCATGATCGCCTTTCCTTAGGAGACAAATTTGGTTTGAGAGAGAGAATACCTCAACACACAATGATCACTCCTCACATAGAAGTGACTCACATAATGATAATGGTGCCATTTCTTGATAACATGTAAATTAGAAACCATCTCTTGGTCATACACATGAATTTGCATCTCATTACAACTCAACTTGTGGCTCTCATAAGCAGTCACACTATGATCTTGGTACAAAACTTCCCCAATTCCTTTCCCACATACATCGGCCCTCACTGTGAATGGTTTAGTGAAATCCAAGAAAACCAAAATAGGGGCTATTTGTGAGAAGATTTTTAGCTCCTAAAATCTATTTCATCCCAAAAGAAGGGTTATTTTTTGAGCTTGTTGAGTGGGGTTGCGATTTTTGTACCTCTTCATGAACCACCTATAAAAAGATAAGCCCAACTTTTGCATACCTCTTCATAAACCTCCTATAGAAAGATGATAAGCCCAACTTTTGCATACCTCTTCATAAACCTCATATAGAAAGATGATAAGCCCAAAAATATCCTTAGTTGAGTTGTATTTGTTGGTGTAGGCCACTTTTGTGCACACTTAACTTTCTTCGGACCCACCATGATGCCCTCCTTGCACACAATGTGACCAAGATACTCGCCTTCTTAAGTAATAAAAGTACAGTTTCTCTCCTTTATTTTCTCTCCTTTGTATACAAGTGGTTGCTCTTCAACACCTCAAGCGCTTCTCTAACATGCATCAAATGTTCATCCTCTTCCTTTCTATATATGAGGATATCATCATGAGGATATCATCAAAGAACACCTGAACAAACTGGAATAGGAAGGGCTATATTATTTTGTTCATCAAAGATTGAAAAGTCACGGGAACATTGCGTAACCCAAATGTCACCACCATAAAATTAATTAGCCCTCTTTCCATTCTAAATCTTGTTTTGAACTCATCACCCTCCTTCATTCTAACTTGATGGTGCTGCGACCTCAAATCAATCTTGATGGTGCTGCGACCTCAAATCAATCTTAGACAACTACTTGACATCATTGAGTTCATTAAGAAGATCATCCACACAAGGTATGGGAAATATATTCTTGATGGTGACCTTGTTGAGATCACAATAATCAATGCACATACAGAATGTTCCGTCTTTCTTCTTGACAAAAAGTATGGGTGAAGAAAATGGTAATTGGTTTGGTTATATATTCTTGATGGTGGTGACCTTGTTGAGATCACGATAAACAATGCACATATGGAATGTCCCATCTTTTTTCTTGACCAAAAGTACGTGTGAATCAAATGGTAATTGACTTGGTTCCACCCATCCTGTATCCAAAATCTCCTTAACTTTCCTTCTTGTAATTGACTTGGTTCCACACATCCTGTATCCAAAATCTCCTTAACTTTCCTTGCTACCTTATCTTTTTTGACCTTAGAGAGTCTATATGGTGGCTTGTAGTGACCGCCTTTGCATTTGGATCAAGCTCAATACCATGATCAACATCTCTCTTTGGTAGTAGGCTTTAGGCCTTTCAAACACTTCTTTGTGCTCTTGTAAAAGCTGAGCCATGCCCTCATGCATTATTTTCTCTTGCCCATCAATAGCCTCATCTTTGTAAAACTATAATACATAATCACAATCTATTTTCATGAGCTCATACTTGCTTTTTACCATTGATTAATGTCAACTTGAAAAAGCAAGATCCCCTCAATGTGATATAGCATTCTTCATGGATAAAACTTATGAACTCTTGTTGTGCAAGATAGTGTTTGTTTTGTCGTATTTTGTTGGAGTGGATCATAAGTTGGACTGCATACTACTCTAAGGGGGATCCTTTGATTTGAATAGAAGAAGAAAGTCCTTGAATGAATGTATTAAAGTTTATGTTCTCAACAACCTTAAAGCTTCATGGTTAGAGTTGTCTTAAACTATATTATACTTTTTGTGGTATTTTAAAGGAGTGGATCTTAAGTCATAGTCCATCCTAGTCTAATATGGCTCTTTTGATTTGAATATAAGAAGATTAGGAAAGTGTCTTAATGATTTTATTAAGGTAAGTTATGTTCACCAACCATAAACCTTTGTGGCAAGAGTTTTCTTAAACTTTAGTGTACTTTTTATGGTACTTTATTGGACTAGAATGTAAGTTGGTGTGCATCCTTATTATATCGAGTCATGCAAGACCACTTTGAGCATTGTTTATGATTGACAGATGCCTGATGGAGACTTTTTCATATACATAAGGACTATACACCCGTCATGATTCTCTATTATTATGTGCTCATTTGAGGCCATGTACAACTTTGGACACATTCTAACATTTTGGGTGCATGGTGATCATGTTCTACGTGTCTTGTTTGCTAGAATTATAGAATGACACTAGGGCACTTTGACACACCTTGTGCTTCACTAGAACTTAGCGCCCATGCTGGAATGGCCCTATGGCCATTCTAGAACTCCTTGCAATTTAGAAAACAATTAATGTGCATGGTAGAGTGGCCCTAGGGCCATTCCATACCCTTTTGCTACATTATTGGATATAGAATGGCCCTAGAGCCATTCCATGTCCTTTATGCTACATTCAAGAAAGAGTGTGTGTGGTAGAATGGCCCTAGGGTCATTCAATAATCTACAACTCACACACACACACACTCACTCACTCACTCACACAAGGAATCTAAAAATAATTATGTTATAACATGAGTAATAGGAGATCTTTTTCATATGAATTCTAGTATATTCATTATATATATAGGATATGTCCCATTTAACATTATAATAATTTAAACAAAACCATGCATACATGAATGCTTTATATTTCTCTCTCTCTCTCTCTCTCTCTCTCTCTCTCTCTCTCTCTCTACATATACACAAACACACACACACTCACTCACTCACATACAAGGCATATTTTAAATAAACTTATGCTATAACATGAGTGACTAGGAGATATTTTTCATATGAATTCTAGTATTGTCATTAAAGTTTATAGGATATTCCCCATTTAAGGTTATAATAGTTTAAACAAAACCATGTATACCTGTACTTTTTATATTATTCTTGCTAGGTAAATGCTGGGCCTTAAAATTCACACATGGATACAAATTCCATTGACATTTATAGGATATGTCCCAGTAAAGGTTATAAAAATTTAAACAAAACCATGTATACACACCCTTTTTATATTATCCTCCCTAGGTAGGTGATATTGGTTGTTTTTATTGGATTCAAAGCCTCAAAGTTTCAAAGTCACAATATTATATAGAGGATAAGATCTTAGTTATGCGAGTACAAGAGATCTAGATACTTAAGTTTATGAACACACGTGTTATGGAGGGTTTATATATAGTGAACCCCCGGAGTGTGATGGTTACAAAGGCGCAATGAGCGAAGGGACCAATTTTTTGCAACTTATAAAAATTAAAATTGGAAAAAATGTCAATAGATAACAAAAATGTATTCATTATCTCATCCAACTTATCTTTATGTTTTTGAAACTCTTGTAGTAGCATATAGAATTTGATGTGCCATTTATAAGGATAGCATTGGATATTGAAAGAGGCATGCCTGATTCACTAAACATGTTAGAATAAGAAAAATATACATTTACAATATGCCATTTATTTCTCGCGAAGCACCCTACCATTGTAGAATTTGATTTTTCTTTAAATAGAGAGGAAGCGATGTGAGGGTGTTGGACCCATCCTTTTAATTTCTCCTTTATTCATATCATGATGCATGTGAGCGACCACACTTATGTGATCCACTAGTTATGGCTAAAAGAGAGAGAAAAGAAAGTAGCATAATTGAAAAACAATTAAAATGTAGCATGAGATGATGATAGTAATTCTCTCTTAGAAAAACAAGCTTGAGATACCCATTTGTACAAATAAGGCCTACCACCTTCTAGTGTTTCTATTGTAAATACTATTTAGATAGTATACTTTTACAAAGTGACTTACAAAAATTATCAATAGTAGCCATAACAAACCAACATGTAAGAAAGTCCCCATTAAAGCCATGACATTGAGCTTTTGTTCAACAATCTCAATCTTCTAAAATGGAACAAAAGATATATACATAATTTTATTATTTCTATGTAAAATCCAAATCTACACATAAATTACATGACAAGAAAATAGCTACTCACATTTATAACATAAAAAGCTACTCACATTTATAACAAAAACTCAAGTTCTTATTTTGAAGAGATTATTACACTCAAGGACATATGAATAACATTTAACAAAATCAAGTCTTATAATAGGAGATATACTAATGTGTCAAAACACAAATCTTGATACTTTCTTTATACTTTTATGTTTCTCGTGTTAAAAGGTCATTAAACTTTTACTGACATAAAATTTTCCTTCTATCTATTTCTATCCAATCTCTAAATAAGACCTTGCACATTAATTATTTAGAGAGAGAGAGAGAGAGACAGAGACAGAGACAGAGAGATTGTACAATATTCCATCATATACATAATCTCTAACAATGTTCTTCCCATATTTAGAAAATTAATATTTTTATGAGTCTTTTCTTTCACTGTTTGGATATGAAGAAACTTTTTCTGTGGACCCTACTTTTGTCAATGTACTTGCAAGATTTAAATTACTATAAAAAACTCATGTGAAGAACCACTCGTATTAAAATAGCAATTCTTATGGATGTTAACTCTTCTAGGTTGTTGTTTGTTAAGACCTAGAGTCCACCTAATTTACTCTTTGCAAAGTCCACATAGATTTCTCTTACTTGGGTCATACATTCAACCATGTTGTGAATGTAACATCTACTTTCTTGTCACTTGGGTGCAGTTGCGATTTTTTTGCAATCACGTGGTTTGCATAATGTCTAAATTTACGTTATGTAGATGCATGTCTTTCATGACTAAATAAATTTTTATCTTTAGTAGGGAGTGATTTAACTTTCATATACTTTGGAATTCACACACCATCAAGGCCAAACAAAACGCATGGCATAAATAACAACTCTATACAACCACCACCACTCAACTTGCTTTGGGTGGTGGTGTATGCAATGGAACTAAAAAGGGTATCAAAGGTGAGTAGCATTAGAGAGATCCACGATATATAGGTAGGCAAAAATATATGACTAAGATAGACAAAAACATATAACTTAATCCATATATATCAATCAAGACACATCCAAACCAAGTTCCAAATTCATGCAAACAAAACATCTAGGAAATATTTAGTATCTACCCTTGATTAAGCCTTTCTTGGAAGGCTCTGAATGTCCTTACATAAGGTAAGATAAAAAAGATTTTTAGAAAAACATGACTTTTAAGTCTGCATAATTGATATGTGGGAACATATAATCACCACAATAATCCACCACATCAAATAGAGGTAGTTAATAAAGCTTTTAGAAGAGTAGTCACATCCTAGAATCACTACAATATTCCATCACATAAAATAGAGGTAGTTAATAAAGCTTTTAGAAGAGTAGTCACATACTAGAATAATATCCTTCAAGAAGAATATGCTAGTGCAACTGTACACATTTTGGAGGCTTGTTGTAGCTTTGATGGCATTACATCTATGATAAGGATAACTTGTGGTATTACTCCACATTGGATGGAAACAACTCCAACCTAGGACCATGGCAATAATGGTGAGATGTTAGAAACATGTTTCATTATCGTATTAAACTTGAGAGCATGAAAATAATGGAGATGTTTAGAAACATGGTTCATTATTGTATTAAACTTTGTAAATTGAAGGCTTCAAAATAAAATTAGAAGGCATAAGTACTCAAGATACCAATAAGCCACATTAAACTTTGTAAATTGAAGGCTTCAAAATAAAATTAGAAGGCATAAGTACTCAAGATACCAATAAGCCACATTATCTTCTTGGGTTGATTTTGGAGATTCTTGGGTTGATTTTGCAACTACTATTTCTATAGACACTCTTGGATGGTATAAATTATCATTTAGACATGCTTGGATGGTATAAGTGCTCAAACCCAATGAGGGAAAATTATCCCCTATATAAATAGCCTTGGAAAGCTACATATGTCCATGAAACATTCATAAGCTCACCTATGTTTCTTCATCACATAAGTTTGTCCAACAATCAATCATAACTTCATACCTTGAGTTTGAGAAGATGTTTTTCTTCTTGAAGAAGGTCTTCCTATCAATCAAAGATACCAAAAAAAAATGCAACACATCACACAAATTACTTTTAAGATTTTCAACAAAATCCACATTTTTTATTACTTTTAATATTTTCACCAAATTCCATATGATGTTGATGCTATCACAATGGACCACATTTACTCACCCACTCATGTCACTCAAGTAACACATTCAAATTATGCTCATTATGGGTCATTCTTAGAACCCCATGCATTATCCTAGAATCTCATCCACTTAAAGACCTCTTATGCAGCCTAGCAATGCTTATTGTCATTGCAATAGTAGTTGGGTGTTGGGGACCTTCAAACTATCACAACTATCATTTTTTTGAGGTAGATAAAGCAAAATAGAAATAGAATATAGAAACTTCTTTGAACTGACACCCAATGAGGGTATGACAATTCCTACTCAAAAACTTATCATATATATAGTTTTTTTAGTGGGTACGTTGTGGTAGGTAAGTCTCATAGTAGTACCTCAATGCCTCATGAGGGAGTACTTTGTTGTTATCATGCTCCTAACAAGTTTGGCGAGGTAATGCCTTAGGTGGGTAGCAAAACCCTATGACAACGGTGAGAGATAAGCTAATGATAAATGTTTCTATGTTCATGTCTATGGGTGGAATTCTGAGGTCATGTTTGTCCTCGACTTGAAAAACAAGATCAAATACATAAAGTTGTTTTCCAACACCAAAATATTAGGGCCTCTAGATGTTACAATCTAGAGTGAGTTATGGCTATATGAACATATAAGAAGTATTTCACTAAAAAGAGACATCTTATGAAGATATCTATTTCTGAGAATGTAACATAGTTTGACAGTTTTTAACATTTATAGCTATATTTTTTAAATACTATTTATTTCATTGATTATAAATGTATATTCCCTAACAACATTATCTTTTTACCCATGTCATACCCTCCATGGCATATGTATGATATATAATGGTTAAGTGTTATTTACCATCTAATATACAAGTTAAAACAATAGGAGCCTTAAAATTTTAATTTTGTTATATTCTGCAAACTCTTATTATGCCTATTATTTTGTTATAAATATGTAGACTCTTATTATGTACTTTATTAGAGTACACAATTATTACTAACCGGTTTCTAATACAAAGTTAGTCATCAAAATTCTCTTTGGTAAATTTATAATTGTATTTAAACAAAACAAACATATTAGAGACTAAAAATGATATTTTTCATCTCTTTATTGTTTATAAATGTTACCCTTTCACAAATTTCTTGAGCTTTTTCTTGTAATAGTTGCATATGTTTCATTGAACATAAAACTAATTTAACATTAACAAAATAGGATAGTTTTACCATTTTGAATAATATTTTCACATACCATTCAAATCAAAAATTTGTAATAAAATGTAAACAACAATAACCATTCTTTCTCTTATCTTGTCAAGTGCAATACCAATTCTATTTTCAATATCTTCAATCTCACCAAGATTCAAGGGTATGAGACTCTCACCCAACATGTAAATGTAAAAGTGTTAAGAACAAGTGTCGCATGATTTTAAGAAAAAGTGTCACATGCAGTTTACTCAATGTATTCTCAAAGTTTTAGCACTATTGAGTGAACTTTCAGATCTACTCAGAGTACCTTTGTAGATTCTTCAAGTAGTCTATTTTATCCCTTGTTATAAGAGCTTCATGCCTCCAATACTATTTGAAAAACCATTGCAAATACATGAAGATTACAAAGTTATTTAAACAAGAAAGAAAAAAAAGATATTGTGTGACTTCATATATGTAAACATAGTTCTTAATGACCTGCTACATGTTAAAAATAAGAGGGTTTCTTAATTGTGGAAAAATGGATTAAGAACTAAGCTTAAATCAACACTCACATAGAGTAACTCATACAAAAAGTGTTGATTAAAAATAAGAATAATCAAATTAATCATAATGAATGAGACTAAGCACTATGATTAACTCATAAAGACAAGGGAACTTAGTTGAAAGGAAGCAAACTACAAAAGAAGGCATGCTATTCATTGACCATAGTTTACATGCTTAAACTCAAGAGGAGTCTAAACTCTAGCTCTCATATAGGAGAGAAACACCATCGTAAAGAAAGCCAAGAAAGATTAAACTACCAATTACTCATATACCCCATACTTGGGCAAATCCCCTAATCCCATGGCCTTGACCCCATTATTAGAGATGGCCTGTAAGAACTTTCTTACAAACCATCCCCTCCCATAGGTTCCATCCTTGAAACCTTGCATCGATTAGATAATCCACATGGGTAGGATCTCTAATCATAATTCCTTGGGCACCAAATAATCATGGGCATCACTCATTAGTGATCCCCAAGACTCTGTGGCTTGGGCAAGAACCGTATTGTGTTCTAGGTGATGGATCCATCCGTACATCCAAATCACTAGGTCCTATAATAGCTTCTGAATATATTAACATGCATTATCATTTTAGTCTTCTCATATCAACATACAATCATAAAAGGCGAATCATGCAACATACTCAGAGCACAAAAATAGATGGATCAACCAATGCTTCCTCACACTACAAGCATGCGATTTTCAAGCATTGACTCGATTTGACAATCTACATCATTATACATTGCAAGCATGGTTGTAGATGGCGTCCATTAGCTGTAAACTTCATCAATTTTCCTCGAAACAACCTAAAACTTACTCTCCAAGATAGTACATCAAGTTTTCTATCTTACCAATACAAGTATCTTCATTCTCAAGTGGTATATGAAGCTATCTAACAATGATTTATTGAAATTTCTAGCAATTTGAATCAATGTTGTCCCCATCCATTTACCTCACCAAATGCATCCAAAATATCCACATGACCTTCTAAAACCTTGGCAGGTTTCCATGACGCTTCTTCATTGGGTAAACCCTTCCATTTAATGAGGTATTACACTAAAGAATGGTTGTGTAGCACCCTTTCTCGAGTACCCTCATAAGTCACCTATTTCTTATGCAACACTTAATCTTATATTATGTGCATGAAGTTCATTCACAATTGAGAGAACCATGTTGATAGGGACATCCACAGTCTTGCATGACTTGAAGTACTCTTTACACCCTTCTCACCATATTTGTAGTAAATACATTTGTTCCTAAACTCACTAATGTGGTCACCATCCAAAGTCTTTGTAATATCCTATGCTGGTGAGAGAGGGTGTTGATTAATGCTAATAAAAACATTATACTAGTCTTTTGGCACATTGTTTTTCATTGATGTATAAGTTACAACACAATTCATTGATTCATTCTTATGCACATGTTCCTTTATCACTTAATGAATACATTTTTTGCTAATCAAGTCATTCTACATATAGAAATAAATTCATCATAAGAACAACCGTAATTTCAAACCCTCGGTGTGCAGAGTTTCATCCATCTCCAGTCCCTCGGCTCCTCGAGTCACAAAATAGTCTAGAGCTTACAACTGTCCATGGTGCAAAAAATTACTTATATAGTATTTGAATAAGAAGTGTCCCCTTCACCCTCTTCTTTCCATGAAAGACCTTTCCAACTGTGGCTTGCAACTACTAGAAAGAACCCTCACCCTGCCCCGTGGTGGGTTACCCAATGAAGGCGGTTGCCCCAACCTCTATTCCAAATACTTCTAGAGTCGGTTGCCCTTAGTGGGGAGTGCTTAGTTGCCCCAGACCAATCACTAAACAGATCACATCATTGGATTGGTTTCCCTAAGAGAATACATCTCTTAGTTAATTTTTTTTTTAAAAACAGATCTCCATACTCATCATAGTATTTCATTTCCATTGTCATTTTTAGCAATCCATGCAACCAAAAATTACATACATAAGATCCGACATTTACCTCTCTAACATATGACTGGATGCATCATATAAACTCTTCAACCACATTTGCAAATTTACTATTTAGTGTTAGGCACTTAGATGGCGAGGAGTAGATTGACCAAAACCTACAGTTCGGAGGATGGTCACAGCTATTTTCTCTTTGAGGTTGATCATAGTCAAGTGTTCAAGGTGAGTCATTACTACCCACTCTAGCCTCATTTTTTAGATTGTTCATATCATTCAAATCATCATCTCATACCCTGTCCACCTAATTGAATTAGTACACGTAGGCTACTATTGGAGCCACCACCACAAGCCACCATCCATCACCCATCTGACCACGAAAGAAGCACTAGCCCCATTAAAGATCACCGCTCCAATGGCCTAAGAAGGTGCCAATACATCCAACGTTGCTCTCAACATTGCTCTCCTTCATCCCCTTTAGCAACATCTCCCACCACTAGTCTCCATGATTGGTCTCTTATCTACATGATATCACCTGTTATAATCGGAGACCTCTCTTCCCTTTGTTGTCAACCTCAGTTGAATCCAACAAAGGGGCCGGGGCTGACGCGATGCACATAGAAGCGAATGAGCAAGAGAGAAAGATGGAGGATAGAGAGAGTGATGGTTGGCTAGTTGATGTGATCGGGAGATGGATAAGAGGGCGTCACCTTTGACAATGTGGTAGGGTGTGGGGGAGGGTTTAAGGAGGGGGGTCGAACAGACTTGTAGAGGCTACAGGGCATGCCCGCCACCACCCCCGTCCCATCAACGCTTGCTTGCGACATTCTTCCTCTTAGCTTTCCCTTCTCAATACAACCCTTACCATAACAACATCAACACAGGAGAGAGAGAGAGAGTGAGGGAGGTACAACACAGGAGAGAGGTGGACTAGAATGAGAGAGAGAAGAGAGTACTGCCGAGTTGAGAGGGAGAAGGGGGAGGAGCTGAGACGTGGAGAGAGTGAGAATGGTGGAGGACTTCCTGGATTTGAGAGAGCGATATGGGTTCAGCAAGGTCTGAGAGTAAGAGTGAGAAGTTGCTACCTATGAGTGTGAGGCGCTGCTGCCCAGGAGGGGTGAGATGGGAAGGTCAGTGAGGAAGAGGGAGTGCAAGCGGTTAAGGTTGGAGAGGGGATCGCCTGAGGGAAAGGGAGAGGCTGCGAGCTAGCACAGGGGTAGCTGGCGAGGAGATGAGAGAGAGGGTGATCAGGGAAGCCATAGAGGGGGGGGGGGGTCTCCATCATTGACGAGAGGAGGCTAGGTTTTATAGGGGCGCAGGAGCTACCCTGGGATGTGAGCATGAGTGAAAAGGAGAACTAGTCACGGGTACAGTAGCTGCTGGGCAGTGGGAGAAGACAACAAGGTAGAAGAAGAAGGTGGTCTACACAGCATGGTGGTCACCCGCCAGGGAGGAGGGTCCAGTGGGCGAGGCTGGCGGGTGGGAAAGAAGACAAGCAACGGGCTGAAGTGCAAGGGTCAGTTGTGGGCCAACGTGAAGGGGGGATGGTGGGCCGAGTGCTGGCTGCCTCCTCTATACATACATGCATGCATACATACATATATATATTAAAGGGAGATATATAGAAGGGGCTGTTCTCACGTAAAAAATAAGAAATTTTACATCCCTATCTCTATAATTGGTAGGAAAAACTTTGATACAACTTAGACTCATCTTCCTAGTGGTAGCATCTTTTGTTTAGAAGCCCCTCCATTGAATTAGATATTTTCTAATGACTCTATTTTTGCGAGTCCTTTCAATAGAGATAAGGATTCTAACTGGTTGAATTTCCAAAGTACTTTAGAATGGCACAACAATTTTCTCATCATCATCTTGCTTGGCATCTTTACTCCTTTAGCCTTTTTCCTTTGACAAGGTAAGCATTGTGTGAAATACCTAAGTGTGAGCAAAGGACTAGATGTATGAGAGAACAAATAAAAACAACACAACATGAAATATATGATTGAGTCTATATATAATGGTGAGTGAACATATGTACAAGAGATCCTCTGATGTGAGGAGACTCAAAGTAGAAGACCAATGCAGAAGCAAAGACGATGTCGAAAGCTGAAGCATGGTCGATGCACGAAGGCTGGCGTCGATGTAAGGCAAAGGCACTCCGTGAGGTGGTCGGTGTCGAAGGATCGTGTGAGTGGATGTAGAGGCACTCTTAGGTGGTAGTGGCAGTGGAAGATCAGGTGATGCACGCTCTGGTGACAAGGGTGGTGTTGTACCTAAGGTGGTAGATGAAGAGAAAAGAGAGCTGCCATCCCCAAGTGGTGTAGTGGTGTAAGTTCTAATGACAAGGGTGATGCAAGACCTAAAGGGTGCAGGCTTTGGTGGCGACAAGGGTGTTGCATACCTGAAGGGTACAAGATCTAGTGGCAAGGGTGCTCCGTACTTGAGGGGTGCAAGCTCTGGTGAAAAGGGTGCTACGTACCTGAGGCGTGGTGAGGAGCAGAGAGGGCTACCGTCCCAAGTGGAGCAAGGTCTGGTGACACGGTTGCTGTGTACCTGAAGGGTGTCATCTTGTTAGGTGATGATGATGAAGCAATGTGGTGTAGAGTCTAGCAGAAGCAATAACAGCAGATGGTACAGAATATGGTTAAGAAGTGGAACCCTATAGTGAATGATGAGGCAAAGGTATATATACTGTGTGGGACTACTAGTCGGCCAGTCGACCAGAAGCAAAGACACAAAAATATAAATAAAACAAATAAATGTGCATAAAGCTATATATACTATGTGGGACTACTTCGGCCACAGTCGACCCAGAAGCAAAGACACAAAAATATTAATAAAACAAATAAATGTGCATAAATTTCCCTTTTTAGGGCTGGACAAAATCACACACCCCGTCTCAGGCCAAAAAGAGAACCATGAGAGAAGATGATGGATCATTAGAAGAATTTGGAGCTCATTTTGGAGCCTTTTAGGGTTTGGAGAAAATGTTTCACAACCAATCAGGAGAAGGCCAATGTAACGTAGAAAATCCACAAAAAAAGAGAGAAAAATAAAAAATAGAACAGTACTTTATGGTGGCAGAAGCGTGCGAGATGAATAGGGAGATTTGTTTTTTATTCTCTTCTCCAGCATGTCTCTATCATGAGATTTTAGACCATCTTTGAGCGTAAGAGTCTGTTTGAAACTTCCCGCTCGCGACAATCCAATTTTCTTTATTCTCAGACTTTCGAGGGACTATTCCATCTTTGACAAGCATCTCTCCTTGCCATAGCTTTGCTGTAATTTGCTCTCTTTAACATTTCACCTGTTGTGGATATCTTTTTGTTCTTTCTTTTAAGTCGATTTGCATTACTTAGAATGTTAGATTAATTGAAATCTAACATCATACTATCTTTCTTTTGTGTTGGTTTCTATTAGGGGTGTGTTAGATTCGTAGCCTGAGATGGCACCCAGAAACAATGGACGCAGCATTAGAAAACGTTCGGTGGGTTTAGATGGTGAAGACTCTGCTGATGTACGAAACATATCTTTGCCACGAAGGCCTATCACACATATTTCAAGCATAGAGGTTTCCAATATTGTAACAGCAAATGCTAGGTGGAAAATGTTTGAAGTGGGAAAAGGAGCTTGGGTACTAATGCAACCCAAGAGGATCAGGAAGAGGAGCAAAAAGCAACAATCAACAAGTACTTTCGTGACATCCTGGAAAGGCAGAGTAAAAGGTTTTAGAGTGAAAGAAGGCAGAAGATGTGTAAAAGAGATTCTGGTGCAGCATGTTTATATGCATCGAGAACTTCAATTGCAAGAATATCCAGCTTATCTTCCACATTATAGACCAAATTGTAAACACATAATATAACTTAAATTATTTTCAAGGCACAATTGTTTCTCTCTTTATAACTAAGATGATCTTTCTGAATGTTTCAGATCTATATCCTTCATCATACGAGGAGTGGCAACCACTGGAATGCATTCTAGGATTCTTCAATTTCGTACATGGTGCGATAGGAGAGCTACAGTACATGGTGCGATAGGAGAGCTACAGTACAAAGGTAGATCTGTAAGAGACTTGGCTAAAGCGGGTATTTTTTTCTATAATCACTTCTACCAGCTAGCATATTGCAAAGGCAAGATTTTTTGGAATGGAATATAATAGACTGGCCTATTCTTGATGGAGGTATAATAGAGGCATATAGAGCCAAACTATATGCAGAAGTGCAGCATTCATTGAAACCAAATATTGCAAAACGAATAGTCAAAATCACAGTCTTTATGCCTGTCAATGTTTTCATAGATATTTTTCAAGAATATTCAATCAGAGTTTGTAAGACAATGTTTTCTTTTAAAGCAAAAGGATGTGATGACATTCCAAAATTTTTGGATGATGGTTGGGAGAAAATTATGGCCAACACTATGTATTGTGAGGTTGTCCATGACACAATCAATCTCAAGTACATGTTTGCCTCCCAGAATTTTATTTTCTCATTTTACTATAAACGAAGCAGGATGATAGGTACACAACTAGTACCAATGGAGCAAGATGAGAGCTCTACATATCTAGAAAATGATATTATTGATATAGATGTTGTCGAGAATGGCATTTTAATAGCATCCATCACACTTGGAAGATACTGCGCACTCTCTCGATTATGGAATGACATTATAAACGAGACTGAAGGGAGTGTCTGCATGGGATTTTCATTCATTTTAAACAACAAAAAGGTAAACTGAGTTTCTTAAAGTACTCATTCAAGACTGGCAAAATTGTTTTATCAAAATTTTAATTCAAAAAATGTAGACATCTCATTTTCAAACTGTGATTTTGTTTCAGATACTGCAAAGAAGAGAAAGCAAGATACAATGCAGAGATATTGCAAGATAGTTCAATCATCTTGACAATAGACAATTCATATATACTTTTAGCAGATAGTAAAAGCATTATAGAATTCTTAACATTTTCAAACCAAGAAGTGATCCATTGAGAAAAAGTAATTGCATTTATCTTTGCATTTACTGTTGTTGTTCTCATATGTACAGAGGAGGGTATATCTATAGATGCACAAATTATCCTATATTTGGGTTTCTAGCTCCACACCTCAGCCTTGACATCTCGTGCCATCCCATCTGCCTGATGATCTTTTACTGCATTGTGGACTTGCTTCCACAAACTGTATTTTATTCTGGATACATATTGTGATTGTCTACCCCCTTTTCTTGTTGTATTTTCTAGACGTGATAAAAACCTTCGGGCCTTTACTCCACCAATGGATGGCTTGATAGGTACCTCTTTACCATTTGTAGATTTCTTTAGATCTTTTGTTATATGAACATCTCCACCATGTAGACCAATTTCTGATAATACCGCTTCCGAATGATTGTATTGCCTCTTTTCTTTTCACCTCAGGCCGAAGTTTCCAGGCAAATCCAATATATAGAAAAACAAGTTTCTCAATAATTCTACACAATGCATGCAATGTGCAAATGTGTACATTGCCTAATGGAATATCAAGAATTGCTTTAAAATTTGGATCTTCATTGTCCCTATTGGGTGCTCTTGTCCACCATTTGAAATCCAAGACATGGGCTGGTTGTTTACAATACAAGCAAGGAGATTTGGAGTTACCCCCTTTGTTGATATTGTACATACACTTCAACGTCTTAAGATCGCCTGCCATATGCCATTCTACTTGAAAATCACCTTTGCCTGGAACATGAAGATGACCCCCTGAAATTTGACTCCTTACAGTTGAGGGTATATCTATCTATTGAAAAACCGAGTTAAGTGTTTCATGGTCCTCTGTATTCACCTGCCATTACAATAGAATGATATATGGTAGAAGTTTATTAAAAAATATACATGTATATTCAACAAATACTAACACCAAAATAAGAAAATCCATACCTCAAATGATCCCAACCACCATACATGTTTTTTTGATTGAACACTAAAGTACTTGGAACTGGTCTTTGTGTGAGTGATGGATCAAGTGCCCGATTCATCAAGGTAATAGTCACTCTTTCTATCTTCTTTTCTTTTACAATTTCACATTCATCAAGCTTAACAACAAACTTTAAAACTCCTTTACATTCCTCAAGTGTGATGTTATAAAACTCCACCATTCTTCTTTGTAATTGTTGCAGCTCCACAAAAATATTATTCAAAGGATCATATACAATCCTTCCTTTGGTCCCTTCATATACATTTTCGATATGTAAATATTGTCCAATGAAATCTATTTCTTGATTTAGAAAACCTCTTTGGCGCCACACTGCTGCTGGGGTGGGTAATAATACACGTTTTATCCGATGAACTTTGAGAGTAGAAGAAACGATGTTAAAGATTGAAGCATATCCTTTTCTACTCACCCCACTCATATCTAGGGCTTCTTGAATTTTTTCGACATCAACTCTACTTTTCAACAGCATATCCTTTTCTACTCACCCCACTCATATCTAGGGCTTCTTGAATTTTTTCGACATCAACTCTACTTTCTGATATAAACTTTTCAACAACATCACGTTTCACCCTTTTGAACTTTTTTTCATCTATCAAGCTCTGCACGACAACTTTAGAGACTAAATCTTTCATTTGCTTCACTGGAAAGAACAAGATTGGAATTTTCATTTACTTCACCAAGCCTTAAAATTTCCCTACAACAAGAAAGAAACACATCTACAATTATACAATGAGACAATTATAACTCACCTTTAAAAGTTCATTGATTTACATTGAAATTTCTTGGAGCTTCTTCATTCGTTTAAACAATTTGGATGCTCATTAATGGAAGTTAACAATGAGATATCGTCATACCTTGCTTTTTGAATTCTGCGCTTACATCCTCCAGAGCCAGCCTTCAACTCTGCAATGTTCGGGATTTTTCTATTCTGTAGTCTCTCTCCTAATACAGTGCCTTTTCTCGTTGCTTTCAGTAGCATTGCCTTTGTCTTTTCTTCCTTCTCATTTTCTAGAAGTTGCTTCAATGCCACACACTCTATCTTATCTTGCCTTTTGTTTGCCTCCTCTTGTAGATATGAATTCTTGTACATATTTACATTAGCACATTGAGCTGAGACGTATCCATACAATCCATTTACTCCATTGCCTACAAACTTCAATAGAGTTGTTGGATTAGAGAATGGAGGTGTCGAACTTCTAATGATGCATGTTGGATAGATGTCTCCATCACACCACAAGTCTATATGCTGCAAATCTCATTTCCGCAGCATATCTCTTTGCTCAGTGCATAGATGCAAACTCTTTTGGCGCTTCAATATCGGTGCATACTGTTGTTCCAAGTCGACATGGAAATGATATAGTCGTTTCCTACTGGTTTCTCCTTCTGCCATGTTTCACAACAATGCGATGTATTCTTTCTTACTATATATTATTTTGTTTGAGAGTTGAAGAAGGTGTTAAAATTTTTTAAATTCGAAATGAGAGAGATTATTTATGTAATACTGACAGAAGAATCGTTCATAAGTGTGAGCCAAACCTATGAAAAAGGTATATTCTCAAAGCTTTTAATGATAAGACCTCGTTGTTTGTGAGCAACAGTATATTTATTGCCTCAAACTAACGGTTTTGGACCTGTTGTGACTATTTTACGTAGTTTAAGAGCAAGATAAATAAGAAAATAGTGAATTTCTTACAGGGCCCCAAAATGGGCTCCGAATTCTTCTAATGGCCAACATCCCACACTGACACATTGGCAATAGGAATGAATACCCCTTTGGAAGCAAAGTTTGATAAAGTCAGAGAGGGCGATCATGATGGCAAAGGTGAGGTGATGTAGATGGGTTGATTGTCTCCCAAAGTGAGATTTTGATATGGACTCTCCTCTGAGTAAGAAATCCCATTTCGTATGTGGTCCAGATTAGAGTTTGGAGAAATGACTTCTGGTGAGAAGAATTGGTCCTCCTTCGGGAGTGTGGGTAGATGATCCATGTTGTGTGCTTTCGAGGTCTTCAATCTTTTTGCTCATGATAGCTTTGATACCATGTGAGGGCAAAAGGATCAAAGGACCAGATGTACGAGAGATCAGAGCAAAACAGCACAACATGAAATATGTGAGCTCGGGGGGGTTCACTATATGCAAAGCCTATGTATCAAGTGCGTTCAAGGCCTAATTTACAAATCCCTTATCTGTGAATTTTTCATGAATAAAACACACCCTTTTTCTATTCAACTTGTCAATCCCCCTTTAAATGGTACCCTTCTGTATGTAAGAAATGTGTTAAAAGGGGATTTTAAAAATCCCTTCTGTTGAACCTAGGTGCAATGCTTACATATTTATGAGTGACCCTCCCCTCCCCCCCACCCCCCCTGACGAGTATGTGAGTGAGTCTATAAATAATGGTGAGTGAACATATGTACAAGAGGTCCTTTGATGTGAGGAGACTCAGACTAGAAGACCAGTGCATGTGCTTCCTCCGGACCTCATGCCTTGTCACTTGATCTTATAGGCGTCTTGGTAGTATCCTTAGCTAAGCATCTCCTCTGGCCCTCATGCATTATATTCTTTCAATATTAATATTGCGGTCAGGACCTCAGTGGGCTTCCTCTGGACCTCATGCCTTGTCACTGGATCTTGCAGGCGTCTTGGTAGTATCCTTAGCTAAGCATCTCCTCTGGCCCTCTCATGCATTATATTCTTTCAATATTAATATTACGGTCAGGACTTTAATGGGCTTCCTCTGAACCTCATGCCTTCTCACTCAGTCTTAAAGACGTCTCGGTAGTATCCTCCTCTGAAAAGATGCAGGGGATAACAGAGCTTGAGCTCTTCCAAGCACACACACACACTCACAAAACCCTAAAAGAGAACACACAAGGTGAGAGGATGAAAATCTTCTTCTTCTTCACACAACACTCAACACACCATATACAAAGATAAGAGTACACACTATGAAAAGGTACTCAACCAAATACATACTAGGGTTCTCTATAGTGTGAACCCAACTAAATGAGCTGGCGCTATAACTATGCTAGTCTCTAGAATGGCTGTCACCACACAACCTGTCATCCCACTGGCCATATATCACCCATGATCTTACCAACCATGCCAGTGGTGTAAGTGTGGGGTCTATCCCCGAGGTGGGTCATCAGTGTCCACCGCCTCACTAGATGAGCTCGATATCTCAACACTCCCCCTTGAGGTCAACTCCTGTAAGGTCCCTCCCAAGCCATGTATGTATGTGTCTCTTTTAATATAGATTTCAATAAGGAAAGAGAGTGTACTTAGAGAAGAGTGAGATAATAAGGCTAGAAACATTAGAAAAGTGTTAGAATAAAAATATTAGCTCCAAAAATTCAAAAGAAATAAGAACATAAGAATAGTCCTATTAAGAGATAAATATCTACAAAATAAGAATTTTGAGTTTAGGTGATAAGAGGTCATATTTAGAGTACTTTTACACATTTAGAGTCCATGCATACTAAAAATGTGGAAAAACAATGCGTTTCTAAAGATGGCGCGTTTGTGGCTATATAGAAATGTTTTTGCCTATTCTGCCCACGCTGGCTTGTAGAACAAATGCCTTCCCGTTCTTTTGACTGGTTATATGACCATGTTATGAGTTTTTATCACAGAGTTATGGCCGAAACAATTTGCTGTTTCTGTCAGGGTCTCTATACAGAGAAAACTGTGAGAAGGCAGCAAGTAGTCTCAAGGTAATCCTAGAGCTTGAGATGCATATATCCCTTCATTCTTATTTAATATCTCAGAAAAGAAGCTTAGATTGCTATAGTCTTTCGGAGGAAGAGACCAAAACTCCATAGCTTTTCTTTTAGAGAAAGAATAGTATGCTGTAGTCCTGTAAGAGAAGGCTATTTTGCCATAGATCTTAGAAAGAGAGAAGAGTCACAGTACAAGTAAGAGGAGATAAAGCTTGGGGATAATTGGATGATTTCAATCGTAAGACAAGTTATTAGAAGAGTCCATTCTCATATGTCAAGTTCTAAAGCTCTTGTTAACAAGCAAAGGCAACGATAAACGACAAATTTCTATAAGGTATATACATATTTTGTTTTTCAATTATATATCATTCTTAGGGATTGAGGTATGGCCCCAGCTTCTCTATTAATTGTTAATATTGATCTATTTGATTGATTTACTATTTAAAGTTTGTATTCTTTAACATATGCCTTAATAAAGAATGTCTTATCTGGCAATCTCAAGTTGAAATGCTAAAATCTTTGTGAAAAGGATTGTTTTCTTAAGAAGGTAACATGGATTCTAGTCCTATGGTTTAGTTGAGTAAATGGATTGTTATCTTGGTTAAATTAAGGTACAGGTATAACTTCTCCCTGCCTTGACGCTGCCCCGTTCTTGTGCTTGTATAGCCGGATGGCGGAGACGTTAGTAAGGCCCGGAGTTGGCCCATGGTATCCCTCATATCATTGGGAGAATGAGGTTCACCGATTGAGGCGAGTGATTGTGATGCTGCCTAGTTCTGAGGGCCCAGGCTAGTGCGGTGAATTAGCCCACCCTAGTGCACAGACATCCCTCTGAGGGGCGGGAGGATCGAGCGATGGAGCCTGAGAGGGCGACAGGCTGGCTTGAGTCCTCGCCAGGTGTATGGTCGCGTAGGGTTTTGCCCAGTATGTAGAGGCTGGAAAGCCGAATTCTAGATCATCGGCGGTATAAAGGAAAAGAATAAGAGAGCCGATTTGGCTGTATGGAATTGATTCATGTATAAACTTTATATATATCTTGTCTTTGGTGCATGATTGTATTGGGTAAAAAGGCTGTCTTAACAAACCTTGTGAAAAGGGCTTTAATTAAGGAACATGTTTGTTTATGTCAAACAGTGTGGTAGGATTAATTAGAAAACAAATTGACGCGTGAGTAGGGTGGAAAGTGGGAGGATGGAATGCCCCGATGGCACCATCCTACGGACGGGTGGACCCGATTAGTCGAGTAACTTTCCAAGAGATTAAGTGAAAGCCCTACGCTAGATAATTAGGTTCTTGGGCAATTCTATTTTAGAAGACGAGGCCAGCGGCTGTGCCTTGCATGGATGAGGAAAAAAGCGTTGTCTCTAGGAATCAAGACTAGTAGTTGCCCAATTTATGTGATCAATTATCCTATGGGTGATTTGATTTTATAAGACCACGCTCCCCCTGCGCGGCGGGATAGAACTAGGTCTTACCTATGAATCGTATCCTTGAATCTCTCTATGATCAAGGTGTCGATGAGTAGGAAATTTTCTCTAAGATAAGACTTAGTGGACTATCTTAAGTGTTTCCCCTATTTGTGGAAGGGGAAACCTTACAAGTGGTATCAGAGCCGATCTTAGTTCCTAGGATTTGTTTTTTAAAGGTTAACTATCAAGGGATTAAAACAAGTAATTGTTTATCATATGAGGACGAATCAATCATCTCTACTGGCCATAGAAGTGATTTGAATATCCTCACATGTTGAGACAATCATCCTATGAAATTGTGCTTGTATCTTGGGGGTGCACATGCAAGATATTTGTACAATAAATTTGAGAAATTAGATTGGGGAGAAAACCTTTTGTGAGGAAAAACATAGGGTGATCAAATTAAGAATCTAGTGAGAGACTGAATAGAAGGATAGACCAGAAGGGTAGACCAAAACTTTGTTTAGAGAAATTTTCAGGATATATCTCATTAGTTTGTATATTATAAATTATTAAGATTATAACTCCATTAAGGTTTGAATAGTTGACGTGTGAATGTCATCCATTGGGATGCTTTACACTACGACGATCATCCAAGATCTAGAACCCATCTTAGACAAACATGGGTCTAACTTCGAATGTGTAATTCCCAGAGGATCATGCTCTTAGATGTGTTAATCCCAAGATACTAGATGTGCAATTTTCAGAAAACTCTTCATCTCAGATATCCTGATAATCTTTGGATGTGTCAATCCCAAGGCACCAAATGTGTAATCCTCAAAAAAATAAAGATCTCACATATATTAATCCAGAGTGCCTTTAGATGTGGCGCTATGATAAGTATTTGATAGTTTTGAGCTTTTCATAGATACAATGAAAGAAGCAAGTTCACCTCTGCTCGTCTAAAAATCGTAAGAAATGTCAAATTAGTTGAAAGCACTGTTGTCAATCATACCACTGGAGCTAGAATCAGTTATGAGATGCCATGAAAGTACACCTTCGTGAAAGGTTTTGTCCTCTAGGATTTCAAGAGGATAAAATGAATGAATTTTTGGAGCTAACCGAAGAAAGGAAGACCCTAAAAGAATACCACCAAACTTTTATTAAACTTCTCCGATTTACTCCAGAGATGGATGAGGTAACTCTTCTCCATCGATTCATTTGGAAGCTTAATCTACCTTTGAATAACCTCATCAAGAATGTGAAACCATCCTCTATTTCAAAAGCTATAATTATAACGAGAGACTATGATAAAGTTTTTTTAAATATAGAAAGTGTCGAGAAGGACGAGTCCTTGAACCATGTTATTCAAGAGAAACATCAAGCCGCCCACCCTTGGCTACAAGGAATCATGAGCTAGAGCAAAAATTAGGTCAAGAAATAGAGATAGCAGGGTTAAAGATAATCAAATTCAACAAGTATTTCTATGAGTAAATAGAAGAGGATTGGTGCAAGATTTATGTGAAGTAATGTGCATGATGAATAGAGGTATTCTACAAGATGATACTAAGATTATGAAATTGCTATCATAGGTTAGATTACGTAAAGGATTGATTCCCTTACGTTTTTCCATGATAATTTGTTAAGTACCATACTGCATGGGGGTATAGAATGAATTTGAAGGTTCATGTCATATGAGAGGTATATGGATGCATGAAATTAGGATAATAAGGCCAATTAACTTTAGAATAATAAAGACCTTTTGAAGGCACAACAAAACGAGCCAAGCACATGAAATAAAGGACTCTTTAAGAACAATGTTTAGATAAAAGAAGATTTTTACCTAGTGTGGGGACACCACTTTGAAAAAGACAGGAGGATTTACTTAGATACTACCCTAGCTCGCGAGATGAGGACATCTCGAATCTTTTAAGTGGGAGAGATTGTAAGGTCCCTCCCAAGCCATGTATGTATGTGTCTCTTTTAATATAGATTTCAATAAGGAAAGAGAGTGTACTTAGAGAAGAGTGAGACAATAAGGCTAAAAACATTAGAAAGTGTTAGAATAAAAATATTAGCTCCAAAAATTCAAAAGAAATAAGAACATAAGAATAGTCCTATTAAGAGATAAGTATTCCCAAAAAAAGAATTTCGAGTTTAGGTGATAAGAGGTCATATTTAGAGTACTTTTACACATTTAGAGTCCATGCATACTAAAAATGTGGAAAAACAATGTGTTTCTAAAGATGGCACGTTTGTGGCTATATACAAACGTTTTTGCCTATTCTGCCCGCGCTCGCTTGTAGAACAAATGCCTTCCCGTTCTTTTGACTGGTTATATGACCATGTTATGAGTTTTTATCACAGAGTTATGGCCGAAACAATTTGCTGTTTCTGTCAGGGTCTCTATACAGAGAAAACTGTGAGAAGGCAGCAAGTAGTCTCAAGGTAATCCTAGAGCTTGAGATGCATATATCCCTTCATTCTTATCTAATATCTCAGAAAAGAAGCTTAGATGGCTATAGTCTTTCAGAGGAAGAGACCAAAACTCCATAGATTTTCTTTTAGAGAAAGAATAGTATGCTGTAGTCCTGTAAGAGAAGGCTATTTTGCCATAGATCTTAGAAAGAGAGAAGAGTCACAGTACGAGTAAGAGGAGATAAAGCTTGGGGATAATTGGATGATTTCAATCGTAAGACAAGGTATTAGAAGAGTCCATTCTCATATGTCAAGTTCTAAAGCTCTTGTTAACAAGCAAAGACAACGATAAACGACAAATTTCTATAAGGTATATACATATTTTGTTTTTCAATTATATATCATTCTTAGGGGTTGAGGTATGGCCCCAGCTTCTCTATTAATTATTAATATTGATCTATTTGATTGATTTACTATTTAAAGTTTGTATTCTTTAACATATGCCTTAATAAAGAATGTCTTATCTGGCAATCTCAAGTTGAAATGCTAAAATCTTTGTGAAAAGGATTGTTTTCTTAAGAAGGTAACATGGATTCTAGTCCTATGGTTTAGTTGAGTAAATGGATTGTTATCTTGGTTAAATTAAGGTATAGGTATAACTTCTCCCTGCCTTGACGCTGCCCCGTTCTTGTGCTTGTATAGCCGGACGGCGGAGACGTTAGTAAGGCCCGGAGTTGGCCCATGGTATCCCTCATATCATTGGAAGAATGAGGTTCGCTAATTGAGGCGAGTGATTGTGATGCTGCCTAGTTCTAAGGGCCCAGGCTAGTGCGGTGAATTAGCCCACCCTAGTGCGTAGACATCCCTCTGAGGGGCGGAAGGATCGAGCGATGGAGCCTGAGAGGGCGACAGGCCGGCTTGAGTCCTTGCCAGCGGCGGCCAATCATGAGGTGTATGGTCCCGTAGGGTTTTTCCCAGCATGTAGAGGTTGGAAGGCCGAATTCTAGATCATCGGTGGTATAAAGGAAAAGAATAAGAGAGTCGATTTGGCTGTATGGAATTGATTCATGTATAAACTTTATATATATCTTGTCTTTGGTGCATGATTGTATTGGGTAAAAAGGTTGTCTTAACAAACCTTGTGAAAAGGGCTTTAATTAAGGAACATGTTTGTTTATGTCAAACAGTGTGGTAGGATTAATTAGAAAACAAATTGACGCGTGAGTAGGGTGGAAAGTGGGAGGATGGAATGCCCCGATGGCACCATCCTACGGACGGACGGGTGGACCCGATTAGTCGGGTAACTTTTCAAGAGATTAAGTGAAAGCCCTACGCTAGATAATTAGGTTCTTGGGCAATTCTATTTTAGAAGACGAGGCAAGCGGCTGTGCCTTGCATGGATGAGGAAAAAAGCGTTGTCTCTAGGAATCAAGACTAGTAGTTGCCCAATTTATGTGATCAATTATCCTATGGGTGATTTGATTTTATGTTACATTCCTGTAACGCCGCTACGGGCATTACCACAAGAGGGGACAGCCTCTGGCTCACCACCCAGCCATAGAGGAAGAATGAGGATTGCCCCTCATCCCCCAGGCTATATAGTGTGTGGCCTGTCGTCCACACTAGCCTGGCCGCCCATGACTCCGCATGGGCATCCTCTCCCACTGAATCCCGGACATGGCCATCCGTCAGTCACCACAGGCATTACAGCCTACGTGACATTACCCCCCCTTAAGAAGAGTTTTCGTCCTCGAAAACAAACTGGGGAAACCTTTTGGAAATTGCACTATGGCGTTCCCAGGTTGCCACCTCCTCATCCCTATCTCCATTTAACAACCAAGTACCTCTTGGTACACTTTATGTCAGGTTTGTCTGTCACGATACTATAGAATCTTTTCAGATTCATGTGGTATCTTTGGTGGAGTGATCAATTCCACCAAAATATATAGAGAAACTACGTTCTCTAACCCGTGGACTGCGTTTCAGGCCGAAAACAGAGCAACGACAACCCCCCTCTCCCGGTGGTGGAGGGATAACGCAGCTCGGGCTGCTCTGCAAGTGGCCTCCACGGGCTGTTGTGACCTCCATGAACCCTAGTCCCCCATTTTTCAGCTCGGGTTGTGCTGCAAGTGGTTTGCACTTCGAAGCTGGTTGAGAGAACGTGTGTGTTGCGGTTCTTGAATCACAGATAGGAGAGGAGAGCGACTATGGCATATCGCTTGGCCTGTGAGGCTGCGCATTTCTTCAATGTTTCCAGCTTTGCCCTTCAGGCGTAAGCATAGGAGAGTTGCTGGTCTGCTGCTTGGGGCAAACCACCCCACACCTTGCACAGGACCTTATGCCAAGCACTCCGGCGAATATGAGGTTTTCGCCGCCCCACCCCCCACACACAGCGTGTGTTTCCAATGTTTTCGTGGGGCTGGTCTGCGCCCCCCCACTTCAACACACGTTCAAATCCTTTTACAGTTTTGCGCAGCATTTCCATTCAACGCAGAAAACAAAAAGAAAACAAACAAATTTTGCTTACCTCGATGCTGTGTGTGACGGGGAGAGAGAGAGAGAGAGAGAGAAATCTTCCCCCACCATTCTTCCATGGTTGCCTCCCTCCACACCCTCCATTCGAGATAAGGATAAGGAGACGAATGGTCGAAAACCATCGAGTGGGCTCCGGCGGTCCCCCAGTCACGCGCGGGCTCTGACAATCCCATCGAACCACGCTCTGATACCAGTGTTACATTCCCGTAACGCCGCTACGGGCATTACCACAAGAGGGGACGGCCTCTGGCTCACCACCCAGCCATAGAGGAAGAATGAGGATTGCCCCTCATCCCCCAGGCTATATAGTGTGTGGCCTGCCGTCCACACTAGCCTGGCGGCCCATGACTCCGCATGGGCGTCCTCTCCCACTGAACCCTGGATATGGCCATCCGGTCTGCCGTCGGTCACACAGGCATTACAGCCTACGTGACATTTTAGAAGACCACGCTCCCCCTGCGGGATAGAACTAGGTCTTACCTATGAATCGTATCCTTGAATCTCTGTATGGTCAAGGTGTCGATGAGTAGGAAATTTTCTCTAAGATAAGACTTAGTGGACTATCTTAAGTGTTTCCCCTATTTGTGAAAGGGGGGAACCTTACAACTCCATCTCATGTACACCAAGCGAAGCCCTGAATCTGCGGAGCTTCTCTATACCCAATGCTTTGGTGAAGATGTCAGCGACCTGTGTGTTGGCATAAACAAGGTCAACGTCTCCTGCCAAGACCTTCTCTCTGAGAAAATGGTAGTGGACCTCTATATGCTTTGTGGTGCGAGCATGAAAAACTGGGTTCCTGGCCAACTGTATACTGCTAATGTTGTCACAAAAAATGACAACTTGTCTATCCCCACCACTGATAGACCCAAATCTGCAAGTAGCTCTCTCAACCAAGCTACCTCACATGCTGCCATAGCAGCACCTCTGTACTCGGCCTCTATACTAGATAGAGCAACCGTAGGCTACTTCTTGCTGCTCCAAGTCATAGCAGCACTCCCCAAAGAAAACATGAAGCCACTAGTAGATCTTCTATCTGAGATACTACCAGCCCAATCAGCATCTGTGTACCCATGTACACATATCTCTGTCCTAGTTTCATAAAATATTCCACAATGCAAAGTAGACCTCACATACCGAGCAGTATGCATCTCAATGCATCCAAATGCGGCTTCCAAGGAGCCTGCATAAACTGACTCACCAACCCAACAGCATAGCTCAAATCTGACCTGGTGATCATCATGTAGATCAAGCTTCCTACTATGCGCCTATACATAGTAGGATCCTCCAAAATCTCTCCTAGATCTACACTCAACTTGCCATTTTGATCCTATGGCACTGAGATGATAGGCTTATAGCTTGTCATACCATACTTGGACAACATGTACAAGCCATACTGTCTCTGCAATACCATGTGGTGACCTAATCACCTCAATGCCCAAGAAATATCTGAGCTCCCCCATCTCAAACTTCTGTCTAAGCAAGATCTTTACATCAAAGATCTCTGCATCATGGTCCCCCGTAATGATCACATCATCTACATAGATGACAAGCACAACCCCTCTATCATTGTGTCTCACATACAACGACGACAAATCTGCATTGCCTACATGAAAGCCAATAGTGACAAGATACTTAGAAATCTTGTCAGAGCATGCTCTTGGTGCTTGTTTTAAGCCATACAAGGCTTTCTTCAACTTGCACTGCTCGGGGTGACTCATATCCTCATAACCAGGTGGTTGCAACATATACACCTCTTCCTGCAAATCCCCATGCAAGAATGCATTCTTTACATCCATCTGATGTAAAGACCATTGCTTTGACGACACATCTACTGCTAGCACAACTCTCACTATTGCCATCTTGGCAACTGGGCTGAAAGTTTCCTCATAATCAATGCCATATGTCTGCGCATATCCTTTGGGTACCAATCTAGCCTTGTACGTGCTTATGCTTCCATCACTATTATGTTTTACTTTGTACACCACTTGCATCCAATGGCTTTCTTGCCTTCAGGCAATTGCACGAAACCCCAAGTCTCATTTCCATATAGTGCATCTATCTTCTCATCCATAGCTTCTCCCAATACACATTTCCAACAGCCTCATTAATGCATGTGGACTCTACAACCTGTATAACTTTTACCATGTATGCATAGTGATGTGCCATATAGCCATCATAGGTAAACCTCTACAGCATAGGATTCTTCACTCTCCCAGATCTTCGTAGCTTTGCATTCATAGCTTCCATAGCCTTCTTTACACCAGGTGTTCTCATAGCTGGTATCCCAAGATCCTCATCAAGGCTCATCTCTGAGCCACTAGACTCTCCATCAACATGAGAATGCCCTGCAGAAATGTCAGGCATACTAAGGGGCTCAACCACTTTCTCTTTACCTTTATGTGATATACTAATCACATTTGCAGATTGGTATTGTAAGATTCCTCCCCCGACCCCTTTTTGATGTCTAGTATCTTCCCCTGTAATCAACCCTCTTTAGAAATATAAAGACCCTGTTGCTAACTATTTTAGCCTAGAGAGAGAAAAATTATTCTAGAGAGAGAATATTCAGATTTTGAATATCTTTGGATAGAAAAATATCTCTTATAATTCAGATGAGTTCCCCTGAAACAGAAATTCAAAAAGAATTTTCCAATGTGCAATTGGAATTAATTGGAAATAGGTATAAAGAACCTTAGTCTAAGGGTCTAGATTTTCAGAAATCTTTAAACTATGGTCCAATTAAGGTTCCTATGGACCAATAGCATCAATCCATGTGTAGGGAGGAGATAAATCCAACTTGTAAAAAGAAAATACCCAAAAATGAGTAAATGCTCACATGAGGTGAAGAGTTGAAAATGTACAAGGATTATTAGTAAAAAACTATGAGCAATATTAAAAATATGACATATGTAAGGAAGGGGAATTCTTTAAAGGAGGTGCATATTTCACATAAGATGAAGAGTTGAAAATGTACAAGGATTATTAGTAAAAAACTATGAGCAATATTAAAAATATGACATATGTAAGGAAGGGGAATTCTTTAAAGGAGGTGCATATTTCACATAAGATGAAGAGTTGGAAATGTACAAGGATTATTAGTAAAAAACTATGAGCAATATTAAAAATATGACATATGTAAGGAAGGGGAATTCTTTAAAGGAGGTGCATATTTCACATAAGATGAAGAGTTGAAAATGTACAAGGATTATTAGTAAAAAAACTATGAGCAATATTAAAATGATTCCATTATGACACATATGTAAGGAAGAGGAGTTCTTTAAAGGAGGTGCATAATTCACATGCTTGAATGAGTTTTAAACTCATAAAAATTGAGATATTTCATCTCTCCTCTCTCCTCATTCAAGTCTAGTTCCAAAAAGTTAGCTTAACTGACCTAAAAATGGTCAAATATTGACCAAACTGATTTAGAAAATTCTAGAATCAGTTTTTTTGGTTAGGAGCTCAATTTTTCCTATAAATAGAAGCCTCCCCCTTGTTGAAAAAGATATAGTGTTTATGCATCGTTACTCTACTCCACCTAAGCCAAGAACTGTGAATTCATTTAATAATTCACTAGTTTTTGGAGCTTCCCTCTTTCTTCAATCCCTATTAGTGGCTCCATCAACATACTTAACCAATTGATTGGTTGGGGGCCTCTACCGTGAACAAAGAATCAAGCAAGTTGTAAGGTAATTAGTGAATATTGATCTTTCTATAATTTCTCAATGTTTCTCTCTTCTCAACCCCTCTCAAGCTTGAGAAGTTTAATTGGTATGGTTTTTTTTTAATGCTATTGAAGTTTGAATAGTAGTGAAGAGTTACATAATGCTATTGAAGTTAATTTTCATTTATGTTTAAATTCTAATGATTTTTATGTAAATTCTCTCTCTCACTCAAGAAATGGTCATACTCATGAACCGTTCTCAATCCAAATCAAGCTTTTCATAAAGCTTTTCCTTAACCCAAGATTAAGCTATGCTTGAGGCCAAATTAATGGCTTTTTTCTATGCTTTTAGTTTATGTATATTAATGATTCAATCCATTATGGATTGATAATCCAATTAGAGATCATTTTAATTATTTTCTTAATGATAAGCTTTATCCCTTAGAAAAATTGAGATTTATCAGTCATAGCAGCGGAGCTATGGCAAAATTTTTATAAAAATTATGCATAAAATAATTTCATTCAAAGCATAAAAAGAGGACTTCCTACCATATTCTAGGAATTATCATCCTAGATTAATTGAAAGAATTTCATTACAATCATGGAGAAATTGAATTTTAATATTATGCATAATGGATAAATTTTTATATCAAAAGTGTTATTTTTACCATTTTTATTTCATGCATAGAAGTATGCATAATGGATAAATTTTTATATCAAAAGTGTTATTTTTACCATTTTTATTTCATGCATAGAAGTATGCATAATGGATAAATTTTTATATCAAAAGTGTTATTTTTACCATTTTTATTTCATGCATAGAAGTATACATAATAGATAAATTTTTATATCAAAAGTGTTATTTTTATCATTTTTAATTTTCATGCATAGAAGTATGCATAAAGGAAAATTTTTATATCAAAAGTGTTACTTTTATCATTTTTAATTTTCATGCATAGAAGTATGCATAAAGGAAAAAATTTTATATCAAAAGTGTTACTTTTATCATTTTTAATTTTCATGCATAGAAGTATGCATAAAAGAAATTTTTTTTTTATGTATCAAAAGTGTTACTTTTATCATTTTTAATTTTCATGCATAGAAGTATGCATAAAAGAATTTTTTTTTTTATATATCAAAAGTGTTACTTTTATCATTTTTAATTTTCATGCATAGAAGTATGCATAAAAGTTGATTATTTTATTATAAAAGTGTGACTTTTATCATAATTGAATTTCATGCATAGAGGTATGCATAAAAGTTGATTATTTTATTGTAAGAGTGTTACTTTTATCATATTGGATTTCATGCATATAGGTATGCATAAAAGATATTCTTTTTATACTAAAAGTGTGATTTTCCTCATAAATGGATTTTATGCTTAACTTAGATGCATAAGAGAAATTCTTTTATTCTAAAAGTGTAATTTTCTACCAAACTGAATTTATGCATAAGAAGATGCATAAAAGATTGATTTTAATTTCGAAAGTGTTAGTCTCCTTAAATGGAATTTATACATAATTAAATGTGTAGAGAAATCTTATATCAAATATAAGAATTCTCTTAAAAAAGATATGAAATGTGATAAGATGTGATAAGAGGTGTATGAGATGTGATAAGATTTGATAAGATGCGTATGGAAAGTGATAGGATGTGATAAGAGGTGTATGAGATGTAAAAAGATGTGATAAGATGTATATGAGATGTGATAGAATGTATTAAGATGAGTTAGGATTTGTTAAGATGTATATGGGATGTACTAGGACGAGAATGGATGTAATATGGTTGTATGAATGTGATGTGGATGTATACATGTAGATGTATATGTATGAATGTGAATGTTGATGTAGATGTATATGTATGAATGTGAATGTTGATGTAGATGTGGATGTATAGATGTGAATGGGAATGTGGATGTGGATGTATGTATGTGGATGTGTGGATGTGGAGATGGGAGTATGGATGTATGAATGTGAAAATGGATGTATGCATGAAGATGTATATGCATAGATGTGAATGTGGATATAGATGTGGATGTATAGATGTGAATGGGAATGTGGATGTGAATGTGGATGTAGATGTGGATGTATAGATGTGAATGGGAATGTGGATGTGGATGTATGTATGTGGATGTGTAGATGTGGAGATGGGAGTATGGATGTATGAATGTGAAAATGGATGTATGCATGAAGATGTATATGTATAGATGTGAATGTGGGTGTAGATGTGGATGTATAGATGTGAATGGGAATGTGGATGTGAATGTGGATGTAGATGTGGATGTATAGATGTGAATGAGAATGTGGATGTGGATGTATGTATGTATGTGGATGTAGATGTGGATGTATAGATGTGAATGGGATTGTGGATGTGGATGTATGTGAATGTGGATGTAGATGTGGATGTATAGATGTGAATGGGAATGTGGATGTAGATGTGGATGTATAGATGTGAATGGGAACGTGGATGTGGATGTATGAATGAGGACGTGATAATGGATGTATACATGTAGATGTGGATATATGGATGTGAATATGAATGTGGATGTGGATGTATGGATGTGGATATGGATGTGTATGTATGAATGTAGATATGGGATGTGGATGTATAAATGAGGATGTGAAAATGGAGTATGCATGTAGATGTGGATGTATGGATGTGAATGTGGATGTGGATGTGGATGTATAAATGAGGATGTGAAAATGGATGTATGCATGTAAATGTAGATGTATGGATGTGAATGTGAATGTGTATGTGAAATAATGTGTCGTCGACATGAGGAAATGGATGAGAATGAGTACACATTGAATGGAATGTGGAATAAGTAATGTGGACTAAGGAAAGATAATTTGGAAAGACGAGAGTTCGATTTAGAAACTATATTTTGTGAGACTGTTTGTAAATGACTGTTTTATGTCAAGAATGCTGGGGAAGCATTTTGATCGTCTTGTGGATTAAGGTCATGAAGACCTAACTGTTAAAGTTGCAACTGCTGACGGAGAGTCAATGGAGGACGTCTCGCGTAGCAAGGTCGACCGAGGTCTTGACCAGCCTCGGTTCGATTTAAATGGTGAGCTTCCGGTACGGTGGATGAGGGACCAAGGAAGCGGCCTATGAGTGAAGCGCTAGGTCACCTGCGAAGGATCCTAGAGGGTGCTGACCATACGGTGCTCGGGCTCTCGGTCGCCGAAGATACCCACACGTGCGTCGTGGAAGATATTGGAACAAGGAGTAAGAGTTGTTTTGTGAAACCGAGCATGGATC
Organism: Cibotium barometz; assembly: GCF_041138505.1. Classification (NCBI taxonomy): domain Eukaryota; kingdom Viridiplantae; phylum Streptophyta; class Polypodiopsida; order Cyatheales; family Cibotiaceae; genus Cibotium; species Cibotium barometz. The sequence goes on along the minus strand of NC_141050.1, from coordinate 6,014,661 downwards.
TGGTTGATGACCTTGCTGGTCTTCAATGGATGAGTCCATGGCTCTTTATATGGATCTGTTGGTTGATCTTGCTGATCTTCAACGAGAGTCCATCTTGATTTTTATAAGTGATTATATTGCCGAGTATTATGGGCTAGGAACTATTGAAAAGGCCCCTGTGTGGACAGGTGGTGAGCGTTCTAGTTGCCAATGATGCCATAGATACTCTGATGAAGGAATGATTGGAAATTATGAATCAACCGGATAAATTGGAAGATCATGATCAGTGGTACTATGGTTTCATTAAAGGATTGTTTTAAAGTTAGCTGATGCTAAGAAAAAGGCAAATTTCATATTGGGTGTGTAAGTGGTGTGGCTAGTTTTATGTTTGCATGAACTTCCGGCTAGGGGGCCTTGGGACTCTTTTCCTTGGTACCCGGGACAAAACCTAACCAAATTCCAAATTGGATCCCATCACTACAGTGGTTGGGCGGTTGGCTAACCCATGGGATCGGATGGGGTTAGGCTGGACTGATGGATCCATAAATCGAGACTCAACTTTTGTTTTTACGATAGATAAAGTAAATCCCGGATAGAAATTGTTCTATGGATAGGAATCAACGGCTGTGCCTCTTGATGGGGAAAAAAGCGTTGATCCCAATGATCCAAGTGCAAGTTTCTTCCTTGATTTGACCAAGTACCGTTAAAGGTGCAGTCAGATCAGTTGATCCGTAATGATCTTGACTACATTAGAGTAAAGAGTTATCCTGGTGGAATCGCCCATGCTTTCCGAGTAAAGGAAGTTTTTCCAGTTTCGGTTTTGGACAAACCGACGGATTAGTCTCTTGTTCGGATATCCGTGGGCGAGGCCCCGAGTGTGAGACCCCTACCCACGCATGATGTGCTACTTCCGCTGCTAGTACCCCGAATCCGTTGATCGGTGAGAAACAGGGATCTCACAGGTATTATGACGTAGCCTGCCACTCCATGGTCTATCAACTAAACCACTAGATGAGGACTCTCGAGGTCCACTCAAAGACTGTGATTGCTGACTTGCATTATGTGCAACCACATTTCCACTCACATCAGCCCCAATAGCTTCTTTTTCAGCAGTATACCAGCAGCTCATCTCATCAAAAACAAGATACCTGCTTACCCTCAACTCACATGTAGCAGGGTTATAACACCTGTATCCCTTTTGCTCGAGGGAGTATCCAATAATAAACACACATTTTTCAACTTTTGGATCCAGCTTAGTTCTCATCTCATCTGGCACATGCACATATGCAATGCATCCAAAGACTTTCAGATGAGATAAATCAGGTTTTTTGCCAGTAAACCTCTCCTCTGGAGTTACATCATGTATGGCTGCAGTTGGAGTCCTGTTCATGATGTAAACTGCTATAGAAACAGCCTCAGCCCAATAGCTATGCGGCATATTCTTCTCTCCCATCAATGCTCGTGCAATCTTAGCAATGTGCCTATTTATTCACTCAGCAACTCCATTTTGCTGCGGAGTGTATCTGCATGTAAACTGTCTCGGAATACCATTCTTTTTCAAAAATTCAGAGAACTCATTGGAGAAATACTCTCCCCCTCCATCCGACCTTAGTAGGCACTTTACATATTTCCTTGTTTGCTTTTCAACCATAGCTCTGAAATTTTGAAAATGAGTGAACACCTCACCCTTCTCCTTCATGAAGTATACCCACACTTTCCTTGTGTGGTCATTCATATAAATATCACACAATACTTGCAGCCTCCCATAGACATGGTCTTCGTAGGACCCCATACATCTGAATGCACAACATCTAGTGCATTTCTGCTCACATTTCTGTCACGTGAAAATACATGCTTTGTTTGCTTTCTGAATTGGCATGCTTCACATATTTTCTGCATACCTTCAACTTTAAACTTTGGCAGCCCTATCACAATTCCTTTAGTCTGCATAGACTTCATTCTTTACACATTCACATGTCCAATTCTTTTATGCCAAATGTCTGTGTCTGCAACAATTCCTGAACCATTTGCAAACATCGCAGCACTCACTTCAGGCATGTTTACATTCAATGTAAACATTCTGCCCACTCTATTGCCTTTTGCAACCAACTTGCACTTCAACATAGCAACCATCAGGGTTAAACCGGACCTGCAAACCCTGCTCAATCATCTAGCCAACTGAAACCAGATTCTTTGTTATGTTCAAAACATGAAGTACATCTGCAATGTACTTCACTTTGCCATCTTGCATAGACAATGGCACATCTCCAACATGGGCAATTGGATGAGCAGTGTCATCCCCTTTTTCCACAAAACCTGGTCTTTCAAGGTTTTTCATCTCCTTGAACCACTCCCCATGACTTGTCATGTGGTTCAAAGCACCTAAATCAACATACCTATGACATCATCTTTATGTGCTGCTTCAACATTTTTAGACTTGGCATTAACGACATGCTACATAACAAACAACCCCTTTCATTATCCTCATTGTTTCTACTCGAGGATGCATAGTTGTTTTGCTGCAATTTTCCATTTTGCATGTGAGCCTGCTTCTTAAACAATATGCCTACACATGTCTAGGCTTACCACAATAAAAGCATCCACGTGTATCATTATACTGCCTTTGCTGATTTCCATTTGCTGATTTCCATGACCTCTTTGACTCCCCCTGCCTCTGAATTGGCCTCTTCCACCTGCGTGTTGTTGTTGTTGTTGTTCCTGCTGTGCTGGTCATAATTCTGATTACCTGTTTAGCCACCTCCTTGGCCGCGTCCATGGCCAAGGAGGTAGAGGAGGCCGCGTCCACGGCCTCCTCTACCTCGTCCTGTTCCTGAACTTGTGTAGAAGGCCTATTTCTCTGGAACTGTTTTTCTTTTTGTGAAGGCTTTTGGTCTTCACCCAAGCTCTTCTCTTCTCTATAATCAACATAGACACCAAATCTGTGAAATTGGGAATGTTTTTCCAAGTCTGAATAGACATCTTGAACGCCTTGTATTGTGGCCCGAGACCACGTAGACAGACTTCCACCTTCTCATCATCATCTACTGAAACGCCAATAGATGCAAGGGATTCCACAATACCCTTGATCTTCAATGCATAGTCATTCACAGACATACTCTTTTTCTCCACAGTATGAAGTTCATTCTTCAACTGTATCTTTCGTGCCTTGGTATTCGTTTCATAGAGTTTTACTAAAGTGTCCCATGCCTCCTTGGGGGACTTGGCATCTTGTATGTGCCCAATCATGGTGTCTTGTATACTGATAGAGAGCCAATACATAACTTTTCTGGCTCCTTGGTTCCAATCCTTGACATCTTTCATATCTGCAACAATCGGATTGATCTCTGGTATCTCCAGTGCCTCTTCGTGCTCACCTTCTATGTAGTCCCAGTAACCCTTTCCCATCAAGAAATTTGTCAAACTGAACCTCTAAGCATGGAAGTTGTTCTTATCAAGCTTCTCAGCAACAATCTGGTTTATGCCATCATTTGACATCTTGCCAGACGACACACAAATTTACCACAAACAGCACTCTGGTTTGTCCTGCGTTTGTCCTACACAAACTGTTATATTTTCTGCAGCGGTACTGTATTACACTCAAATGTCACAACCAGTGACCTCAATGTATATACATACACCCAATGGCAACTGTTGACCTCCCTGCAGCACACACAATGTTTGCACAACCAATCTATCTTCTTGCAATTCTTAAAATAGAGTTCTGCAGAGAATCGATGACTTACCTAATCGCCTGCTTTCTGAAAAACAGAGGTCCTAACGCGCCCGAAACGCCTTTTTGTCCCCAAAAAGTTTTGTCCAATAGGACAGTATAGTTTCCCTATAGCTTTACTCCCGCAAAGAAAGCTATAGTTTCCCTATAGCTTTACTCCCGCAAAGAAAGCTCCTCAATCAGAGATCGTTTGTCGGTGCGTCCCTTAGAGCTCCTGAAGACAAGGGTGTAGTTGCTAACACAAATAGGGAAGAGTAAATGAAGCTCTTACCCTTGTACCGCTTCCTGTGCTTTTCCTATGCTTCTCTTTCTTGCAGCTCATCCTTAGCATGAACCAAGCTCTGATACCATGAAAAGATGCAGGGGAGAAGAGAGCTTGAGCTCTTGCAAGCACACACACACTCACAAAACCCTAAAGGAGAACACACAAGGTGAGAGGCTGAAAATCCTCTTCTTCTTCACACAACACTCAACACACCATAAACAAAGATAAGAGTACACACTATGAAAAGGTACTCAACCAAATACATACTAGGGTTCTCTATATAGTGTGAACCCAACTAAATGAGCTCGCGCTATAACTATGCCAGTCTCTAGAATGGCTGTCACACAGCCTGTCCTCCCACTGGCCGCATATCGCCCATGATCTCACCAACCATGCCAATGGTGTAAGTGTGGGGCCTATCCCCCAGGTGGGTCATCAGTGTCCACTGCCTCACTAGATGAGCTCGATATCTCAATATCCTCAGCTAAGCATCTCCTCCGGCCCTCTCATGCTTCATTCTTTTAATATTAATATCATTTTTTTATTAATACCATATTTCAAGACAATACTTCAAGAATGGGCCATTTACTTACCATTCAGGTTCATCAGGGAATCCACCCCAAGTTTCCCATGGAAGGATGTGTTCCATGTACTCCATGCAGTAGGCACATATGAGTTGGATCATCAAAGCCAACATGATGTATGCCATATGTGTGCTTATTTTAATATGCTCATGAAATCCTTTAGATTTTTAATTTCCTTCTTAACTTTCTTACGTAATTTATATTTGTGAACAACATGCAGGATTCCTGTGAACTTGTTCTCTAATGGTAATGCTTACACCATTAGAATTAACAATTTTCAGTGTAGTTATTCTCGTCTCGTGACACAACTCACACGTTCTCTCCATTTTTAGTGTTTGAAAAGCTAAGATCTTTACTTGTGTTGGAGAAGGTTAGCACTTAGTTTATTGAATGGTATGATTACTCAACTTTAGTTGGTGCTACTACAGGTCATCACCATCAACAAAGAGAGTGCTCAACTTCTCCAGAGAGTGCTCTAGTGTAGCTCCAACAAAGTGTAGATTGATTTCACTAAGAGCTAACAAAGAGTTGCATAAGACTTAGCCTTACTCATCTCTCACTCTCTCTAACACTCAAGAAGACTCTTTTTCACTTAGAAAAAACAAGGATGTATCTCTCTTATGACTCATAAGGAATACTTGAAAAAAACTCTCACCTTTCTATTGTGCCACTAAAAAGTTTGATGAGAGTGATACATCTCTAGTTAATTTTGTCCCCCTCTCACTCTATGTTAATTTTGTCCCCCTCTCACTCTATGTTTGCCACACACAATAGAATGATTAGATGTACAATACCCACTACATAGTCACAAGGATTCTTAATTCATCTCACACAAATATTATGAAGGACTAATCAATATAAGAATGCCACTTAGTGAGAGTAATGAAAAATGACCTCCAACACAAAGAAGTTTTCCATTACATTTAGATTCACAAATGCTCCCTCTCCCATTATGACAAGGAACACTCCCAAGAAGGGGGGCTCTGATACCAAGTTAAAAGAGTGGTTAGCAAACATTATAAGATAGGGTAATCACAAATATAAGACTCCTTGATTACAAGAGACACCATAATGTTAACAAGGAGTATTCCCAATCACAAGAGAACAAGCATAGAAGGCTTGCCTCTAGAATAGATCACTACTCACAAAAATAAATGAAGCTTGCATAAGCAAGAGACAATGACTAGAGTATTGTTGCCACAAAGACTCACTTCTCTATTTCTCTAAAAAGGAATACACCACAAAGGCTATAATAAAGAAGTGTCAACCCACATAGGGTGTGGGGGTATTTATACATCAAGCTAAGGGGGGGTGTCTAGATCTAGTGGGCATGCCACTTGCCTCCACAAGATCATCCTCCAACACATATCCAAAATATGCTTAAGATATCTAAGATCACCTTGGACCACTATGATTAATCATATCATAGTCCCATAGCTTACAAAGTATAAAAACCACCCACCTAAGGTAGTGTGCCCAAAATTAATGTAGATTGATCACATCTTTCAATACACTTTCATGTTCTCTAGCCAAATTTTCCATCTGCAAGACACAATGACTAGAGTAATGTTGCCACAAAGACTCACTTCTCTATGTCTCTCAAAAGGAATACACTACAAAGGCTACAAGAAAGAAGTGTCAGCCCACATAGGGTGTGGGGGTATTTGTACATCAAGCTAAAGGGGGGTGCCTAGATCAAGTGGGCACGAAACTTGCCTCCACAAGATCATCCTCCGCCACATATCCAAAATATGCTTAAGATATCTAAGATCATCTTAGACCACTATGATTAATCATATCATAGTTCCATACCTTACAAAGTATTAAGACCACCCACCTAAAGTAGTGTGCCTAAAACTAATGTAGATCACATCTTTCAATATACTTTCATGTTCTCTAGCCACATTTTTCATTTTTCATACCTTACAAAGTATTAAGACCACCCACCTAAAGTAGTGTGCCTAAAACTAATGTAGATCACATCTTTCAATATACTTTCATGTTCTCTAGCCACATTTTTCATTTGCTACTTTCCTTGTCTTTGAAAATTGTTTGCTTGAAAACGAAGCTTTTAATCTTGTCAACAACAACCAGCAACTCAATTTTCTCTCCTCTATTAAGAACCTTTTCAATTTTTTCCATGATGATGCCCTTCACTTCTTAGACTTGAGCCTTCACTTTGGGAAGTTTTTTCATCTCTTCAGGGTGAGCCTTCCTCCTCTGCTCTCAAAAAAAGAAAGGGAAACCCAAAAAATTCCTATTGGTGGCACTTGGAAAATGGTGGTGATAATGATGATGATCGGAGAATGTGAAGTGGGCAATTCTCTTCTTCTTTGCTCCAAAATAATAAAATAGCAAGAAAATAAAGTAGCTCTCTGCTTATAATCTCTTTCAAATTAATAAAAGATGATCCCACCCAGTCTATTAAGATTATAAGAAACCACTGCTCATCAAATTGAGGGAATTCTTGGAGGTTCTCTAGTTCACAAATTAACACCCAAGAACATAAAGCAAGTGGAAGATAATATTGGGGATACACACTAGGGTGAAAATTATGCTTATCTCTCAACCTTTCTGAGTATTAGGTATTAGGCATCATTTTGCCACACAAGATGCAAGAAACACATAAAGATACATAATGCAAAGATCAAGAATCACCAAGAAGCATGCTAATCTCCCTTCTTATGGGGTTTTGAGAAAAGCAACAAACAACATGGTTAATCTAGAATCAATAAAGCATCATGCATGTTACTAATATCTCTTCGTGCAAGAAATGTGTATGGATTAGGCATTTGACTTCTAATCAAGAGCTTGTGGGCAAGGAAAAGATCGAATCTTCTCGTCCCGTTATGGCCAAGAATTAGAATCACCTTGCTAACATGGTAGAAAACACATGCTCCTACAAACATAGCCATGGAGTACACATGTACACATGAGGATGGAGTAGGAGACATGGATCAAGAACGAGATAAAAGAAATAGGATAAAGATACAAGAAAAACATTATAGTTTGTTCCATTTCAATCATGTATATTGTGTATCCAAGGATCATGTACAATATATTGTACATGATCATGTACAATATATTGTACATGATCATGTACAATATATTGTGTGTTGTGTATACAAGAATCATGTACAATATATTATGTATTGTGTATACAAGAATCATGTACTTTTTGTATACAAGAGGGGATTCATACAGCCATCCAACCATGCGACTCTTGGGATACCCATGTAACTATTGGGCTTCCATAACCTCCTCAAGATCCTAACTCCCCACTAGCCCTCTTGTAGCCACTTCTTGATATGATATCTTTTAAAAGCCAAATCCCACAACTCACTGAGCCTAAGCTAATCCTACTAATGCTAGAGGGTGTTCACATCCAAGCTAATGCTACTAATGCTAGGGGGTGTTCACACCCAAGCTAATTCCAAAATGCTAGGGGATGTATATACCCCCATCAACACTAACTCATCAAATATAAGGGCATTTAGGTTACTCTTTATCGTAATATGAATTGTGGATGTAAAATTTTATTAATTTTTATAAATGCTTCACCAATGAACTCTCTAGATAGGCTTCATCAATATATGCAAGCTGCTCTCTAAGATCTTTATTAATACTCGTGAGAAACTCATCCATTGAGTCTCCTTCATTCATATGATCAACAAACACTAATTGCTTGCATAAATAGGCCACACGTGCCTCATTATGCACCTCATAAAGGGAAACAAGAACATCTCAAGCCTACTTGGTAGCTTTACATGAGCACATATAAGGAACAATGGTCCATTTCATGGAAAGTGCCACAAATTCTTGTGCATCCTTTCCATCCCGTGTGGCTTGTTTCGCTAAGAGATATAAAGAAAAAATGCCACAGTTAAATACGAGCTAGTATCACCATCCAAAGCACCTGTATTATCATACACTAGTAAGAGAGGGTGTTTGTTGAAACCATAAAGATCTCTCTAGGTAATAACCATGCATGAACGAGGTATATACTCATCCACCCATCCACCCCTTAGCCTAAGGTTGCACACATAAATATAATGAAGTATCACATATCTTACCATAGTGTCCCATACCACGAAGAGATATGACTTCACTCCAACACCACTAAGCTCTAGCTTGAAACGGGAGAGAGTAGACACAATGCTCTACACAAGGGAACATCCTCCTTGAGTGTGCACCATGCCCCTATTATATAGGAGGGCCCTCAAGTTGCTCTTGACTCTCCATTTCCATGTGTTACCCTTGGTTGCGTGACCCTAATCACGAGAGGTTAGACCTAACCCTTGCCCCACTAGAGCATGTTCCCATGCTCCCATGTTCCTAGGGCAGAGTTTCCCACTCGTGGCCTCCAGACAAGAGGATAATCCAATGGCTCTTTCAAAACCAAACCCGAAAAAAACTTCCCTTGTCCAGAAAGCATAGGCGATTCCTCCAAGAAAAATCTTCTAACATAGTCAACAGCCTTAACTATCCTTTTGTATTCCGACCGACCCCGCGGTCACATGACCAAATCAAAGGAGGAAGTTGTACTTGGTTCATAGAGACCAATGCTTTTTTCCTCATCAAAAGAGGCACAGGCGTTGATTCATTTTCAATAGAACAAGGATTATCCTGGGACTTACTTCAACTATCGTAACTTAAATAAAATTGAGTTTTATTATAGAATCCATCTGTCCAAAATAGACAGACCACTTACACACCCAATATGAAATTTCCTTTTCTTTTATTCAACTATTTCCAAAACAAATTTGTAATAAAACCACGGTGTTTCCATACTAATCCTCAGTATTCGATTTCTAGATCCAATTTTCAACTTTACCACCTTCTAACCATAAAATCTAATTTCAGTCATTCCTTTCTCAATGTACCTATGGCATCATCGGCACAACAGAATGCTCACCACCTGCTCACTCAGGGGCCTTTTCAATAGTACCTAGCCCATAGTACCTAGGAGTTTAATCACATAAAATCCATATGGACTCTCAGTTGGAGATCAGTAAGATGACCCAACAAGATCCATGTAAAAGAGCCATGAACTCATCGGTTGAAGACCAACAAGGCCAGTCAACCAGATCCATGCCCATGTTCAAAAAATAGCTCCAACTCATTTTTCTTCCTCGTCGCACGTGTGGGTATCCTAGGAGGCGACCCAGAGCCTGAGCACTATATGGTCAGCACCCTCTAGGTTTGTTCGCAGGTCACCTAGCGCTTCACTCATAGGCCACTTCCTTGGTGATTCCCTCATCCACCGTACCGAAAGCTCACCATTTTAATCGAACTGGGGGCTGTTCAAGACCTCGGTCGACCTTTCCACATGAGACATCCTTCATTAACTCCCATCAGCTGTTGCAACTATGTCAGCTAGGTCACCACATGACCTTATTCCACAAGATAGTCAAAATGCTTCCCCAGCATTATTGACATAAAACAATCTTTAAAAAAACAGGTTTCACATACAGTTACAGTTCCAACAAAATTCCCATATTTCCTCATCACTACACATTCTTTCACATCATTCCTCATCATTTCTCATCTTCCCATATCATCTCTCATCATTCCATATCATTTCTCATTATCCCACATCAATTTACATCTAATCACATCACTCCCATATCAACTCATATCCAATCACATCAATTCACATCCAATCCCATCATTCCCACATCAACTCACATCCAATCACATAATCTCACATCCAATCACATAATCTCACATCAATTCACATCCAATTACATCATTCCCATGTCAAATCACATCCAATCACATCATCTCACATCAATTCACATCCAATCACATTATTCCCATATCAACTCACATCCAATCACATCATCCCACATCAATCCACATCTAATCACATCATTCCCACATCAATCCGTGGACCACATCAATCCACATCTCTTCACATCTTCCCATATAAATCCACATCTAATCACATCAATCCACATGTAATCACATCTATTCACATCTTCCCACATCTAATCACACCATTCCCACATCAATCCACATCTAATCACATCATTCCCACATCAATCCACATCTAATCACATCATTCCCACAACAATTCACATCTACTCACATCTTCCCACATCAATCCACATCTAATTACATAATTCTCATATCAATCCACATCTAATCACATCATTCCCACATCAATCCATAGCTATTCACATCTTTCCACATCAATCCACATCTAATCAAATCATTCCCACATCAATCCACATCTAATCACATCAATCCACATCTAATCACATCATTACCACATCTATTCACATATTTTCACATCAATCCACATCTAATCACATCATTACCACATCAATCTACATCTTTTCACATCAATCCACATCTAATCAAATCATTCCCACATAAATCCACATCTAATCACATCATTCCCACATCAATCCACATCTATTCACATCTTCCCACATCAATCCACATCTAATCACATCTATTCACATCATTTCACATCCATTCACATCCATTCACATCCACTCACATCATTTCACATCCACTCACATTCATTCACACCCATTCACATCATTTCACATCCATTCACATCGTTTCACATCCATTCACATCCATTCACATCATTTCACATCCATTCACATCATTTCACATCCATTCATATCTAAATGAATCATTTCCATAATTCATCTAGAATTTTGTGCATAACCTTCTTTATTTTTCAAGAAAATGAATAATGCTCAAAACTCCACTTTTAGCATGATTTTTTTTTCATAAATTCATTCTTTAATGATATAATTTTTTTTCCATAACTTCCCTGCATTTTCTATGAAATGATAATGATTAAAATACAAAGGAATGGGGGTCTATTTATAGGAGGAGGAGGCCACCAACCAAGCCCAGCTAGAATGTAGAGGCTTCCAGCTCGAGTTTGATCCATTTTAGACAAGTTTAGACTAGTTTGGCTCACTTTTTTGATTTGGTTTGAAGGAGAAGAGAGGAGAGATGAAATCTCACTTTTTTGAATTAAAAATACCCTCTTGATGTGATTTCTAGGCTCCTCCTTCATGAGCCCTTCTCCCCATTCCGAGATGTCAAAAATTCCATTTTAAACTAAAAAATCTCATTTTTTAACTAATAAGCCCTGTACTAGTCAACTCTTCATCTTATGTGAGAATTTACTCATTTTTGGGGGATTTTCTTATATTCTTTGCTTTTTCCTCATCCCAACACTTGGATTAACCTTATTGGCCCTTCTTGACACTCTTTAGACCTTAATAAGATTTTTTCTAAAAAAATTTACCCCTATGCCAAGACGTCCAATTCACATATTCAATTAATTTCTGATGCACATTGAAAAACTCTTTTTAAGATCCTATTTCTGGGGATCTCTTCCTATTGACTAGGAGAAAATTCTTATCCAAAAATATTTCAAAACTATATTATCTCTCTCTAGACCAAAATAGGGTAAAACAATATTTTCTTGCATTCAGAATTTGTAAGATTCCTCCCCCAAACCCCTTTTTGATGTCTAGTATCTTCTTCTATAATCAATCCCTCTTCAGAAATATAAAAGACTTGTTTCTAACTGTTTTAACCTAGAGAGAGAAAATATTCTAGAGAGAGAATATTCAGATTTTTAATATTTTTGGATAGAAAATTATCTCATCTTATTAAAATAAGTTTCCCTGAAACAGAAATTCAAAAAGAACTTTCCAATGTGCAATTGGAATTAATTGGAAATGTGTATAAAGGACCTTAGTCTAAGGGTCTAGATTTTCAGAAATTTTTGAATTATGGTCCAATTAAGGTTCCTATGGGCCAATAGCATCAATCCATGTGTAGGGAGGAGATAAATCCAATTTGAAAAAGAAGATACCCAAAAATGAGTAAATGCTCACATAAGATGAAGAGTTGAAAATGTACAAGGTTTATTAGTAAAAAATTATGAGCAATATTAAAAGTATGACATATGTAAGGAAGAGGAGTTCTTTAAAGGAGGTGCATATTTCACATAAGATGAAGAGTTGAAAATGTACAAGGTTTATTAGTAAAAAATTATGAGCAATATTAAAAGTATGACATATGTAAGGAAGGGGAGTTCTTTAAAGGAGGTGCATATTTCACATAAGATGAAGAGTTGAAAATGTACAAGGTTTATTAGTAAAAAACTATGAGCAATATTAAAAATATGACATATGTAAGGAAGGGGAGTTCTTTAAAGGAGGTGCATATTTCACATGCTTGAATGAGTTTTAAACTCATAAAAATTGAGATATTTCATCTCTCCTCTCTCCTCATTTAAGTCTAGTTCCAAAAAGTTAGCTTAACTGACCTAAAAATGGTCAAATATTGACCAAACTGATTTAGAAAATTCTAGAATCAGTTTGTTTGGTTAGGAGCTCAATTTTTCCTATAAATAGAAGCCTCCCCCTTGTTGAAAAATATATAGTGTTTATGCATCGTTACTCTACTCCACCTAAGCCAAGAACTGTGAATTCATTTAATAATTCACTAGTTTTTGGAGTTTCCCTCTTTCTTCAATCCCCATTAGTGGCTCCATCAACATACTTAACCAATTGATTGGTTGGGGGCCTCTACCGTGAACAAAGAATCAAGCAAGTTGTAAGGTAATTAGTGAATATTGATCTTTCTATAATTTCTCAATGTTTCTCTCTTCTCAACCCCTCTCAAGCTTGAGAAGTTTAATTGGTATGGTTTTTTTTAAATGCTATTGAAGTTTGAATAGTAGTGAAGAGTTACATAATTTAATAAATGCTATTGAAGTTAATTTTCATTTATGTTTAAATTCTAATGATTCTTATGTAAATTCTCTCTCTCACTCAAGAAATGGTCATACTCATGACCCGTTCTCAATCCAAATCAAGCTTTTCATAAAGCTTTTCCTTAACCCAAGATTAAGCTATACTTGAGGCCAAATTAATGGCTTTTTTCTATGCTTTTAGTTTATGAATATTGATGATTCAATCCATTATGGATTAATAATCCAATTAGAGATCATTTTAATTATTTCCTTAATGATAAGCATTATCCCTTAGAAAAATTAAGATTTATCAGTCATAGCAGCGGAGCTATGGCAAAATTTTTATAAAAATTATGCATAAAATAATCTCATTCAAAGTATAAAAAGAGGACTTCCTACCATATTCTAGGAATTATCATCCTAGATTAATTGAAAGAATTTCATTACAATCATGGAGAAATTGAATTTTAATATTAGGCATAAAGGATAAGTTTTTATATCAAAAGTGTTATTTTTACCATTTTTATTTCATGCATAGAAGTATGCATAATGGATAAATTTTTATATCAAAAGTGTTATTTTTACCATTTTTATTTCATGCATAGAAGTATGCATAATGGATAAATTTTTATACCAAAAGTGTTATTTTTACCATTTTTATTTCATGCATAGAAGTATGCATAATGGAAAAATTTTTATATCAAAAGTGTTACTTTTATCATATTGGATTTCATGCATAGAGGTATGCATAAAAGTTGATTATTTTATTATAAAAGTGTGACTTTTATCATAATTGAATTTCATGCATATAGGTATGCATAAAAGATATTCTTTTTATACTAAAAGTGTGATTTTCCTCATAAATGGATTTTATGCTTAACTTAGATGCATAAGAGAAATTTTTTTATTCTAAAAGTGTAATTCCTACCAAATTGAATTTATGCATAAGAAGATGCATAAAAGATTGATTTTTTAATTCAAAAGTGTCATTCTCATCTAAATTGAATTTATGTATAGAAAAATGCATAAAAGATTAAAATTTAATTCAAAAGTGTCATTTTCATTAAAAATGAATTTATGCATAGGAAGATGCATAAAAGATTGATTTTTACTTGAAATATTAATCTCCTTAAATAGAATTTATTCATAAATAAATGTGTAAAGAAATCTTATATCAAATGTAAGAATTCTCTTGTATTCTATAAATAGATAAGAGATGTGATAGGATGTGATAAGAGGTGTGATAAGATGCTTATGAAATAAGTTAGGAGGTGATAAGAGATGTGATAAAAGGTGTGATAAGAGGTGATAAGATGCTTATGAAATAAGTTAGGAGGTGATAAGATGAATTAAGATGTGTATGGGGGGATGAGGTAAGAAGTGTATGTGATAGGATAAGATGTATATGGGTTGTGATAGGGCGACAATGGATGTGATGTAAAAGATTAGATGTGAAGGTATATGGGGTTATATAAATGGGAATGTGGAAATGGATGTATGAATGTGGATATGGGATGTGGATGTATAAATGAGGATGTGAAAATGGAGGTAAGCATGTAGATGTGGATGTATGAACGTGAAAATGGATATATGCATGAAGATATATATGCATAGATGTGAATGTGGATGTAGATGTGGATGTATAGATGTGAATGGATGTGGATGTATAGATGTGAATGGGAATGTGGATGTGGATGTATGTGAATGTGGATGTAGATGTGGATGCATAGATGTGAATGTGGAATGTGGATGTGGATGTATGTGAATGTGAATGTAGATGTGGATGTATGTGAATGTGAATGTAGATGTGGATGTATAGATGTGAATGTGGAATGTGGATGTATAGATGTGGATGTATGGGAATGTGGATGTGGATGTATGTGAATGTGAATGTGGATGTGGATGTATGTATGTATGTGGATGTAGATATAGATGTATGGATGTGTATGTATGAATGTGGATATGGGATGTGGATGTATAAATGAGGATGTGAAAATGGAGGTAAGCATGTAGATGTGGATGTATGAACGTGAAAATGGATATATGCATGAAGATATATATGCATAGATGTGAATGTGGATGTAGATGTGGATGTATAGATGTGAATGGATGTGGATGTATAGATGTGAATGGGAATGTGGATGTGGATGTATGTGAATGTGGATGTAGATGTGGATGTATAGATGTGAATGTGGAATGTGGATGTGGATGTATGTATGTATGTGGATGTAGAAGTGGATGTATAGATGTGAATGGGAATGGGGATGTGGATGTATGTGAATGTGAATGTAGATGTGGATGTATGTGATGTGAATGTAGATGTGGATGTATAGATGTGAATGTGGAATGTGGATGTATAGATGTGGATGTATGGGAATGTGGATGTGGATGTATGTGAATGTGAATGTGGATGTGGATGTATGTATGTATGTGGATGTAGATGTGGATGTATGGATGTGTATGTATGAATGTGGATATGGGATGTGGATGTATAAATGAGGATGTGAAAATGGAGGTAAGCATGTAGATGTGGATGTATAGATGTGAATGGATGTGGATGTATAGATGTGAATGGGAATGTGGATGTGGATGTATGTGAATGTGGATGTAGATGTGGATGCATAGATGTGAATGTGGAATGTGGATGTGGATGTATGTGAATGTGAATGTAGATGTGGATGTATGTGAATGTGAATGTAGATGTGGATGTATAGATGTGAATGTGGAATGTGGATGTTTAGATGTGGATGTATGGATGTGAATGTGGATATGGATGTGGATGTATGGATGTGAATATATGATATGTGATGTGAAGGAATTTGAAGTGAAGAGATGGAAAATGAGGTGATTGGATGAGTACACATATAAATGGAATGTGGAATAAGTAATGTGGATTAATGAGGAACAATGTGGAAAAATGAGAGTTAATATAGAAACTGTATTTGTAAACTGTTTGTAAATGCTGTTTGTAAATGGCTGTTTTATGTCAAGAATGCTGGGGAAGCATTTTGACCGTCTTGTGATTAAGGTCGTGGAGACCTAACTGATAAAGTTGCAACTGCTGACGGAGAGTCAATGGAGGACGTCTCGCGTAGCAAGGTCGACCGAGGTCTTGACCAGCCTCGGTTCGATTAAAATGGTGAGCTTCCGGTACGGTGGATGAGGGACCAAGGAAGCGGCCTATGAGTGAAGCGCTAGGTCACCTGCGAAGGATCCTAGAGGGTGCTGACCATACGGTGCTCGGGCTCTGGGTCGCCTAGGATACCCACGCGTGCGTCGAGGAAGATATTGGAACAAGGAGTAAGAGTTGTTTTGTGAAACCGGGCATGGATCTGGTTGATTGACCTTGCTGGTCCTCAACGGATGAGTCCATGGCTCTTTTATATGGATCTGTTGGTTGATCTTGCTGATCTTCAAAGAGAGTCCATCTTGATAAGTGATTATATTGCCGAGTATTATGGGCTAGGAACTATGGAAACGGCCTCTGTGTGGACAGGTGGTGAGCGTTCTAGTTGCCAATGATGCCATAGATACTCTGATGAAGGAATGATGGGAAATTATGAATCAACCGGATAAATTGGAAGATTGTGATCAGTGGTACTATGGTTTCATTAAAGGATTGTTTTAAAGTTAGCTGATGCTAAGAAAAAGGCAATTTCATATTGGGTGTGTAAGTGGTGTGGCTAGTTTTATGTTTGCATGAACTTCCGGCTAGGGGGCCTTGGAACTCTTTTCCTTGGTACCCGGGACAAACCTAACCAAATTCCAAATTGGATCCCATCACTACAGTGGTTGGGCGGTTGGCTAACCCATGGGATCGGATGGGGTTAGGCTGGACTGATGGATCCGTAAATCGAGATTTAATTTCTATTATTACGATAGATGAAGTAAATCCCAGATAGAAATTGTTCTATGGATAGGAATCAACGGCTGTGCCTCTTGATGGGGAAAAAAGCGTTGATCCCAATGATCCAAGTGCAAGTTTCTTCCTTGATTTGACCAAGTACCGTTAAAGGTGCAGTCAGATCAGTTGATCCGTAATGATCTTGACTACGTTAGAGTAAAGAGTTATCCTGGTGGAATCGCTCATGCTTTCCGGGTAAAGGAAGTTTTTTCGGTTTCGGTTTTGGACAAACCGACGGATTAGTCTCTTGTCCGGATATCCGTGGGCGAGGCCCCGAATGTGGGACCCCTGTCCCGCGCGAGAAGTGCTACTTCCGCTGCTAGTACCCGAATCCGTTGCTCGGTGGGAACAGGGGGACCTCACAGTTGGTATCAGAGCATTTGGCTAATAAAGATCAACTGAGAAACCAAATATGTCAAAAATTTATCAAGAAGCACAAAAAAAGGTTGTAATTGTGTGATATAATTCATACAATTTGATATTCAAACTGAAATTCGTAAATTGGTAATTGGGTCTTCAGATGGAAGTACCGCAATTATATAGAATCCCTGACTTGCTTGAGGCCTAGACATGATGGTATTTACCTTATAATTCCAAGGGCCGTGACTACCGTATATACCGAGAGTATAACTGCAGCTCTTTACTGACAGTATATACGAGTAAATCTAAGACTTGAAATTATAAGCGTTAATGCTATCCAGATGATGATTTCGAATGTGGTTGATATGATTTTTAGTTCTGTTTGGAAACTGATGAATTGATTTGGATTCTGATTGAAAAATGATGATCCCTGAAAATGGATTGAAATGTAATAAGCTGAGCGAAACCACAAGGTGGATGATTGGGACGAGTCCCTGTAATGATAAATGATGAAAATGATTCAGCAAATCACTATGAGATTAGTGGATTGTGCTGTCAAATTGTTACTGTTAACACTTGACCGTTAGATCAAGTTAAGGGATGACAAATTGAGAACTTACTTGACTGAAATTCCCGTGGAGGAATGCTCAGAAGGAAATTTTTCGGTCTAATGGACCTTTATCATGTTAAAGATATGAATGATATGATCTGAATGAATTGTTATTTAATGATGAGTTCTAAGGGATATTTATCCCAGTATTCTGTTGGGTTGACCAGAATATAAGGAACCCCAGAATAAAATTGGATCTTAAGAAAAAGAGTTGTCCTCTACTTTATGAGATGAGGACATCTCGCACTTTTTTAAGTGGGGTAGAATGTAAGATTCCTCCCCAGCCTTCGAGGCATACAGGAGTAAGAATCTCCCTTTTTGATCTTAAAATTATTCCCTCTCAAAAATAAAAGAAAGATTCTGTTTAAAAAAAGGAAGACCCTTTCCCTAGAATACTTCTCAGGAGTCACGCTGTTTTAAGGATTCAGAACAATGAGTTCAGAAGTGAAAATCGGTGTTTTGGATACCAAGGTTTTGGTCTTCATTCGAGTACGGCACAAAAGAAGTTCTTTATCTATTGGGGAGTTTAAGAAGTTATCCCCCAGATATTGTGAGCCTTATCTGACTTCAAAGAAAGTAAGTGACTTAGCTTACGAGCTTCTTTTATCTCCTCATCTCAAAGTTCTTAATGCCTTCTATAGAAAATTGTGCCAAACCCAAATCATGGAAAGACGGTAAAACTTCAGTGGCAAGCTACCGTTGGCTTCTAAGTTACGCTAGCTCCTTCCTTTATATAAGTCGTAACTTTTACTTGTCGCTCACAGTAATCTTACTCCCATCGATCTCCTTTCTTCCTAATCTCCTTCATGGCTTGGCAACAAGAATTAGTTTTATCCATAATGATTCCTCACCTTCAAGACGCAAGTGAGTCTGTGAAGAAGGATTTTATAGAACAGTATGAGCGCTCACTTTTCCCTCACTTGGGAACTTCTGTAGCGCAGACCAAATGGCGGACCTATCAAGACATAACTAGGGTAACACCCTGGGGTCAGCAGCACTTTTGCAACAATGTCCGCTTGGCCATGGTTATTGAAGCCTTGGGTTTGGGTCCCCGATACTACTGCGTCATGAGATCAAGGCATCCTGGGTTTTCTGAGCGGGTCTTCTTATTGGCGTGTTTTCTTCCTCATGAGAAGATATGCCTTTACCCCGTTTTTGGCTTGCCTCTCAGAGGTCCTTTTGTTAGATCACCTCATACCACTGAGATAGGTGCGGCAATAACCAGCAGAATCATCCCCATAGATGAGTTACCCTATACTTGTGCAGCTTGTGAGTGCTGCTTTTGTGATCATATGATGGACGGGCTTATGGAAGTGTAAAGAGTTCTTCTATCTTTACTGTATAAGTTCCGAGAATGAATAAAGTTTAAATCTTGTTCTTATCTTGAATCTTGCTCTCTTTGAGACTTTTTTTTGGTGGTTAATCCTGATTTAAATTTTTCTCTAAGTCTCATAATTCGTGCATCTTGCGAAATTATCCCAGTTTGCGAGATGAGGACATCTCGCGTTTTTTAAGTGGGGTAGAATGTAAGATTCCTCCCCCAAACCCCTTTTTGATGTCTAGTATCTTCTTCTATAATCAATCCCTCTTCAGAAATATAAAAGACTTGTTTCTAACTGTTTTAACCTAGAGAGAGAAAATATTCTAGAGAGAGAATATTCAGATTTTTAATATTTTTAGATAGAAAATTATCTCATCTTATTAAAATAAGTTTTCCTAAAACAGAAATTCAAAAAAAGAACTTTCCAATGTGCAATTGGAATTAATTGGAAATGTGTATAAAGGACCTTAGTCTAAGGGTCTAGATTTTCAGAAATTTTTGGATTATGGTCCAATTAAGGTTCCTATGGGCCAATAGCATCAATCCATGTGTAGGGAGGAGATAAATCCAATTTGAAAAAGAAGATACCCAAAAATGAGTAAATGCTCACATAAGATG
Organism: Cibotium barometz; assembly: GCF_041138505.1. Taxonomy (NCBI): domain Eukaryota; kingdom Viridiplantae; phylum Streptophyta; class Polypodiopsida; order Cyatheales; family Cibotiaceae; genus Cibotium; species Cibotium barometz. Next base: position 5,994,550 of record NC_141050.1, on the reverse strand, counting down.
AAGAGTTGAAAATGTACAAGGTTTATTAGTAAAAAATTATGAGCAATATTAAAAGTATGACATATGTAAGGAAGAGTTCTTTAAAGGAGGTGCATATTTCACATAAGATGAAGAGTTGAAAATGTACAAGGTTTATTAGTAAAAAATTATGAGCAATATTAAAAGTATGACATATGTAAGGAAGGGGAGTTCTTTAAAGGAGGTGCATATTTCACATAAGATGAAGAGTTGAAAATGTACAAGGTTTATTAGTAAAAAACTATGAGCAATATTAAAAATATGACATATGTAAGGAAGGGGAGTTCTTTAAAGGAGGTGCATATTTCACATGCTTGAATGAGTTTTAAACTCATAAAAATTGAGATATTTCATCTCTCCTCTCTCCTCATTTAAGTCTAGTTCCAAAAAGTTAGCTTAACTGACCTAAAAATGGTCAAATATTGACCAAACTGATTTAGAAAATTCTAGAATCAGTTTTTTTGGTTAGGAGCTCAATTTTTCCTATAAATAGAAGCCTCCCCCTTGTTGAAAAATATATAGTGTTTATGCATCGTTACTCTACTCCACCTAAGCCAAGAACTGTGAATTAATTTAATAATTCACTAGTTTTTGGAGTTTCCCTCTTTCTTCAATCCCCATTAGTGGCTCCATCAACATACTTAACCAATTGATTGGTTGGGGGCCTCTACCGTGAACAAAGAATCAAGCAAGTTGTAAGGTAATTAGTGAATATTGATCTTTCTATAATTTCTCAATGTTTCTCTCTTCTCAACCCCTCTCAAGCTTGAGAAGTTTAATTGGTATGGTTTTTTTTAAATGCTATTGAAGTTTGAATAGTAGTGAAGAGTTACATAATTTAATAAATGCTATTGAAGTTAATTTTCATTTATGTTTAAATTCTAATGATTCTTATGTAAATTCTCTCTCTCACTCAAGAAATGGTCATACTCATGACCCGTTCTCAATCCAAATCAAGCTTTTCATAAAGCTTTTCCTTAACCCAAGATTAAGCTATACTTGAGGCCAAATTAATGGCTTTTTTCTATGCTTTTAGTTTATGAATATTGATGATTCAATCCATTATGGATTAATAATCCAATTAGAGATCATTTTAATTATTTTCTTAATGATAAGCATTATCCCTTAGAAAAATTGAGATTTATCAGTCATAGCAGCGGAGCTATGGCAAAATTTTTATAAAAATTATGCATAAAATAATCTCATTCAAAGTATAAAAAGAGGACTTCCTACCATATTCTAGGAATTATCATCCTAGATTAATTGAAAGAATTTCATTACAATCATGGAGAAATTGAATTTTAATATTAGGCATAAAGGATAAGTTTTTATATCAAAAGTGTTATTTTTACCATTTTTATTTCATGCATAGAAGTATGCATAATGGATAAATTTTTATATCAAAAGTGTTATTTTTACCATTTTTATTTCATGCATAGAAGTATGCATAATGGATAAATTTTTATACCAAAAGTGTTATTTTTACCATTTTTATTTCATGCATAGAAGTATGCATAATGGAAAAATTTTTATATCAAAAGTGTTACTTTTATCATATTGGATTTCATGCATAGAGGTATGCATAAAAGTTGATTATTTTATTATAAAAGTGTGACTTTTATCATAATTGAATTTCATGCATATAGGTATGCATAAAAGATATTCTTTTTATACTAAAAGTGTGATTTTCCTCATAAATGGATTTTATGCTTAACTTAGATGCATAAGAGAAATTTTTTTATTCTAAAAGTGTAATTCCTACCAAATTGAATTTATGCATAAGAAGATGCATAAAAGATTGATTTTTTAATTCAAAAGTGTCATTCTCATCTAAATTGAATTTATGTATAGAAAAATGCATAAAAGATTAAAATTTAATTCAAAAGTGTCATTTTCATTAAAAATGAATTTATGCATAGGAAGATGCATAAAAGATTGATTTTTACTTGAAAGTATTAATCTCCTTAAATAGAATTTATTCATAAATAAATGTGTAAAGAAATCTTATATCAAATGTAAGAATTCTCTTGTATTCTATAAATAGATAAGAGATGTGATAGGATGTGATAAGAGGTGTGATAAGATGCTTATGAAATAAGTTAGGAGGTGATAAGAGATGTGATAAAAGGTGTGATAAGAGGTGATAAGATGCTTATGAAATAAGTTAGGAGGTGATAAGATGAATTAAGATGTGTATGGGGGGATGAGGTAAGAAGTGTATGTGATAGGATAAGATGTATATGGGTTGTGATAGGGCGACAATGGATGTGATGTAAAAGATTAGATGTGAAGGTATATGGGGTTATATAAATGGAAATGTGGAAATGGATGTATGAATGTGGATATGGGATGTGGATGTATAAATGAGGATGTGAAAATGGAGGTAAGCATGTAGATGTGGATGTATGAACGTGAAAATGGATATATGCATGAAGATATATATGCATAGATGTGAATGTGGATGTAGATGTGGATGTATAGATGTGAATGGATGTGGATGTATAGATGTGAATGGGAATGTGGATGTGGATGTATGTGAATGTGGATGTAGATGTGGATGCATAGATGTGAATGTGGAATGTGGATGTGGATGTATGTGAATGTGAATGTAGATGTGGATGTATGTGAATGTGAATGTAGATGTGGATGTATAGATGTGAATGTGGAATGTGGATGTATAGATGTGGATGTATGGGAAGGGCTGTTTCAACAATAATTTAATAATAGACACATAGATTGAGTGACATGTAATCTACGAACGAGATTCACCGGTGGTGGGACCTCTGTACAAACCCACCCAAAATGTGGGGAAACTCTTATCTTCATGAAATATTAAAAAAAACCATCACCTTGTCTTAAAATATTTAAAACCGTTTTTTTGTCAGAAACTAACACAATAAAAGAATGTTTTCCACATTCCTGTGTTAGACGTGGAGAACTAAAAAATTCTTTCCACCACCCCTAGAACTAATGAAGCTTGAATGCTTGGAATAGATAGATACACATTCTCCTGGTTATTCCCTCAACTTGGTTCCACTTTTGAATCTCGAAACATCTTTGGCGCCCAAAAGAACACACTATCTCTCATTTCTTCTTCCCTCCTTGATCCACAAAAGCGGTTAGCCCAGTCATCCACTTTCTGCTACTTCTTCTTTCTAATACGTCTGTTAATCTATCATGGCACCCGAAAGTGGACTGAAACGAGCAAGGAGCAGTATCTCATCTGTTGTGTTGTATAACATAAAAGACGAGAACGAAGAATGGATTCCCCAAGTATACAGGAAGTACTCTTGGGTCACTATGCAGCCAGGAAAACAAGGCCACTACCGAGTGAAGGGAAAGGCATCTGAAGACTTGGCCAAACATTGGAAAGGAAGGATCCTTGACTTTAAGATGGCACCAGGAGGGAAAACTGTCAAAGAAGTGTTGATCCAGCATGTATTCATGCAAAAAGAGATCAACGTGGGACCATTGGGGGAAGGACTTCCAAGACACATACCACATTGTAAGTGCTTGTGTTTTGTATTTCAATGTTGCAAATAAGGTGATTGATATACATTTTTCTGCCTTGCACAGATTTGTACCCATCCAATCTTCAGGAGTGGGAGCCTGCACAATGCTTGACGGGATTCTTGAATGTCGTACATGGTGAGGTGGGGGAACTTCAATATGAAGATCATGCACCAACAAGTGATCTCGCAAGAAGTAGAACATATTTCTATGACTCATTTTATACCTTGCCCACTCAATCGAGTCGACATGGAAAGTTGGAACGTATTCCGTTGCCCGCACTTGATAGTCCTGAGTGGCCATTGCTTGACACAGAAGTGATAGAGTCATACAGGACCAAAATGTTTAATGATATTAAATGTGCTATGAAGCCTAGCATTGGTGCAAGAAATGTGATAGAGTCATACAGGACCAAAATGTTTAATGATATTAAATGTGCTATGAAGCCTAGCATTGGTGCAAGAAATGTGCACTTAAGTTTGTTTGTTCCAATTGCATGCTTTGTTCATTTATTTTCTGATTGTAAACAATTGAGAAAAACTAGAACAACTTTTGTGTGCAAAGATGTAGATGAAGCCTGGCTTGATCATTTGTTTGACAAAGGTTGGAGAGTGAAATCATCAAAGGGAGATGATTTGATCGAATGTCGATTGAACACCTCCGACATTGCATTTCGGTGAGTGTTATAACATTATAATGTATTTTTGTGAAACAGTTACAACGCTTATTTAATTATACTCGGAAAATTATCCTAATGATATTTTGGAATCAGATACTATATTGCCAGGCAACATCTGTGCATGTCATTTACTTATAGAAGGTGGCGATGGATCAACAACAACTGGGAAAGCATGGACCAAGATACAAGAGATAGCAGCCACTCTTGCTTGATAGATATAGTTATGATTCGACAGGGTCACCCATCTTTGACATTGGGAAGTGGAAGAGAATTGGACTCTCGAATATGTTAGGAAGGAATTAGAAGTAGCTATTCAGAATCCTCCAAATCAATTTTTGCTTCAAGCTCGATGGTCGGAAGCTAAGTAAAAGAAGAGAGCATCAGATCATTTGTAAAGATGTTGCAGCCCCACATGAATTGGAGGCACTAGAAGATATATGATGTGACCATGTATACGGTGACAATGTATTTTCCATATGCAATAAACTTATCTATTCAGAACATTGCTTTTGTAATGCTTTATTGTTTAAAACAATGTAATGAAGGCAAGAATTCCCCAATTGAATTTTTATGTACACAAAAAAGGTTTAAAGTAAGAAAGCAAGCAGTGAAGGAACACAGTAGCAAATTTGATCCTCTGATTTTCAAATGAAAAGTGTATTTACAGTTGATGTTCTCTCTCCAATACATGTATAGCTGCATATTTACAAACGTACATTTGTTGGAAGAAGGAAAAAACTATTTATTACTGGAATCCATAGGTATCGGCTTCAGGATGGAGCCATGGCTCTTCTCCCAAGTATGGAGCCCATGTAAGAGGCTCAGGGGGGCCTATCCCCCCTCGTGGATTGGGCGGGATGAAGTCCACTGGCCCCGTCTGGAGGCATAACTTCAGCGACCTCGATCAATTTCGCAATCGTTTCCTCCCTAAACGTTTGGACGTCTAGGTCTACATAGCGAGACATTGATGGAAACTGCCATCACAATTCATCAAGGCATAAATAAGATCAACATGACAATATATAAGAAGATAAACAAGAGCACGCTGTCGTGCTATGGCGCGTCTATGGTGTGAAACCATGCATGTGAGGCCATTAAATGCAAATCCAGATGCATGGGATTAAGTGCCTGTGTACATATGGGATGTATGGCGTGTGGAGAGTTTTGCTTTGGAATGCGTTGCCAGATGTACAGGGTAGATGGCTTTTATCTTGAACTTGTTACAAGCCTGTCGGGTGAGAGGTCAGATGCTGGTGAAGATGTCAGCTGCTCAGTCGTCTGAATTTGCGGGCACGTCAAAATACAAGCGGGCACTTGAGGTCGCATTGAAGGTATGTGGAAGGGAGGGCAAATAAATATGAAGGGGCTATGTACCATGGGCATTTGGTGTGAATGAGGTGAGGGTGGCCATCATTGAAGTTTTAAGAAAATAAAAATGATATTTATATGGGGAGGCCACTTGGCTATTTGTTTTGAATGCCAACGCTGCTGCCAACGTGCGCATTCCAGAAGCTGGCGAGGAGGGTTACGTGTACAGGCGCTACAGTCGCAGCTGAAAAGGGCTGGTGGGGGTGTTGTTTTTAAGGGGGGGAACCTGCAGGCGCAGCTGGACGAAGAGAGGAGGCGACCTTGTTGTTTTTGAAGGGGCAGCTGCGAGAGGATAGCAGCGTGGGGGCCTCTCCCTTTTGTGAGCTGCGTGTGGAGAAGGCTGGGAGCCGGCAGATAGAGAGAGCCCCGTGTGTCTTCTGGTGTGTGGGGCTGAGTAGTGGAGCGCAGCTTTTCAAATTGGCTGACGAGCTGCAGATACACAAGCGGGGCCTCTAGTGTGACAAGGAGAGTGGATGCCGACTGGAGGTGCTGGTCAAAGACAAGGAGCTGGTACAGCGTGGACTAGAGGGTGAGCAGCCGTGAAGAGAGAAGGGTTGCTGTGAACAGCCGCCTGGTGAGAAGGGAGCGCAAGATAGAAGGCATCGCAAGAGAGACTAGCAGCACGCAGTTGTAGAGATAAAGCTGCTGGGGCAGCTGAGAGATGCAAAACACAACCTCTGGAGACTGCAGAGACAGACAAAGAAAATAGCCGCCCGGGTGAAGGGCTGATCACAGAGAACTGCAGAGTGCAGCGAAAGAGAAAAAGAAGGCTGACTGTGAAACTGCAGGAGAGAAGAGTCTTTCGTTGGGGTAGTCGCCTCTGGTAGCGGGGAGGTGTTGATGTTTGTCGCCGGAATAGCTAGAATAATGATCGTGGGCCTTACAGCTGGCATGTCATGTAACTGCCACAGCTACTACAAAGCTTAGAGGAGGATTATTTTGATCGACACCAAAAAGGAGAGACAGAGCGGCCTTGTGAAGAAAGGGAGTTGGGAGGCTCAGAAGGGAAAAAGCCTGGAAGGTGCTTCAGCAGACAGCTCTCAAGGGAAAATGCCTGTTAATGTTTTGGCTTCAGTCCTCAATGACTTGCAGAGCACCTATGTTGGGATTGAAGACAGCTCTGGTAATAGGCTGAGCATTTATTGTTGAGCAGATTTCTACCTCTTGATCCAGATCTCTGTTGTTCTTTACTAGTGTGTGTGTTATGATTATGATGGTAATTGTGTGTGATTTTGGGAGTGCATGTGTGATGATGAACTTGTAACCAAAGAAGAGAAAGGGAGAATGTTACTAATTCCAAAGCTTCAAGAATTGAAATGATTTGGGACATGTACATGTCAACAAAAATGGTGAAGTCTTATGCTCTTTGAGGAGTTATCTATTTTGTTTTCTTGCTGGAATTTTGGAAGTTACTCTCACAGCCAGAAGCCCCGCGCTTTCCCAGCGACAACGCCCACGTCACGACAGCTTTGGTGAACCCGACATGAAACCGCTGGGGTGAGAGTACAAAATGGAGCATTTATATGCAGAGATGAAAGAGCTTGAAGAGCGGTTCAAGAAGATTGAAGAAGAAAAGCAAATTCAGGAAGCAGTGGAAATTGTGATGCAATTGGTATATGACAGGGTCAATATATTTGATGGGTATGATCCAGAAAGCTATCTAAGGTGTTACATGACAGAGATGAAGAATCAAGGGGTTCCAGAAAACATGATGATTGCATCTTTTGCATACCTTGTAAGTCCTGATTTAAAAGATGAAGTGCAGGAACTAGCAGAGTATCACTCCAAACGATGGAATGATTTTGCAGATGCACTTATTTATGTGAGTTCCAGGTATAATGTGAGCTGTGATAGTATTCCAGCAACAATCCGAGCCAATTTAGAAGCTGTTGTTGATGCATGTCTTATGGAGGACAAGCAACTGCTATTCAAGGCTGATACAGAGATTGTGGAGGCTGTTTATGCTAAATTGGGACTGCAAAAAGCCATTAGTGAGCAACAAGGCCTTCACAGTGCAAAAAGGGATGCTTTGCTACAGCCTCATAAAGATGCAATGGATGAACTGTGCAAGTATAATCTGTTTTCTGAGGGTGCAGACATACAGGGTCCTATGATCATACCACATGATGTATGTATGCCTATGCTTGAGGAGACACTTGATTCAGAGAGCTTCAGGACAGGTGTTTCGAAGGGTATTCCTCAGGTGTCGTATCATATGTGTGAAGAACAGCAGGAACCAATGCTTCTTGTTGAAAGCATGATTGCAGAGTTTGAAGGTCTAAGACAAGAAGAAGATGCTATCATTACTGCATTCTTATCTGGTTATGATGCTTATAAGCAGGATGATGTACATGGATATGCAGACGGGCCACAAGTATGTGTGATTGATTTAGAGGGGGTGAGTGATATGGGTGATTCCAACAGTGATGTTGCTTCTGAGGTTGGTTGCCAAGGTTCTTTGGATTTGGGTTATTCTGGAATGCTAACAGGGTGTTCCAACAATAAACAGGGTGATGCTATGTCATCAGTGTCAGGGATACCTTGCAACCACATTTGTGAGCAACAATCTCGAGCTTGGAAGCCTGTTTATGATGATGATTTGGAGAGGGAAATTGAATCTGTCTTTTTGGATCATGCAGGATTCAATGATATACAGATTCAAGGGTACTTGGGTGAGGGACCCATAGTTCTAAGCCCATCTGCAGACATGTATCAAGAAATACTGGGAGATAACATGCAAGATATGCAAAGTGTGGTCACAGAGCCTCAAGAGGCTGCATATGAGCAACCAAATGGATATAGCTATGGGGGTATGAATGTTCATGATAATCAACATGTGGGATTGCAAGATGATAATGGCTTCAATGTGATTGATCCTGGATTGGATGCTATCTTAGATGATGTATTGGATGATTTCATGGTATATGATAGATCCCCATCAGCTTTGGGCTCTTCTATGCTTGATGCTAGTCAACTGTTGGTTGCAAGTGAGGATGAGCAGGTGTTATGTAAGCCAAATGATTGTGATGAGATTGATTCAGATTTGGAGGCTATTCTCGATGATGCCTTGTTGGATTTTGTATGTGTTGATGCTTTTCCATCTTTGGATGAGAAGAATGAATGCTTGTCAGTGGGTGAGCTGGATCCAGGCAAGGTAGATTTGGATGGGATGTTACAAAGTGTGTGTTCCATGCTATTAATGCAGTTGTTACTTGGTGTAGCCATACAATATGTGGTGCAAAGGCTTCAAACATGGCCTGAGGAAAATTTTGAAGCAAATCATTTTGAAGAGCATCCCACTTTGAATGATGAGGATAATCATACATATGCAGCGAATCTAAGTGAGGATAGGGCTTCATATGAGCAAAGGATATGGCACATATGCCAAAAGCGATTGGTATTTGATCCAGGTGGGAAAGCAGAACCATTCAGATGTGATTGCTGATGCTTGTACATATACCAATGTTGGTGTGCAAATAATGCCTGGGCAGTGAGTTCCAGGACCTGTGTGGCACATACCAGAGGATGTGCAGGTTTAGAGGGGGTGGATGTCATGCTATGGCGCGTCTATGGTGTGAAACCATGCATGTGAGGCCATTAAATGCAAATCCAGATGCATGGGATTAAGTGCCTGTGTACATATGGGATGTATGGCGTGTGGAGAGTTTTGCTTTGGAATGCGTTGCCAGATGTACAGGGTAGATGGCTTTTATCTTGAACTTGTTACAAGCCTGTCGGGTGAGAGGTCAGATGCTGGTGAAGATGTCAGCTGCTCAGTCGTCTGAATTTGCGGGCACGTCAAAATACAAGCGGGCACTTGAGGTCGCATTGAAGGTATGTGGAAGGGAGGGCAAATAAATATGAAGGGGCTATGTACCATGGGCATTTGGTGTGAATGAGGTGAGGGTGGCCATCATTGAAGTTTTAAGAAAATAAAAATGATATTTATATGGGGAGGCCACTTGGCTATTTGTTTTGAATGCCAACGCTGCTGCCAACGTGCGCATTCCAGAAGCTGGCGAGGAGGGTTACGTGTACAGGCGCTACAGTCGCAGCTGAAAAGGGCTGGTGGGGGTGTTGTTTTTAAGGGGGGGAACCTGCAGGCGCAGCTGGACGAAGAGAGGAGGCGACCTTGTTGTTTTTGAAGGGGCAGCTGCGAGAGGATAGCAGCGTGGGGGCCTCTCCCTTTTGTGAGCTGCGTGTGGAGAAGGCTGGGAGCCGGCAGATAGAGAGAGCCCCGTGTGTCTTCTGGTGTGTGGGGCTGAGTAGTGGAGCGCAGCTTTTCAAATTGGCTGACGAGCTGCAGATACACAAGCGGGGCCTCTAGTGTGACAAGGAGAGTGGATGCCGACTGGAGGTGCTGGTCAAAGACAAGGAGCTGGTACAGCGTGGACTAGAGGGTGAGCAGCCGTGAAGAGAGAAGGGTTGCTGTGAACAGCCGCCTGGTGAGAAGGGAGCGCAAGATAGAAGGCATCGCAAGAGAGACTAGCAGCACGCAGTTGTAGAGATAAAGCTGCTGGGGCAGCTGAGAGATGCAAAACACAACCTCTGGAGACTGCAGAGACAGACAAAGAAAATAGCCGCCCGGGTGAAGGGCTGATCACAGAGAACTGCAGAGTGCAGCGAAAGAGAAAAAGAAGGCTGACTGTGAAACTGCAGGAGAGAAGAGTCTTTCGTTGGGGTAGTCGCCTCTGGTAGCGGGGAGGTGTTGATGTTTGTCGCCGGAATAGCTAGAATAATGATCGTGGGCCTTACAGCTGGCATGTCATGTAACTGCCACAGCTACTACAAAGCTTAGAGGAGGATTATTTTGATCGGCACCAAAAAGGAGAGACAGAGCGGCCTTGTGAAGAAAGGGAGTTGGGAGGCTCAGAAGGGAAAAAGCCTGGAAGGTGCTTCAGTAGACAGCTCTCAAGGGAAAATGCCTGTTAATGTTTTGGCTTCAGTCCTCAATGACTTGCAGAGCACCTATGTTGGGATTGAAGACAGCTCTGGTAATAGGCTGAGCATTTATTGTTGAGCAGATTTCTACCTCTTGATCCAGATCTCTGTTGTTCTTTACTAGTGTGTGTGTTATGATTATGATGGTAATTGTGTGTGATTTTGGGAGTGCATGTGTGATGATGAACTTGTAACCAAAGAAGAGAAAGGGAGAATGTTACTAATTCCAAAGCTTCAAGAATTGAAATGATTTGGGACATGTACATGTCAACAAAAATGGTGAAGTCTTATGCTCTTTGAGGAGTTATCTATTTTGTTTTCTTGCTGGAATTTTGGAAGTTACTCTCACAGCCAGAAGCCCCGCGCTTTCCCAGCGACAACGCCCACGTCACGACAACGCATGCGTATGGGAGCTGAAAATGCTTACATCCTCTGAAGGGAGCTGAAAAATGCTTCGTAGCAGCAACATTGCATTAAGTGCAACCCTCCACCCACAGTTGTAGCCATCTTCTTGTTTGGGGACACTAACCCTTCGAATGGTCGATCGATCCAGGGTGTCCATGTCCATGCTGAGGCTCTCGTCAGCTGCCATTAGTTTCCTGACTCCACTGTAAACAGAGACCAATCATTATGCTGATCAATCTGGACTTCTAACTCAAACAATAATATGTATCTTAATGATTTTTACTTACAGCAAAACATTTCCATGTACACCAGATGTCGAATTTGCAAGGTAAATGACATTTTCTTGCACGTCGACTAGCAGAAGACTCCAATGGGAACTGCACAATAGATTTCTATTAGTTTCAATCCAAAGGAAGCACTATATAACTCGTGTACGGTGATTCCTATAAACATCATGCAAGAGAGAGAGAGAGAGAGAGAGAGAGAGAGAGAGAGAGAGAGAGAGAGAGAGAGAGAGAGACAAACTCACTTTTCATGATATGCCAAAAAAAATACTCGAGCATCGTCCAGCTGGACCTCCCGAAACCAGTTCAGCACATTGAGGTACGGAACTGACTCTACTAGCAACAGTGTTGAGACCAATGAATCAATCTGGAACACTCGTTGCTGTACATCCTCGAGCAATAGCGAAATAACAAAACTTCACAAGGAAACATATCAAGAGTGAGGCATCAACTTTAAGAGCCAAGAATGAAAAATTGTGGGAGGACAGAGAAAAGAGTATACCTTAAAACACATCTGAGCACTTTGTCGTTGACTTCAGTTTTGGGATCAACTTTAAGAGTGAGGCATTAAGAGCCAAGAATGAAAAATTGTGGGAGGACAGAGAAAAGAGTATACCTTAAAACACATCTGAGCACTTTGTCGTTGACTTCAGTTTTGAGATCAAACAAAATGTTGATTTCTTCAGCATGAATCGGGAAATAACATCTATGCCCTCTAATATTAAAGGGTACATAGAACTCCGGCAACAAAAATTGCAGCGCCTCCCGATTCATGGCGTGGAGTGCGCAAACATTTTCCCTTTTTGTTTGAAATGCAAGCATTGCAGCTTGATGTTCCCTTTGAGCGCTTGTCATTAAATTTGCCCGAGTCTGATATTCATGATCTGGACCTCCCTCGGTCACCTCTTCAATTCTCACTTTTTGTACAGGACGGACATCCAAAATTTGTAACATTTGTTCATCAGTAAACGTAACTGGTCTAAGTAACTTATCGTATCTGAAACGAGGGCTACTAGGCTGAAAAAATCTTTGTTCATTACTGTCACCCTGTGTGCGTGGGCAGCAAGAACGTAACTATCCAAAAAAAATTCGATCATCCAATCTTCTGTGGCCTCCTGCAAGCAAAACAAGGCCGATGCCTTCCACCTAAACAAAATTCCATTCTGCTCACAAATTCTCCTGGCAAGCCTCTGGACAGGCAATCTGGGAATAGCAGCTGTCGGGTGCTTCATAAACTTTTTGATTTCTCGCAGGGCTGCCGAATGCTCTGCGAAACACCTTAGTCTAGGCTGCGTTTTGGACAATCGGGAAGGACTGCTTGATTTCCTGGATCTTGAGGCTTTCAGAACGCCCATCTTCTTCCCAGTAGATGAGGGAGCTGCATTGTCAATGGGTCTAGCTGTATGCCTTACACGAGCCATCTGAAAACGCAAGAAAAAGCAGAAAACTTTGCTATTCAGTAGTACACGATTAACAATTCACCATAAAGCGAGAGAGGGTGGCCAAGAAAGCAATATGCACTTCCTCGCGTTATGGTGAATCCATTCACCATAACGCAAGATGAAGGCCCACAGAAACACAATAATCCTTCTCGCATTATGGTGGATTCATTGACACCAATAAGGCAGATTATCGTGCATCCTTTGAGCTTCAATCTTGTGTTATAGTGATTTGATTCACTATAACGCGAGACTAAGAGCCAGTCAAAGCAAAACAATCCTCCTCGCGTTATAGTGAATCGATCTACTACAACGGGAGGAGGGTTCTCCCGAATCTCTTACCATTCCGTCTTGCATTTTGGTGATTCGATTCACCATAACACATAGAGCAGTATTGAGATTCTAATGACTCGTCGTCTGCTTTACGGTGAATCGAATCACCATGACAGAGGGCAAACAGTCAAAGAGAAAACAATGGCAGAGGGCAAACAGTCAAAGGAAAAATAAAACAATCAAGTATTATACAAGAAACTCACAAAACAATCAGGTAATACACTTTCATCACATTCTATGAGTGGGAATGGATGGAGACTGTCGTGTAGGAGGTGAATTAATTGACACCAATAAGAGGTGGATTATCGTGAATCCTTTGCCCCTTGGTCTTGCGTTATGGTGAATCGACTCACCATAACGCGAGTCTAAGGGCCAGTCAAAGCAAAACAATCCTCCTCGCGTTATAGTGAATCGATTTTCTACAACGGGAGGAGGATTATCGCGAATCTCTTACGTTTCCTTCTGCCATGGTGATTCGATTCACCATAAGACATGGAGCTTATTGAGATTCTAATGGCCCGTCGTGTGCTTTAAGGTGAATCGAATCACCACGGCAGAAGGCAAACAGTCGAAGAAAAAACAATGGCACAGGGCAAACAGTCGAAGAAAAAACAAAACAAACAAGCAATATACAAGAAACTTACAAAACAATCAAGTAGTATACAAAAACTTACATTTCTTGCGTGCGAATGGATGGAGACTGTCGTGAAGGAGGTGGAAAATCGGTTCAGTACTGTGGCGGTAGTTGGAAGTCACCTGGAGGCAAGCAGGAGGACGCACAAGGCAAAATCGATAAGAGGACGAAAAGGTGGCGTGATTAACGGCTTTGATTAGTCTTTAGAGCGAACACACGTACTGGCAGGCTGCCAGGGCGACTAGGCGGCGCTGATGTGTCGCATAGCATTAAAAAGGGCTTTGATTAAACTTTATAGCTTGTACACGTGCTAGGTACACGGCGGGCTACCACGTGGCATTCATGGAATGGCGGGTGAAAACGCGGCGCTGACGTGTCGCGTAGCATTAAAAACGGATTTTCTAGGATACTCATCTCATTTATTGCCTCTCTTGGAGTTCGTATTCTCATTTATCTCCCCACCAACGGCCTTCATCTCCATCAATGACTGACTATCTCCTCCAACCCTCCTTCATCAATCATCCTCCTGTATCCAACGTCAAAGACAAACCTCCAACCTCCTTCATCTCCATCTCTGCGACGATTGTATACAATTCGTTTTCCTGGTATTTTTATCTCTTTTGTGCTTCCTTCTTCTTTTGTTATTTCGTTGTTTTGGTTTCAGTCGTGGAGAACTTCTTACTTTGTCTTTTCATCGCGTTAAGGTGAATTGAAAACCTATGACTCCTCGCCTTATGGTGAATTGACTGCGAAGAAGAGTATTTTAATTCGTTTGACACCTCCTCTCTCAGTATGGGTACTGGAGAACTATCTTTATTTGTAATTCACCATAACGTAAGAGGCGTTGCCAAAGGATGATAAAGTCGTCATGTTGCGGTGAATCAATTCACCATAACGCGAGCAAAGGTCCCATAGGAAGCACAATATTCCTCCTTGCATTATGGTGAATCGATTCACCATAACGCGAGAAGAGGTCCTTGACTTAGCTGCAATTTTATTTGCGTTAGGGAAAATAGATTCACCACAACGCGAGGAGGAATACCTGGATTCCTCTGGCATCTCCTCTCGCGTTATGTTGAATCCATTCACACCACATAGAGATTTGTTGTTTAAGATCGACTGTCTCTTGATTCATTGCTTGAACTAATATTTTCCATGTCTTATCTACACCCTTGAATTCAGCCATGGCGCAAGTTCAAGTCGAGTTTGATGTGGACGAAGAGATTAAAGAAACACCTGTAACTCTATTATATGACTTCCTCTACAAATGTCGACATCATGATTTGCACCCTACAATTTCATTGATGTTCAATTGCGATTTTTCTCTGGAGGATACATTTTCTAGCCATCATGGATACTTTGAAGAGGCAAAGCAAGAGTTTGACGAGCTCACAAATGAAGAACCAATGATGATTGATGGGAAAAATCACATTCATTTTAATCTCAAGGTGTCGCCAGAGAAGAAGCAGAGGTTAAACAGGGATTGGCACAAGGTGCCATGTGATAAGAAGAGAGCTTTGCTATGCCCTTTTCACAAAAGAAAATGCCGCTTGATGGAATACTCTTATGCCTTCTTATGTTTTTTGCACATGAACGTGCAATTAACAGATGAAGAATGTACAGAGCCGCATGCAACAAATGAAAGTGAAGACACGATTTCTCGTCAGGCTAGTCCCACCGTTGAGGATGTTGCTGAAGAGGAGGACACTCCTCATGTGATTGAGGAGTTCAATGTTGAAGAAGAGAGGAAGCTGAGTTCGGCGGTTGATATTGAGGCAGTTAGAGAACAAAACAGTGATATAGGTCAGCTTGTGATTGAATCAGATGACTCCTCCCCCATTCCAACGCCATTACTCCCCTCCTACCAAGTAGGAGATTCAGAGTATATATTGCTGACAGACATACAACGTGTATTTAACTTAAGGGAGGACCATTGCATAGCTTTCATAGCCCAAAATCTGGAGGTCGATGACAATTTTGTAGATGATGATGGGATAGACAAGTACTTACTAGTGGATAGCCATGTGAAAGACACCGAGTTCCTATCTGCTGCAGCAACACTAAAGATGATCTATGCTGATGCCCTTAGATATGAAGGAAAAGATGCCACAGAGGAAGAGCTACAAGAAGCAAGGGACGACAGACTGAATATCACCAACATGGGAGGGTTTAGGGATGTGCCAAATAAGTCAGCGGAAACCGTTCCTAGTTCGAGCACTAATTTATGGCAAGACGCCTTGCTTGAAGCAGCAGATGAGAACCAAGAGGTTAGTTTTTTTTGTTGTGGATTTGGTTTTATCAACTTTGTCCTGAAATGTTTGGTGATGTTGTTTCTGGCTAATGCTCCTTTATTTTTTCAGTTGGAAATATATGAAGACACATTCCTCAAACGTGCTTCAGGCAAGCGTATGGCAGGATTGGGCCACGATTCGACACTAGGAACATATATACATCGCCTAAAATTCCCTCAAATTGTGATATTTCACGCTAGCTTCTCCAAGGACAATGCCAGTTTTCCTCTGATGGCGATAAAGACTCTATCCAGGTATTTAGGTGGCTATTACTTACAAGGCAATACTTCTGGAGCGGCAAGCAGCTGTTCGAATTTTTGGAGAGGGACCTGGAGTATATTCGTTAAGATGTAAATATTATTTAACATATGCTGCTTACGGGTTGGCATGTGGAATCACAGATCCTAATCTGTTGAGTGATTGCGGGAAGAAGCATCTTCTTAGAACAGCAAGGCCAAAGGTCCCTGTTGTGCCATTGATAGAGGATGAAGAAGATGATGCAGAAACGTCATCAAAAAAGGCTTGGCTGGGGGAAGTCTCTGCTCCAGATTAACAAATTTAGATTGTTCCAGTTGCTAAGAAGTTTCGTCATATTTCTCAATACTCTTCTTGTTTACCATTACAAACTATGAAATGTATATATATTGGAAACATTTATATGGGACATAGATGAAAGCTCTTGTTCTTTTAAAATCTTTCACAGTTACATCATTGTTTTACAATATATATTTCAATGATCAATTTTCTTCCACACTCTGCCCTGTCTTTGTCATTGTCTTAGCCATTCAGCATGATTCTGCTTTCCCTATGAGGAGACATATATTGAACGTCTCCGTTCAGCCTGAACCTTTCTTATTGCACATGACACAGCTGATTCAGCATGTTTGATCTTCACACGAGCCCTCACTTGAATCCGCCTATACCACCACTGACATAGTTGCTTCATGGGATTACTTTTCTTTATTCCTCCTCCATGTTCAGTGGCCCTTTGATAGGCACAACGTGCTTGCCAATGAGATCTTTCCATGCCTTGGGTAGACCAAATCCCAAGGCTTCCAAACTCTTCCGCAAAAAAGGTTCCATGTGCATGCAAAATATGCTACAAATGCTCAACAACAACAAGACATTTCGTATCGTACAATATTTTTTGAACAACAAAAAAAACTCAAAGCTGTAGGTTTTCAAGTAATAACCATGTATTGTGTCAAGTTTGTCGCACCCCATGCCTTTTCATAGCTAGTGTAGAACTCTGTCACAACTGCCTCAAATTTCTCAACATCCCCATCTTCAAACCTTGCTTTTTGCAACAAAGGTGCTAGGCGATCAAGTGCCAACCACGCTTTGGCCTTTGCCACCCTTGCTTGTCGTGAAGAGCCTCGATCAGGTACAGCTGCATGAAGCTTCCTCCACACCTCAAAATCTGTACCCAGATGACCTCTCTGGGTATGATTAGATAAGAACTTTCTGGCTTTTGCACCTCCAAAACATGGTTTGCTAGGAACATTTCCGGTCTTCCCTGATCTTCTCAAGTCCTTCTCAATCTTCACTTGACCACAATGTAAACCTGCATCTGAAAGCACTTGCTCTATTTTTTTAATAGTTCTTTCACTCTCTACTGCTGGTTTCATATTCCATGAAAATTCGATGTACATGTAGACTAGTTTCTCAATTATTCTAACCAGCACATGCAAAACACAAATATGAACTCTGATCAAAGGGATAGGAAGAATTGGATCCCAATTAGGATCCACTCCTGGAGCATCACGATTTGGGGGTTCACGCCTATTACTGATTGCATTTAGGCATTTCCATTCTCTCTCTTTTCCTCCTTTGGGGAGACACCTCGTTCGGTCATACAATACAGGCAAGGGTACTTGGCCATTGCTCCTTGGGAAATACCAAAGATACATTTCAAGGTTTTAAGATCTGCAGCCAGGTGCCATTCAACCTCATATTCACCATATCCTTCTACATAAAGCTTTTCGCCATTCGCGCAACTGCTGCTGGATAGTGGAAGGAAGCTCAGTCTGGTTGAAGTACCGCTTCAGAATTTCATGGGTCTCTGTTGGAACGTGTTAACAACAACTGTTAGATTGTCTACAACATCATAACAAGAGGATAGCAACATAATATTCTTTTTTTAAAAATGGATAGCACGTCACCTCAAATGCAGCCAGCCACCAAATCTCATTTTCGGATTGTACACTAAAGTGCTTCTCATCAGCATTATTGATACTTGCATCCAAAGCTCTATTCATTAAAGTAATGCTAACCCTTTCCAGCTTCTGTCCTTTGATCACCTCACTCTCATCAAGTTTCAAAACAAAATTCAGCCTTCCATTGCACTCATGTACACTGATGTCATAAAATTTCACCATAGCCATTTGTAATTTCCGAACATCCATGATGAAATTGTTGAACTCTGTAAGCTCTATAATTTTCTGTTCCCTGCTCTTTTTAGTCACTGTCAATGTGCTAGACACGTGACAAGGCTCTCCAACAAGTTCGACCATTCCCAAGTTGAGAATATTTTGAGCTTTGTTCACGTGAAATGGTTTTGGAATGGGAATTACTGTTTGTTTTCCAAGCTTACAATTGAAACCCTCTTTAACTTTATTAAACAACATCCTGTAAGACTTTGTGCTTATACCAGCCATGTCACATATACCTTGTGCATCTGCAGGCGGGAATGCTTCACTCACCTCCGGCAAGGATTGCTTTGCTATGTCTCATCGAAGTCTTGCAAACTTAGGATGCTGTATTGCTGACTCCACGATGTCTTTTATCAGAACTTTGCCAAATATATCAGAACCTTGCTCTTTTGGACCCACAACATCTGTGACCATCCTGAAGCAACAACGATAGCTATTTCAGTCCACCATTCATCTAACTATACCACCCCCACACCCAATCCCCCATCTCCAAAAAAGGAACTAAAGATGAAAATGAAAGTGAGTGCTCAAAGAAATTTAAGCTCAAAGAAATTATAGATCCCAATACCTGCAAGCTTTTACACGACGCTTCCATTGGCTACCTCCAACATTGAGTTCTTCGAATGGTTTGATCTGTCTCTTGCGTAGTCGAGCACCCAATGGCGTGTCTTTCAAATATTGCAATTTTCTGTTGAGCTTTTCAAGTTGTTTTCGAAGGTTTGCATTCTCACTCTCCAATGTGAAATTGTTTATTGGATATGGACTTTCTTAATTTGTCCTCTTACTTTACGTCTGTTCTTCTACACCATTATTAAAGTAACTAGGTACTCATAGGATTGGAATCTTTGATTTCACCTTTATGTGATGTTGCTTTTTGGAATCTGCATCGAGCTTGCCTGTGAGATCACTCGATGTCTTTCGTGGACCATATCACCAAACTTCCTTATTCTCTCGAACTGCCAAAATTTCATTCTTCTCCTTAATAGTGTCGTGCATCTTACAAATAGTCTGCTGCAAATGATCAAACTCTTTTTGTAACCCAGCACAAACTTTTGCTTTGTCCTCGTTTGAAGCTTGCAAAGCTGTTGTGATCGATGCCAAGTAAAAATTCGCACCTTCAAGCATTTTTATCCTGGCATCTCTATCACTCAAATGTCTTTCAAAGATACTTTGACATTGGCCAAACAGTCTTTTGCAATACCCAAGCAATCCATTTTTACCCTCATACACAAACTTGAAGAAACTTGTCAACCCAAAGAATGATGGAGATTGAGAGGAGGTTGGATCTGGTGGGTAAATACTACCATCCAACCATAGGTCCATATTTTTCTTTCCTTCATTTCGAAGCTCAGTAATGCGGGCTTTGCATGCTGGCCTAGACCAATTTCTCTTACAGCAGGGAGCAGCATAATCGGGTTCTACTTGGAAGTGGATGTCCACCTTTTTCCTCTTTTGCTGCACAGGTTCCATTGCATTGTTCTGTGCTTTAACAACACCAAAACGCATCATGAACTCACACTTTAACAAAAAAAAACCAAAGATATTACACTTATCTCCCGTGAAGAAGATTGCTTCATTAAAACCAAAAGACAACATCACTAAACAATACCTCCTTGTCCATCAAACAAACTTGTTGGTATCCTGGATGAACCAAAATGTACAGAGTACTTGTAAGCACAACCCTCACTTGAAAAAGGTAAGAAATGGGATTGTTATTCATGCACAAGCAGGTATGGCGCATGAAGAACAAATACTTTTCCATCCTTTTTCAAAACTTGCCGCCTTGAGAAGAAGAGAAAATCAAAAACCTCCCGCTCAAAAAAATTTGGATTTGGAGTGGTTGTGGTTGTGCAGTCGGGAAGACAATGAGGGAGACAATGCAAGATGATGGGTTGCAGGGACGAAGTTCGGTTCAAGTTTGGTTAGCAAAGTTGGCTTCGTTACATTCAAAAGTGTAATGAAGAAAGAGAGTGGTGTCTTTTTTCAATAAAATAAGGCACCATAGTGGGAATAAAAAACTATACTCAAGATGCATTGTTTTGAATTAAAAAACACCCTACATGTCAGTTAATGGAATAAAGAACTCAAAAATGACGCACGTACCCTCCAATATTATATGTGGATTTATTGGCTTCCTTTGTCCACATCACCATCCCAAGGGATCTCTTACAAGGCCCCTTTTTGAGTTCAAATTTTCCATAATGCCTGCACACAAAATCTAGGTGCGCATCACTCTCATAACCCGGTGGTTGCATCATGTAAACTTCTTCTTGCAAATCACCATGCAAGAAAGCATTCTTTACATCCATCTAGATTTTGTGTAACCTACACACAAAATCTAGGTGTGCATCACTCTCATAACTCGGTGGTTGCATCATGTAAACTTCTTCTTGCAAATCACCATGCAAGAAAGCATTCTTTACATCCATCTGATGTCAAGACCAACCCTTTGCTACAGCCATAGCAATGATAGCTCTCACGGTTGCCATTCGTGTAATTGGGTTGAATGTCTTTTCACCATAAGTCTCCGCATAGCCTTTGGCTATCAATCTTGCCTTATACCTCACTGAAGCATGAATGTTATGCTTGACTTTATACACCCATGTACAACCAATTGCCTTCTTTTCCTTAGGCAAACACACTAACTTCCATGTTGCATTTGTATCCAATACTGCAATGTCCTCATTTTTCATGGCATCTTCCCATTTCTTATTTCCAAGTGCCTTCTCAAAACAAGTTAGCTCCAATTCCTATATGGCTTTAACCATGTAAGCATAATGATGGGCTGGCTATATATCCATCATATCTCAATCTATCAATAGGGTACCTAACCCTCGTAGACCTGTGTACACTTGGATCACTGCTAAGTGTCCTCAAAACAGCTCTCGTTCTCCTTACACCAGTAGTAACCATCGATGGAATGCCAAGCTCCTCATCAAGTCTCTGCTTATTAGAGCCACTACAGTCACACCATTCTCCATATATGAGTGACTTGCTGACAGATCAGACACAAAGGGTTGTAGATTTGGTTTTAGAAGGAGATGTTTGTCGAGGGTCTTCTCTTTTCTTGATGATGAAGAGTCCATATAGTTGGCTTCTTGGTTCTTTTTAGTCTGTATTCCTCTTCTTTGTGCTTGGGTTTGTTATATAGTGTCCACATTTTGACTTATGTTTGAGTTTGCACTCACTTTTGAAGTGTCCTTTTTTTCCATAGTAGTAGCATTCTTTTGTGCCATTGTTGGTGTAGAATGGTTGTTCCCTTTTGGTTCTCTTTGTGTACTATTCTTTAGCTACTTCTTTTCTTCAAGTAGGGATGAAATACAACCCTCAAATTTTGGTTCAAGTGAATTATTTAGAGTGGTCATTATGGCAATCTATTCCTTAGGCGTGGCATGCTTTTTAGAAGTATGGCAAGTGCATCCCTTTTGAACTATCTTTGTATCAATGTCATTTAGGTGGGTCAATATGCTTTTTATTTTGCTTATGAATTGTGCTAGTGACTCATGAAACTTCATCTCTAAGCCATAAAATTCTATTTTGAAATAGATTTCTTGATTCTTGGCCTTAGAACCAAATATTAAATTTAACTGATCAAATTCTTACTTTGCCATGGTTTTGGAATCAAGGTGATGTATAAGGTTGGTGGCCAAGTGTAATCCAATCTATGCATAATCCATTACCCACACTCTCTCTAATAGTTGATTTTATTAAAAAAGAGTTGATTTGATAGAGATTTGTGATGATTTTGCTCTTCTTTTTGTTTTGAAAAGAATACTGTTTAATTTGACATCATATTTAGATTTCTTTTATTAGTTCATTTAGCACTCACATAGGTCAATCTATGCTTCGAACTCATCATTTGTATCATTACATTATGTATTAGGAAGTAATTCAGTAAGTATTTTAGTTCATAGACTTCATATGTTACTTTATGCACTGTTGGATTTGAGAAAATTAGAGTGTTAGCATGCGTTTTATTTAGCTTGATAATTAAAAAACTCATAAAAGACTCTTAATTTTCACTAAATATAATAATTGGATTGATTTTTTATTTTAAGATATTGACTAATGAAAATAGAGTGGAAAAAGCTCACTTATTCATATTAGTGGTTTTGGACTTATAATGTGAGCCTAAATAAAGTTTAGTACATAGAATTCTTGTATGTCAAATTAACCTCCAAGAACTCTTAAAATTAAAGATTTTAGCTTTCTTTTGTATACTTATGGATAAGAGAATAGTCTATAATTAGAAACTTGATCCAAATTTAAACATTAATTTTATTTATATATTAATAATGCAATGCTCAAAATAATGATGTACTTGATTGTATAAATTAATTAATAACTAATGGTTTATTAGAGTCTCTTAATCATTTAAATAATAATAATAATATAGTTTTTTAAAATTAAGTCTTTATCACTATTTTTCTCAATTTATTAATGAGTTATGTGTACTCAATGATGAGAAGATACCTAGGGAGTTGGATAAGATTCACATTTGGATGTTATTTAAGTGTTGGCGGCCACCTAGAATATCCATTGGGCAATAACTTAGGATATTTTCTTGTAAAAACCTTGTAAATGATTCTTGCCAATGGGTAGTACCCGTGTGAATGTAAAAGAAAGCATAGAGAGAGCGAGGGGTGAGGATAAGCCTTACTCAATAATATAGCAGTTTGTTGGTGTCATCTTCACCCCAGTACTATGTTGTCTAATTCTCAAGTTGTGTCCTCTCTATTTTGAATATATGTTTCAACTTGTACCGTAGTCCTCAGTCATTCATCTCAGAGGTTGCCGGAGCTAACTGTTGCTCGAGCGCAACTCACTCCCTTGACCTAGGCAGATTGGTGGCACAATGCTCTAGCGTTGGATTCTTGAGCAGACACTCGCACTTTTGGTGATCCTACTAGGGAAATGGAATGCCAGGTAGAGAGTAGAAGATAGTGGATAGTATAGGTTAAGTCATCCTACATAATCAATAGGATAGACTCGAAAGAAAGCAAAAACGAAATAGGGTTGGGAATGCTAGCAAGAGAGGTGTAAGAGAAATGGAGCAGGAATGGAGAACAAAGGAAGCACAAACCAAGAAATGTGGTACCGTCGTCTCGGGGGTACACTTCTAAAACATCATATGTATCATGTGCATTCAAGGGGGATTTAAAAAACCCCTTAACTAAAATTTTTTCCCCAGAAGGGGAAGAACCCACAACTGAGGGAAGGATGTCTCTCAAATACCCAAAATTCAAAGGCAAGAGTGACGAGGACCTGGAATCCCCTACTTTTCTCTTTGAAACCATATTCCAAGCAAACAGAGCTTCGTTAGGGCAAAAGATTGAGTGTTTTTCTACAACATTGGGTAGCAAGGCCACAAGCTAGTACACTCAATATGGTGTGGAGCACTTCCAGACATTTGAAGAGATAAAGAAGGCCTTCATGAAAAGATTCAGGAAAGACAAGACCATAAAAAAAGTACTAGAAAAACTACAATGTCTACCAAGATTAACGTGTTTAATCAATCTATGTGCCATAGTCTGATATGGTCATGATTAATGTGTTTAATTAAATGTGTGCACTAACTATTACTATTTTGGATTTAGGCAAAGAATGAGTAGTGGATTATGTGTTAATCATGGGTAAAACATATGTTGGACCACAATGAGATATTTTGAAAGGCATATGAACACCTTTTATGGTATCATATTTAGGCATCTATATTTTGGTAAGGCTAAGGTCTCATACCTTTCTACATACCAGACAATATTGTATACCTTTGGTAGGCCCAATACTTTATACTAATGCTTGCTATATTTTGGTAGAGCTTGGACACTCAAAAAACTTTAAAGAACTTGCTTGTGCTTTATTTTTTGAATTATCTTTTCAAAAAGTAAGAAGCCTTGAGAACAACACCACTACAATTCTTCGTTTAATGTAAGGAAGAATGATAGTGGTGCCATTCACCCCTTTAAGGTGATTTGATAGGAGACTTTGAGAATTGCAGCCACTACCATTCTTCTTTTAATGGAACCACTCGAGTGGCAGTGGTGCCATTCTACCCCTCAAGATAATGGGATGGGAGGCCTTGAGAATAATAATGATGACATTCTCACCTTTCATGTGATGGAAGGTCCTAAGAATGGCAGTGGTTCCATTCTCTCCTTCAATCAAGTTGATGGGAGGCTTTGAGGATGGCATCACTCCCATTCTTCCTTGAATGTAAGGGAGAATGGCACCACTATCTACCAACCTTAAATTTAAGGGGCAATGGCAGTGGTGACATTCCCCCCCTTCAAGGTGATGGGATGCCTTGAGAATGGCACTAGTGCGAGTCTTCCTTGAATGAAAGGGGAGAATGGCAATGGTGGTGCCATTCTTTCCTTTAAGGTGATGGGGAGCTTTGAGAATGGCACCTCTGCCATTCTTCCTCCCTGAATGTAAGGGAGAATGGTAGTGGTGCCATTCTACGATTTAAGATGACATTAAGTTAATGGAAGGCCTTGAGAATGGTAATAGTGCCATTCTCCCCTCCTTTAATCAAGGTGATGGCGACCTTGAGAATGACATCACTGCTATTCTTCCTTGAATGCAAGGGAGAATGAAAGTGCTACCATTCCCCCCTTCAAGGTGATGGAAGGCCTTGAGAATGGAACCGTTGCCATTCCTTGAATATAAGGGAGAATGCAAGTGGTGCCATTCTCAAGGTGATGGAAGGCCTTGAGAATGGAACCGTTGCCATTCCTTGAATATAAGGGAGAATGCAAGTGGTTCCATTCTCAAGGTGATGGAAGGCCTTGAGAATGGAATCGTTGCCATTCCTTGAATATAAGGGAGAATGCAAGTGGTGCCATTCTCCCCACCATGAAGTGATGGGGGTCCTTGAGAATGGCACCACTGCCATTCTTCCTAGAATGTAAGGGAAAATGGCACCACTTCCATTCTTCCTTGAATGTAAGGGAGAATGGCAGTTGTGCCATTCTCCTCTTCAAGGTGATGGGAGGACTTGAGAATGGTAGCCACTACCATTCTTCCGTGAAATTAAGGGGGAATGGTAGTGGTCCCTTTTTACCCCTCAAGATGATGGGATGTGAGGCCTTGAGAATGGCAATGGTGCCATTCTCCTCTTCAGAAACTGGTAAAGAAGTACGAAGAGTCGGGAGATCCATATGACCATGTAGCAACATTTAGGCAAGCAGTTCGAGCTAAGCAAGTGACTGATAAGCATACGCAAATCAAAGGATTTGGCCCTTGCTTGGTTTCAGGCACTAGAGGCTTCAGACAAATCTTCTTTACAAGTTTTAGAAGAGAGATTCATTGCTGCTTTTTCCTTGATGGGGATTCAGCATGACACAGTAGCAAACATCTACTCTTTCAAGCAAGGCGAGACTGAGAGTGTTAGAGACTGTGTAAAAAGGATGAAGCACTACATTAATCGTTGCCCAGAAGATGAGAAGCCCACCCAGAGTCGATTAATTTCTCTCTTCTTAAAAGGACTAAAAAATTAAACACTGCACACACATCTCTATGCAAAGAAGCATACAAATTTCAATGAGTGTTGCCATGATGCTATGGATTTCACAGATAACTTCAAATTCCAAGGATGGTACTGGCCCTGAGGTGCAACCTAGGGATCAGTGGGGTGATGACCAAAGTTTAGGGTCTAGCACAATAGTAAATCCAGACCAGATAGCTAACCTAGTACTAAGGAGATTGGTACAAACCTATCGCCCACCCATGCAGCCACAACAACAGCAGCAGTGAATGAGTGTACTACCTACAGGTCCTCATCTTTGTGGAGCATGTGGCAGTAACCATAAAACCGAAGAATGTAATACCTTTTCTCATCTAGTCACAAACAAACCCACAAAGAAGTGGTGCCAGGCCTGTGCTTGGAATTATACCCACACCACACAGGAATGTACTTGCATTGCAAGAATGAGACAAGAGCGTGAGCAGCAAAGGGGTGCAGTGGCTCCACAAATGCATCAATAGTATACTAATTTTGAAAGTAAGCCACCGATGGCACAAGAGCAAGCACGACCTGTACTTGGAGCTCAACCTCCTGCTCCTGGGACTGCTCCTGTGAGGCTTGCTAACTACGATAATTCAAATATGTGTAGAGACTTGGTAAACCCAAGCTATGTGGAGGAGGAATATGCATCATATTCATCCAAGGAAAATATCTTTGAAAGTCCTGCATATCCAAGCCAAGCACTATGGGGGAACAAAATTCTTTGATGTTGCTAGGCGGCTACCAACCTAGGACTCCAGGCCCCTCAGGTCAAGGTTTGGCCCTTTGACAATCGTCACAATGTTTTACATATTCTTCGCGGCATCCATTTGTAAGGTTGGCCACCAAAGCCCAGACCACCTAATCAACTTAGCTGTGGTATTGCCCGAAAAGTGTCCACCCCAACACCTGCATGTGCATGAGTCAAGATTTTCAAGTAGTCACCTTCACATACACATGCGCAAGTTTCCATCCTTGCCCCTATTGTAGAGTTGGCCCTCTATCAGCATATAGTTGGCTGCTTCAACTTCAATAGCACGCTTTGGTTATTTAGGAATTGTTCGATTAGTATAACCATGCTGAAGATAGTCCACAATATACTTACTCCAACTTGGTGTAGTTGAAATTTGGAATAATGTGACATTATGAATTGGTTGTTGAATATGACATGAAGCACAGTTAGGAATAAATTTTTTAGCATCCGCATGCATGGTAGGCCACCATTGCCCATCCTTAGTTATACGTCGCACACAAGTAGTAGCTGATGCATGGATTCCACCAATACCCTCCTGTGCCCATTCCAAGATCTCCTCATATTGGTCAGGGTTAGGTATAAGCCGCAACACTCCATCATTACCCGGATGATATAATCTCCCTGAGATTAACTTGAATGGTCACCATAGGTCCACATTAGGACCCGCTAGTTGTATCTGCCCACTTGTCGAAATTTCTAAGATGGGTTCAGACCATTTAGGAGCTGTCTCTACAAGAAAAAGTGTTGAATCTAACATATCATCATCCACACCCACACATCCACACCCACAGGAGCTTCCAGAGGTGATTTGAGACAAATGATCTGCCCTAAGATGAGTTGTTCCTTTTTGGACTGCCACTTCAAAATCAAACTCAAGAAGGATGACAAACCACCTCACAATCCTTCCAGTTGCACAAGGTTTATTCACCAAATATAGCAGTGCTTGATGGTCCATGCTTGATGGTCCACAAAAAATATAAATTTGTTTGCCAAAAGGTAGGCGAAATTTTTTCACTGCATATATCATGGACAAACCTTCTCTTTCTGTTGTGGTATAATTCTTCTCAGCATTGTTCAACTGTCGACTAGCATATGAGATTGGGAAATCCTTATTATGTTCTCCCGATTGAGCCTCCTGATTGAGCCAAAATACATCCAATTACAAAGTTTGAAGCATCAATATGGACATGAAAGATTTGGTTCCAATCTGTGCCCGTAAGATGGTTGGGTGCAGACACTAATGCTCGCTTCAAAGGATTCCTCACACTCGTCAGTCCAATCAAACTTTACAAGAAGAGCATATAATGGTCTAGCTAGGACAGCGTACATGTAGATGAATCGACGATAATAGCCACAATGTCCCATGAATATTTGTACCTCTTTAGGGTTGATAGGCCGAGGTAATGAGACAATGACATCAATTTTATCCATGTAAATCCCATTGCGAGAAATAATATGGCCCAAAATCTTCCCTTGTCTTACCACCATGAATTTGCACTTGTCACTCAGGACTCAGGATTCAAGCATATACGATAAACTTGACACTTTTGAAACACAAGTCTGAGGTGTTCTATATGATCATCATGCTCTTGTGAGTGAACACATAAATCATCCATGAAGATCTTAAGAAATAGCCTAAGGTACTCCTTGAATACATGACTCATTAACCGCTGCTGAAAGGTTGTAGGTGCATTTGTTAGACCAAATGGCATAACACGATAGGCAAAGATGCCATCTTCAGTAGCAAAGGGTGTCTTGTGTTGATCCTTAGGATCAATTGACACTTGATTGTAACCGGATAATCCATCCAAGAAACTATATGCCTTTTTCCCTACAACACGTTCCAAAACATGATCCGTGATTGGAAGTGGGTAATGATCACGTACAGTAGCTACATTTACCTTCTTGAGGTTTACAGATACTCGAAGTTTTCCATTTTTCTTGGGCACCACTACAATAGGGGAGACCCATTCAGTGTGTTCAATCTCATAGGATAAATTTTTCCTCTAAGAGCTTGTCTATTTCTTCTTTTATCTTTCGTGCAAAATTCTCATTGTAAGGACGTTGCTTGTGGAAGGCTTTGCATCCTCTCGCAATGAAATTGTATGCTGACATATGCTTGGATCAACTCCTTTGAGGTCTTTATAACTCCAAGCAAAAACATCGCGATAGTCCTTTATTGTTTGAATTAATAACTTCTCCTCATCTAAGGACAAGTCTGTGGCAATCCACACATAGCGAGGCTCTTTTCCTGGCTCAGGGATATCAATTTTTTTTGCATCTTCTGGACCATCATATAAAACCCCTGGCATGCTTGGCTTTCATCGCATGAGCTGTTGAAGAAAAATTTTCCAATCTTGAAGAGTGTACTGTGTGAAGTTGGGGGAACATTGAGACCTTGTTCTTGTCCACTTGAGTCATCACTTGAAGACCATGCTGTTTTGAGCTCTCTTTTGAAATCTTGCATCAGAGTTTTTTGTTCAACCTCTATCTTTGCACTTTCGACACTCTCTTTTGAATCTGTTTGAGACTTGAGTTTTTGTTTTGGTTTCTTTGTTTTTTTGCAATTTTTGCTAACAGTTTTTAGCTTTTCTCCTTGTTGGAATCCATCTGATCGTTTTACTTGGTCTTTGATACTATCTTGTGCTTGGACATATAGTATAGATATCCATTCTTTCTTGAGAAGTGAGGTGGTGGTCGAGAGTGTTCATTCTTAAACTCCTCGTATTCTTTTTGTATTCTCTCACATCGTTCCCTCTCATCTTGTTTACGGATTCTCTTATGGCTCTTACAGCATTTACGTTTAGGTCGGCTTTGAGGGATCTCTACTTGAACCTCCCTTCCTCTCAAGAGTAGGCGTGCCTTTCCTAACTCTTCCTCGGGGGTTATCACATCATCATCAAAATCAGAGTCCCATCCATCTTCCTTATCAACATCATTAGCAGATTCGAGTGTTAAGTCCTCCACTGAGACTTCCTCTATATGCAATGCTGTTGTGGATGCATCCCCATAGTACAAATCATCTAGAAGGTCACGTGGTTTTACCATTCGTATAGGAATAATGTCATAACCATCTGAGTCACAAAATTGAATTGGCTTAGGTAAAGCACATGTCGATAATGTTGCAAGGACATGACTCCATTCTAGGGGATCAATTAAGTGCTCAGGGAAGGGTTGTGGAATGTATGCCTCATCTGATACACTTCGATTACCCTTAAGTCTCTCAGTGTTGAAATCCTTACATGAGGCTCCACACATCCACAGATCTTCTCACCCATCTGACAATGTAACTCTTGAGCCCTTAGATGAAGCAGAATCAAACTCATCTATTGGAGACCTTGTTACATCACGATATGAGTGATTATTTAGGTTAACCCTTGTGATGACATAATCATGTCGGAGGTACAAATAATTCTATCCCTAATCTTGAATCGTTTGAAATTTTTGCATGAATGGTCTACCCAATATCACTTCATAGTTTGGATGCTTTCCAAAATCCACTACTGCAAATGTGTGCTCATATTCAATCCCACATGTGGTGACCAATATGTTCTCTAGCAGCCCAATGGGATGTTCTAAGCTTCCATCTGCTAGCTGCAAGCGCATCCTGGTACTCTTAATAGCTTCTTTGCCCCACTTTTCCCAAATGGACCTTGTCACAATGCCCACTCCTAAACCACTATCAAGTATTGCAGTTGAAGCTACTTTTCACACTTCTAATGGGAGGGTAGCATTTCCTTGATCGTCCTCACAAAATTTTCCTACTTTGTTGATAGGAACTGGCATAACATGCTTTGTCTCAGGGTGTATAGTACAATGATCGTGACTCTTTTGTAGCAATACCTGCTCTGACAAACATGTGGCAATATCATTCCACAACTCTGGTCGAAGCTTTATCAAATCAAGCAAAGGTAAGGTACAAGCCACTGGTGCTGACAAAATAGCTTGCACGATACCCATATCCATCTCCTTTGTCAACCTTCTATGCATGGAGGGTATCCTCAAGGTTTGAGAACAGTTCTCATATTCTCCCAAATAAGATGGTAAGGTTTTCATTGTATGCTTACTTCTAGGAGAAACAATTGTTTGAACTTCCTCCTGAGTTGTTTTCTGTGCCCCTGGTAAAATCCACTTGAGAGAATGGAGGTGAAATAATAGAGGAAATATTCTCATTAACTTTCTCATGAACTTCTGCCCACATCTCGTTTGCCATGTCCTTAATAACTTCATCATTGCATGGGAAGGCAAGACTAGGTGGTGGCAGAGTGCCTTCTTTCAATGGGGTGTCAATTGGTGCAGACTTCTCGCTATGTGAGATCAGCTCACTTTTCATTTCCCAACTTGATGACACTTCTGGTATGGTTTCTAATGTTGGCTTAAGAGAAGTGGGGCCCCGAGGGATAGGTGGAGGTGGGCCCTCAAGTACTGATTGAGCTTCCCTAATGAGTTGCTGATGTACAGCTAGATTGATCTTCTCCTCACGCGGGTTTGGGTATTCTTGAAGCTTCTTTGGTAGCTCAGATAAAGCTGCAATGCGACTTCTATGAGCATCAATGATGGCATCTAGAGTCTTGTTCACCTTATCCACAAAAACAGAACCCCCTGAACTATCCTCGGCGGTTGTAATAGCCTCATCTTGTTTAGCACTAGGCCCAGGTTGAGGTTGATGCTCCTCATGCACTTCTTGGGATGTAAAAGCTTGATCCTTCATGTTTTTTTTAGAGACTTCTTGAGAGATAGTGGATGCACTCTTAGTTTGCTTTTTGCGCATCACAAAAGACAATATGCCATTGCGACCTATGTTAAGCACACGTGCTTCTGCCAAATGGGGTATTGATTTTGTCGGTCCCATTAAACCTCCAGCTCATCACACGCAATATTATAGTCGCAACACAACTGACTATTTGACCAAATGGGTAGAGGCAAAGGCTACAGTCAAAAATGATGCCAGAACCACAGCCAAGTTCTTGTATGAGTACGTGTTTACACGCTATGGCTTACCTATTGAAATTGTTGGGGTGATCAAGGTGTGCACTTTGTGAATGAGGTCATAGAGTTTTGACTTCAAGAATTTCTGGTAATTCACAAGCATTCTGCACCATATCATCCCTAGACCAATGGTCAAGCTAAGAGTACTAACAAGATTCTCTACACAGCACTCACAAAGATTGTTGAGGGACATAGGACAGATTGGGAGCAAAAGTTGCACTCAGTTCTTTGGGCATATAGAACAGCCTATAAAACATCTGTGGGCGCAACCCCATTTGAGCTTGCTTTTGGGCTAGATGCAATTCTTCCCATTGAATTTCTTGTACCTACTCTACGAGTTGCTAAACAATTGGATTGGACTGGTCATGAGCTTTCTCAACGTATTGATGAATTGGAAAAGCTTGATGAGACCCGCTTATTGGCGGTAATGGGGATGTATGCCAAGAAGAGGAGACGAAAGCAACGGTATAATCGAAATGTAACAATTGGCCGATTCAAAAAAGGGGACCTTGTGCTCTTGTACACACTTAAGAAGCATAAGCGAAAGCTCAAGAAACATGGCCTAGGACCGTTTGTGATTAATGAGCTTACTCCTAGTGGTGCAGTGCATTTAGAGACACTAGAAGGTGAGCAAATGCCTAACTTCATTAATGGTCTATTCTAAGACTAGCTTACACAAGCATCCTGGGGAAATGAAAGAATGAGTACTGCCTGAATCAATCAAAAGCTTAAAAGGGTAGAGTATGGATGACTGAGAATTGGCAATTTGGCCCTTGGTTTTTAATTGCTGCATAAATTTGTCCTCTTTCCTCTTCCACTGCTTTTGCTATTGTGACTACTCTTGCTACTGCAGTCTGAGGTGGAACTCTTTCTCTTTGGTTGCCCCAGTTCTGGAAAGGAGTTCTGAGGCTACTCTAGACAGAGGCAGATGGCGAGCTGGAGTTCTCTTGGGATTGCCTTGATTTTGACGAGATGGACCCTGATTTGACTTATAGTAAGGGGTTGGTCTCTAAACTCTCCGTCCTTGACTTTCGTGTTCCCTTGACATGGCAGGAGTTGGCGGGCAATCTTTCAGCTGGTGACCAAAACCCTGACATCCAAAACACCGGTTCTCACTTCTGAGCTCATCCCTCTGAATCCTTGAAAGAGGTGGGGCTCCTAAGAAAGTGTCTTGTGGGAAGGGTCTTCCTTCACTTCTGAATCTCCTAGTATCCTGATTCTGAATTGGGCCTTGCTACCTCTTTGGAGGTGGAAAGTTTGAAGTGCTTCCTTGGGTTTGGAATCTTTTAAAATTAGAGGGTGCAGCCATTCTTACTGCTTTGGCCATTAAGACACGTTTGACATTCTTCACTAAGGTGTCC
Organism: Cibotium barometz; assembly: GCF_041138505.1. Classification (NCBI taxonomy): domain Eukaryota; kingdom Viridiplantae; phylum Streptophyta; class Polypodiopsida; order Cyatheales; family Cibotiaceae; genus Cibotium; species Cibotium barometz. The sequence goes on along the minus strand of NC_141050.1, from coordinate 5,961,608 downwards.
AATGGCTGTCGTTCATTCCTCGAATGAATGTGGCCACATCAGCTGCTCTTCATCCAATTGCAGGGAATATTTGAGGAGAAGGGCAAAATCTTGATGGTACTCTTCAATTGTCCGGCTATCCTGCTTTAGTTCCAAGAACTCATTCATTTTAGTTTCAAGGAAGCCGGGAGGACAAAACCTCTTTCTAGGTAAGCTTTAAGATCGGTCCAAGTCTGGGTACTCCGGTCGAGACGGTTAGTCTCACAGTGATTCCTCCAAGCGACTCTCACCGTTTCCACAATCTTTAACTTGGCGAGAGCCATCTTGCTTCTGTCATTGTAGCCAATACATCAAAGTATTCTTCCATAGCCTCAATCCACTTTTACACTACTTCACCTAACTGCTCCCCTTCACCCTTGAAGGGACTAGGTTGGGATCTGTGCAGGGCTTTTCAAACATCCGAATCTAACTCTTTGTCATCGGTTAGAGGATCCGGTTACCTTCCACGGGCCCCGCTCCTCATGATTCTGACAAAATGAGATTTTCGTCAACTTAACTTTGACAATATATTTATGATTTTTTAATTTCTGAGATTTATCTTTAAACAAATAATTATTTCATCATACTTCTTGAACAAGATTAACCATATTCACAATCATGAAAGTATTTTTTTTTTTTTGCAAAACCTCATTTATTGTCAAAAGTTTTCGATATATACATAGAGCATCACGGCTCCGAAGTCACTGCCTCAATCACGTACGCATAAAGAAGTGAGACTTCGAAGGAGACATGCCATGGTACACACAATTCATTATTACAGAAAGAGGTGCTCGAATGGAAAGGCTATCATATCCTGACTGGCAGAGTTCAGGAATGCCACATAGATTTGGGGTGTCCATCTATAAACTTCCAATTCAATTTATGAGTATTCAATTTTTGAAGTTCATTCAACATAATATCAACAAGTGAAAACATTATTTCCCATATTTACTTTAAAATTTTAAGCAATTTCTGTTGCTGTTATGTAAATTTACAACAGCGCTCTGATACTACTGTGGGATCCCACTGCCCCCTCCGCACACCGGCGGATTCCCGATAGTAGCTGGCAGCAAAAGCAGCTCCCTCATGCACGGGGTAGGATTTCCCACTCGGGGCCTCGCCCTCGAATGTATGGGCACACGAGACTAAGATGGTGGTCATTCTGAAAACCAAAACCGGGAAAATTTCCCATGCCAGAAGGGAAATTCTTATAGACTTAACTTGAAGGGATCAACGCTTTTTTCCTAATTGAATCAAGCACAGGCGCCGTTGATCTATTCATTAGAGAAGTCTTCAGGCTTTTATTTAACTACTCAAGTTCTAAATGTATTCCTATTAATCAATTTTATTATTAAAACTCTACTGTCTGCCCATGGGTTAGCCACTGCCCAACCACCACTGGAATTAGTAGAACCAGACAAGTACTTACCCACCCATAATTGAATGCCATTCTTAACTTTTGCTTTAGAATACAGATACGCATACACTCTTCTTTAAACTTTAACTTATAAAATAATCCATTGACAAAAACAATTATTGGTTGCAGATGTAATAACTCAAAATTTCCATTCAATCCTTGTTTCTCACAAAATAGTATCACTCTGGACTCTCTGTTGAGACCAGCAGGTTAGCAAAACGAGATGATCTAGTAACAGATTACAATAATTTTCTCGTCATCAAACATATATATATCTTCCATGACATACGCATGGGTGTCCTAAGCACCGTGAGCCCGTGCATCGCCTGGTGAGAACCTTCCAAGATCCTCCTTAGGTGTCCTAGCACTCAGGGACCGCTTCGTCGGCCCTCGCCCATCTACCGGAAGCACACCATTTTTCACCATACCCAGGCTGGTCAAGACCTAGGCAGGTTTTTGCCGCATGAGCCGTCCTTTGAACACTCCCCCCGCTAGCTGTTGCAACGGAACTTTCCTTAGAAAAACACATATACCAGTGAAAGTAACACTTTTATAATAAAAAATTTTCTTTTATTCATGCATAAAAATCAATATTGGTGAAAGTAACACTTTTATATTTAAAAATTTTTCTTTTATGCATAAAAATCAATATTGATGAAAGTAACACTTTTATAATTAAAAAATTTCTTTTATGCATAAAAATCAATATTGATGAAGTAACACTTTTATAATAAAAAAATTCTTTTATGCATCATTTTATGCATAAAAATCAATATTTATAAAAGTAACACTTTTATAATTAAAAAAAATCTTTTATGCATAAGAATCAATATTGGTGAAAGTAACACTTTTATAATAAAAAAATTTATTTCCAATATGCATCTTTCTATGCATAGAATTTAATTCTAATGAAAATCACACTTTTATAATAAAAAAATATTCACATCTTTCTATGCATAGAATTTAAATCTAATGAAAATCACTCTTTTATAATAAAAAAATAACCAATATGCATCTTTCTAAGCATAGAATTTAAATCTAAGGAAAATCACTCTTTTATAATTAAAAAAAACCAATATGCATTTTTCAATGCATAGAATTTCAATTTTAATGGAAATAACACTTTTATAATAAAAATTATACTATGCATTTTGCCTAGAATGAAAATAACACTTTTAGAATACACAAATGGTGGGGATTACTCTTTTTGAATAATAAAAGATAAAACTTATTTCACAAAATTTAAGAAAACTTTGCCATAACCTCCTTTGTATGGTTAACCATTTTTTAATTTTTTCTATCCTCAAGTTACTTAAAAATTATCCCAAATGGTTTATTAAAGCATTCTAAACTAATCAGATTTCACTTTTAAAAGTTAAACAATATAAAAAGTTTATTTCTAACAATTTGATTACTTATCTAGGATAAAGAAAGGCTAAAATTAAGAATAAAGAGAGGGGGAAATCCTTTCCAACAAAGCATAACATCATTTTTTCATTTTAAAGAAAATAAAATTAGAAAACCATTAAAAGAAATAAAGAAAAAGTAGGATTTCTAGCTTACTTGAATTTCTGTGAGCTTTGGCTTGATGGTTTGAGGGATCTACTCTTGTTTGCAACAAGAGTGGCCACCACCAATTCTTTTGAAGAGGGAAAGGTCAAAAACCAATGAATTATCAATAAATTCACTATTTTTGGCTCTAGGGAGGAGTAGAGTAACAAAGCATAAAACACTATTAAGCTTCTACAAAGGGGGAGGCTTCTATTTATAGGAAAAAGTGAGCTTCTAACTATCAGGTAAAAATCTAAAGGTGTTTTGAGTCTGTGTACATATGGGATGCGTGGTGTGTGAATAAAACTTTGCCCTGAATGCCCTGGCAAATGTACAGAGTGGGTAGTTTTATGGTTTTTTTTACGAGCTGATGGTGATGCCTACACGCGAAAGTGTTACGGGAACCCCGAATGTGATTATGGTTGGTCAATCTGGGCTGATTCTGGATGCAGAGATGGCGCTCCATTTTTAGCATGAATGTGGAGATGGTTGCATGGCATCGACTGTGCTGGTCATGTTTGGTAAGTTGATGCTGCTGACTATGAGCTGTGGGCAAATATTGCATCTGTTTCGGAAGGAGAATATGGGCGCCACATGGTCAGATGGTAACAAGGTAATGAAGAAGTGTGTGGCCATCCTTAAGACTTTAAAAAAATAAATAAATAATACACCACAAATGGCCAGCTTGTAGCTACGTGGAGATTTTGACCATCTCGAAGGTTGGCGAATAGTGAGGTGGCCGCTTCGAAATTGTGGAGTCAGGGGTGTAAAGTAGAGAGGGATCGCCTTGCTGAGGCGTAGCAGACCTAAGAGGAGTTGAGGTCAAAGGAGAGCCACAGCCACCTTGTATAAGAGGATCGCCCTGGTGATAGCTGCAGAGGGAGATAGTGGGGCTGGTACGATGTGAAGAAGCCGCCTTTGGAGGGATGGGCAAGCGAATTGGCTACGAGAAGCTGATGGCGACTTGGGAAGAGCTGGATGTGAGAGAGGGCTGCTGTTGGTAGTGACTGAAGTTGAAGGAGAAGCTGGAAGCACAGAGAGGGAGAGAGGGCTCATGTGTGGGGGTGTTTTGCTGATTAGCTATTGCTGATTAGCTGCGGTTGGTATCTCAAGGCAGCTCGAGGGCAAAGGTGATGTGTTTTTGAGGAAGGGTGAGAGAGGGATTGGCCAAGATTAATGGGGACAGCTGGGTGAGTATACATCCTTGTGTTGATGTGAGGGTCGTGTATGTGAGAAGGTTGTGTGAGTGAAGCTCCTGTGTTGGAAGAAGCTGTATGAAGTGTTGATTGGGAATCAAAGATGAAAGACATTGGTGATGTGTCTGGTTATGTTGTTGTGTTGGTATCCTGTGTGTGTTGATTTGCAGGAGAAGGCGTGATTGACGTGTTTTGGTGGTGTAGTCCACGGGTTTACACTCTCACAGTGCACTTTGTGCCAGCCTTTGATTACCTCATCACGCACACGGTGGAAGTGTATGTGTTGCTAGGTGTTTACTTGGTTTATGGTGCCCCTGTTTTGGCTGTTCTTTTTGGTGTGGGTGGGTGGAGAACTGTGAGAAAGTGTTCCAGCCGGTGGCTGGTGGTGCCCCTGTTCGTATTGTTATTCCAAAGTTGCGAGGTGAAGGGCTATAGAGGCAGTGGTCTTTTCTTCTTCTTTTTTCACCTCACATTCTTCTGGTGCCCCCACTTAGGATAGCTCAGGGAATTCTCTTACGAGGGTGTATGCCCCAGAGTAGGAGATTGAAGGAAGGTGTTTCCAGTTTTTCTTAGGATTTGAAGTGAAGCTTGAGGATCAAAGTGATGTCGTATCCAGAGTTTTTTGGTGGGCCTAATGAAGATGTAGCTGATTTTCTGGAAAGGATGGAGGTTGCATGCATAAGCAACCACATCAAAATGAGCCAGCACAGGTATTGCGGTTGCTGAATATATGTTTGAAGGGAGATGCAAGGGCATGGTCCAGAACTTTTGAGGAGTCGTTAAAGGATGCTGAGCCATGCATTCCTATGACTGAGGATGGATTGAAGACTGCACTTTTGAACAGATTCAAGAAGGTTGAGGATCCAGATAGAGTTTGGCATGAAGTGCAGGGGTTGATACAGGGTGAATTGGAGCCAATTGATGATTATGTGAAGAAATTCTCTTTGCTGTGGGAGACCTTGTGCAGGGCTTTGGGAGATGATCAGGTACCTCTAGACATGATGAAGAAGGATCGTTTTATTGCAGGATTGAAAGGAGGCATTCGCTGGAAGGTTGAATTAAAGAAGCCCAGGTCTTATGAGGATGCGGTGGAGATTGCCAAATCAAAGGATTGGAAATTGCAACGGATGAACCAAATGGGGATGGTTCCAGTGGCAGTGAGGCTTGAAATGAGAAGGGTGGAAGCGGTACCGAGATGAGAATCATGTTGGAAAGAGTGCAACCGACAGAAGTTCAGGTGAATAATGTCATACCACTGGGGACAAAGATAGCACCCATAGCTATTACAGCTTCTGATGAAAGGCTTCAACAGGACATGAGGCAAATGGTGGATTGTATGAAGAATCTGAGTTTGCAAATGATGGGGAACACAGGTGGTGGACGTGGCTGAGGCAGAGGATATAATCAGGAAGGGGTTGAAGGTCAGACATGCTATGGAAGTGGCCGTGGTTTTGGCAGGGGTAGATGGTTTATTCCTACATGTTGGAATTGTGAACTTGGACATCTAAGTACAGACTGTGATAAGCCTCAGCGAATGGGGGGTGATATGTATCCCTTACCCTCTCAGATTCCCAATAGGGCAAATGATTATGGAATTGAAATTAGAGGTGAAGCAGGGACCAGTGGGTTGACAAATGAAGAGAAAGGTAAAACTAAGGTGATAGATGTGGTCACCCTTGAGAAGACAAAGGAAGCAGAAGCTGATGTGATGCCTTTGGGGAAACGGACGCCACAGGAAAGGGAAAGCAGGGATGCTGCAGGGCCCAGCAAGAAGAAAGGTAAAGTGAAGGAAGGAGGGGATGTGAAGGCCAAGCAAAAGCAGAAGTCTCGTAGGAAGTTTCAGGTGACTGATTTTCCACTAGGGGTTGGGCAGGATAGCTACAATCTGCAGGAGGACATGGCTGGAAGGAAGGCTAATATTACTTTTGGGCAATTGATAGAGTTAGCTCCCAACTTGAAGCGTCAGTGGAAAAGACTTCTGAACCCGAGAGAGAAGGAGCCTGCCAAAGGGATAGTGACTGTTTTATCTGTTCAGGAGTTGCCTGATATATGTCCTGTGGTGAATGTATGGTACAAAGGAAAGAATCTGGGAGAGGCATACATAGATGGTGGTGCGCAAATTTGTGTAATCACATTAGCAGCTGTGGAGAGGCTTGGTCTTAATTTTACTAAAACGTCTGGTTTTCGTATTCGGCTGGCCAATCACTAGAAGGTCAAATGCTTAGGTATGATCAAAGAGTTAGAACTTCAGGCTTTTGATGTAAAGGTGGTTGTGGATTGTCATGTTATGCCTGCAGGAATGGGTGCATTCCCCAATTCGGATTTCTTGACTTCCCTGTGCTCTTGACATGGCAGGAGTCGGGCAGTCTTTTAACTGATGACCAAAACCTTGGCATTCAAAACATTGGTTCTCATCGTTCTGAATTCTTAAAACAGGTGGGTTCCTTGAGAAATATTCTGGGGAAAGGGTCTTCCTTTTTTAAACAGAATCTTTCTTTTATCTTAGAGAGGGAATAATTATAAGATCAGAAAGGGAGGTTCTTACTCCTGGGGAGGAATCTTACATTCTACCCCACTTAAAAAAAAGTGCGAGATGTCCTCATCTCGTAAGGTAGAGGACAACTCTTTTTCTTAAGATCCAATTTATTCTAGGGTTCCTTATATTCTGGTCAACCCAATAGAATACTGGGATAAATATCCCTAATATAGAACTCATCATAACAATTCATTCAGATCATCTCATGATAATGGTCCATTAGACCGAAAAATTTCTTTCTGAACATTCCTCCACGGGAATTTCAGTCAAGCAAGTTCTCAATTTGTCATCTTGATCTACCGAGTCGTGTTAACAGTAGCAATTTGACAGCACAATCCACTAATCTCATAGTTATTTGCTGAAATCATTATCATCATTCTAGTTATGAATATCATCACAGGGACTCCTCCCATTCATCCTCATTGTGGTTTCGCTCAGCTTATTACATTTCAACCAATTTTCAGGAATCATCATTTTTCAATTCAGAATCCAAATCAACTCATCAGTTCTCAAACAGAATTGAAAATCATATCAACCACATTCGAATTCATCAACTAGATAGCATTAATGCTTATAATTTCAAGTCTTAGATTTACTCGTATATACTGCCGGTAAAGAGCTGCAGTTATACTCTCGGTATATACGGGTAATCATGGTACTTGTAACTATACGGTAAATACCATCATGTCTAGGCCTCAAGCAAGTCCGGGACTCCATATAATTGCGGTACTTCCATTTGAAGACCCAATTACTAATTTACGAATTTTTTGTTTGAATATCAATTTGTATGAATTATATCACACAATTACAACCTTTTTGTGATTCTTGATAAATTTTTGACATATTTGGCTTCTCGGTTGATCCTCATTAACCAAAGGCTCTGATACCAATTGTGAGATCCCTATTCCCACCGCGCACTGTGGATTCGGGGTACTAGCAGCGGAAGTAGCACTTCTTGCATGGGGTAGAGTCCCACACTCGGGGCCTCGTCCACGAATATCCGGACAAGAGACTAATCCGTCGGTTTTTCCAAAACTGAACCTGGAAAAACTAACTTTATCCGGAAAGCACGGACGATTCCACCAGGATAACTTTTTACTCTATCGTAGTCAAGACCATTACTGATCAAACTGATCCGACTGCACCTATAAAGGTACTCGGTCAGATCAAGGAAGAAACTTGCACTTGGATCATTAGGATCAATGCTTTTTTCCCCATCAAGAGGCACAGCCGTTGATTCCTATCCATAGAACAATTACTATCCGAGATTTACTTCATCTATCGTAATTGAGTCTCGGTTTACGGATCCATCAATCCAGCCTAACTCCATCCAGTCCCATGGGTTAGCCAACCGCCCAACCACTGTAGTGATGGGATCCAATTAGGAATTTGGTTAGGTTTTGTCTTGAGTACTAAGGAAAAGAGTCCCAAGGCCCCCTAGCTAGAAGTTCATGCAAACATAAAACTAGTCACACCACTTACATACCCAATATGAAATTGCTTTTTTCTCAGCATCAGCTAACTTTAAAACAATCCTTTAATGAAACCATTATGTCACTGATGACAATCCTCAAAGTCTTTGGTTGAATCCTTATTTCCAGTCATTCATTCATCGGTGTACTTATGGCATCATTGGCAGCCAGAACGCTCACCACCTGTTCACTCGGGGGCCTTTTCCATAGTTCCTAGCTCATAGTATCTGGCAATATATTCATATAACAGAATGGAATCTCCATGGAAGATCAGCAAGATCAACCCACAGATCCATATAAAAGAGCCATGGACTCATCCGTTGAGGACCAGCAAGGTCAATCAACTAGATCCATGCCCGGTTTCAGAAAACAACTCTTATTCCTTGTTCCAATATCTTCCACAACGCGCGTGTGGGTATCTTCGGGGACCCAGAGCCCGAGCACCATATGGTCAGCACCCTCTAGGATCCTTCGTAGGTGACCTAGCTCTTCACTCATAGGCCGCTTCCTTGGTCCCTCATCCACCGTATCGGAAGCTCACCATTTAAATCGAACCGAGGCTGGTCAAGACCTCGGCCGACCCTTCTATGCGAGACGCCCTCCATTGACTCTCCATCGGCAGTTGCAACTTTATCAGTTAGGTATCCATGACCTTAATCCACAAGACGGTCAAAATGCTTCCCCAACATTCTTGACATAAAACAGTTATTTACAAATAGGTCACAAAATACAGTTTCTATATCGAACTCCCGTCTTTCCACATTGTCCCTCCTCAGTCCACACTCCTCAGTCCACATTACTTATTCCACATTCCATTCATATGTACTCATTCTCATCCATTCACTCATATCGACGACACATTATTTTCCATACACATTCACATTCATTATTCTACATACACATCCATGCATACATCCATTTTCACATCCTCATTTATACATCCATATCCACATACATACATCCACATCCACATTCTCATTCACATCCATACATCTACATCTATATGTAAACATCCAGATCTCCATGCATACATCCACATCCCCATTCACCTTCACATCCATACATTCACATCTTCATGCTGCATACATCCACATCCACATTTCCATTCACATCCATACATCTACATCTACATGCATACATCCACATCTCCATGCATACATCAACATCCACATTCACATTCACATCCATACATCTACATCTACATGCATACATCCACATCTACATGTATACATCAACATCTCCATGCATACATCCACATCTACATTCTCATTCACATCCATACATCTACATCTACATGCATACATCCACATCTCCATGCATACATCAACATCTCCATGCATACATCCACATCCACATTCTCATTCACATCCATACATCTACATCTACATGCATACATCCACATCTCCATGCATACATCAACATCTCCATGTATACATCCACATCCACATTCTCATTCATATCCATACATCTACATCTACATGCATACACCATTTTCACATTCATACATCCACACTCCCATTTTCACATCCACATATCCACATACATACATCCATTTCCACATTCCTATTCATATAACCCCATACGCCTTCACATCTATTCTATTACATCACATCCATTCTCGCCCTATCACAACCCATATACATCTTATCCCATCAGATACACTCTTTACTTCATCCCATACACATCTTATCACATCCTAACTCATCTTAGCACATCCTATCACATCTCATACACCTCTTATCATATCCTATCACATCTCATACACATCTTATCACATCCTATCACATCTCATACACCTCTTATCGCATCTTATCACATCTCATACACCTCTTATCACATCCTATCACTTCCCATACACCTCTTATCACATCCTATCACTTCCCATACGCATCTTATCACATCCTATCACTTCCCATACGCATCTTATCACATCTCAGTATCGATTTATAGAATACAAGAGAATTCTTATATTTGATATAAGATTTCTTTATGCATCTATTTATGCATAAATTCCATTTTAAAGAGAATAACACTTTCAAAATAAAAATCAATCTTTTATGCATCTTCCTATGCATAAATTCATTTTAAATGAGAATGACACTTTTGAATCAATCTTTTATGCATCTTCCTATGCATAAATTCAATTTAGTAGGAATTACACTTTTAGAATGAAAGAATTTCTCTTATGCATCTAATATATCCATAAAATTCATTTATGATGAAAATCACACTTTTAGTATAAAAATATCTTTTATGCATACCTCTATGCATGAAAATCACACTTTTAGTATAAAAATATCTTTTATGCATACCTCTATGCATGAAATCTAATTATGATAAAAGTAACATTTTTATAATATAATAATCATCTTTTATGCATACCTCTATGCATGAAATTCAAATGTGATAAAAGTAACACTTTTACAATAAAATAATCATTTTTTTGTAACATTTTTACAATAAAATAATAATATTTTTTTTTCATACCTCTATGCATGAAATTAAATATAATAAAAGTAACATTTTTACAATAAAATAATCATTTTTTTAGTAACATTTTTACAATAAAATAATCAATTTTTTTTTTGCATACCTCTATCCATGAATTTCAAATATGATAAAAGTAACACTTTTATAATAAAAAAATCATCTTATATGCATACCCCTATGCATGAATTTTAATTATGATAAAAGTAACACTTTTACAATAAAATAATAATCTTTATGCATACCTCTATGCATGAAATTCAATTATGCTAAAAGTAACACTTTTACAATAAAATATTCATCTTTTATGCATACCTCTATGCATGAAATTCATGTATGCTAAAAGTAACACTTTTATAATAAAATAATCATCTTTTATGCATACCTCTATGTAATTATGTTAAAAGTAACACTTTTATAATAAAATATTCATCGCTTATGCATACCTCTATGCATGAAATTCAATTATGGTAAAAGTAACACTTTTATAATAAAATATTCATCTTTTATACATACCTCTATGCATGAAATTTAATTATGCTAAAAGTAACACTTTTACAATAAAATATTCATCTTTTATGCATACCTCTATAAAATAAGTGAAATGAAGAATCACCAACTTACTAATGACTTTGAAAGCTTTCCTTTGGCTTGATGGTTTGAGGGTTCAACTCTTGTTTGAACAAGAGTGGCCAACCAATCTTTGGAAGAGGGAAATGTCAAAAACTAGTGAATTATTAATAAATTCATAGTTCTTGGCTTGGGTGAAATAGAGTAACAATGCATTAAACACTATATTTTTCAACAAAGGGGGAGGTTCTATTTATACGAAAAATTGACCTCCTAACCAAACAAACTGATTCTAGAAATTTCCAAAATAGTTTGGTCAATTTTTGACCATTTTTAGGTCAGTTAAGCCAACTTTTTAGAACTAGACTTGAATTAGGAGAGAGGAGAGATAAAATATCTCAATTTTTTATGATTTAAAACTCAATTTGCACATGTGAAGTAGGCGCCTCATTAAAGGGGCTCCCCTTCCTTACATATGTGTCAAAAATGGAATCATTATACCCAAAATATCTCATATTTTAATATTGCTCATAGTTTCTTACTAATAAACCTTGTACATATTCAACTCTTCATCTTATGTGAGCATTGAAGGGACTCCCCTTCCTTACATATGTGTCAAAATGGAATCATTATACCCAAAATATCTCATATTTTTAATATCACTCATAGTTTCTTACTAATAAACCTTGTACATATTCAACTCTTCATCTTATGTGAGCATTTACTCATTTTTAGGTATCTTCTTTTACGAAATTGGATTTATCTCCTCCCCACACATGTATTGATCTTATTGGCCCAAAAGAACCTTAATTGGACCATAATCCAAATTTTTTTGAAAATCTAGACCCTTAGGCTAAGGTCCTTCATACCCATTTCCAATTAATTCCAATTGCACATTGGAAAGTTCTTTTTGAATTTCTATTTCAGGGGAATTCATTTTAATAAGATGAGATATTTTTCTATCCAAAAATATTCAAAATCTGAATATTCTCTCTCTAGAATATTTTCTCTCTCTATGCCAAAACAGGCAGATACAAGATCTTTTATATTTTTGAAGAGGGATTGATTATAGGGGAAGATGCTGGACATTTTGAGAGCCTGGGGAGGAATCTTACAAGAGGCATATTTGCATAGCTCTAGGTAAAGACATCTTTATACTGGGTTAGTAGTTCTTGAAGTTTATTTTTCATTGCTTTATCAAGATTTGCGTTGCTTTTTACCATCTATGAGTGCTCCTTTGTTCCCAAATTGAGCTCCTTGAGTGCTGCCTCTTGTACTCTGATGGATTGCTTTGTAGTGCATTGCCTCCACCCATTCTTTTAGACCTTTGGCACAGGTTTCCTTTTCCATTCTTTGAGGATTCAACTTCTTCTTTATTCTCCTCCAGCACTCCTTCTGTGTTTGCTAACTCTAATCTCTACTCCTTAGTCTCTTCTCTATTCATTTCCATAAGCTAATCCTTAATTTCGTCTTTATTCATTTCCATAAGCTAATCCTTAATTTCTTCTTTATTCATTTTCATAATCCTTATATTTCTCAAAACTTCTCTCTATACAAATACTTATTGCTTAATATATTGGCCATACCTCTTGCCTAATTGATTGGGCATATATCTTACCTAATAAATTGGGCATACTTTGGAGATTCTACATGAAACAAATGGAGTACATCACAACCTTGAAGAATCAATGAAGCAAATATCATGGATTGAATGCAATCACAAAAAAAGCATTTCCTATTTCCAGGATAGATGAGTTGTTTGATCAACTCAAAGGTGTTAAATATTTTACTAAGATAGATTTAGTGTCTTGATATAATCAAGAAAGAATTAGAATTGAATATGTGCCAAAAACAACATTTAGGACATCTTTTGGGGCTTATGAGTTTTTAGTTATGCCTTTTGGTCTAACTAATGCTTCCACTACTTTTATGACCATGATGAACACTATACTCTATCCTTAATTAGGAAAGTTTGTGGTGGTTTTTATTGATGATATATTAGTCTTTAGTCAAAATGAACAAGAACATATTGAGTACCTCAAAAAAATATTTCAATTAAGAAAAAAACAAATTATTTGCTAAAAAATCTAAATGTTGTTTCTTCAAAAAAGAAGTGCAATAGCTTGGACACATAGTATTTGAGAAAGGCATTTGTATGGATCCTGCTAAGTTGAAGCTATATTGATAATATGAAAGGACCCATCTTATATAAATGAGCTACAAACCTTTTATTATCGAAAGTTTATAAGAAACTATTGCTAAGATAGCTATTCTAATGACAAACCAACTTAAAGGAAGAGGAAAATAATTTAGTTGGACTCATGATCAACAAAATAGTTTTGAAAAATTAAAATTAGCAGTAGCTATTGTTCCTATTTTGCAAATAGTGGATCCAAATGAACCATTTATATTGGAAACGGATGCTAGTTTGCAAATAGTGGATCCAAATGAACCATTTATATTGGAAACGAATGCTAGTAATTTTGCTATAGGAGTAATATTACTGCAGAAGAGAAGAGCAGTTGAATTTAAAAGTAAAAATTTAGACAAAGCTCAAAGTAACTAATCAACTTTTGAGAAAGAACTGTTTGCAATTATGTATGGTCTTAAAAAGAGGCATCATTATTTGTATCATGCTAATTTTGAAGCATTATCTGACCATGAAAGTCTTAAATGGGTAGGAAGGCTAGATGAGCTGAAATCCTACAAGATTTTGATTTTCAAATTAGATATAGAAAAGGAAAATTTAATGTCATAGGAAGATGCTGAAAAGATGCAGGGGGGAAGAGAGCTTGAGCTCTTGCAAGCACACACACACTCACAAAACCCTAATAGAGAACACACAAGGTGAGAGGCTGAAAATCTTCTTCTTCTTCACTCAACACTCAACACCCATATACAAGATAAGATTACACATAATATGAAAGGTACTCAACCAAATACATACAAGGGTTCTCTATAGTGTGAACCCAACAAAGTGAGATGGTGCTATAACTATGCCAGTCTCTAGAATGGCTATCACACAGCCTGTCATCCCACTGGCCGCATATCACCCAAGATCTCACCAACCATGCCAGTGCTATAAATGTGGGGCCTATCCCCCAGGCGAGTCATCAGTGTCCACCGCCTCACTAGATGAGCTCGATATCTCAACACTCCCCCTCGAGCTCAACTCCATCTCATGTACACAAGCGAAGCCTTGAATCTGCGGAGCTTCTCTGTACCCAATGCTTTGGTGAAGATGTCAGCTACCTGATCCTCTCTGCTTACATAAACAAGGTTAAGATCTCCTGCCAAGACCTTCTCTCTGATGAAATGATAGTGGACCTCTATATGCTTCGTACGCGCGCTTCGTACGCGCATGAAAAACTGGGTTCCTGGCCAACTGTATATTGCTAATGTTGTCACAGAAAATGATAACTTGTCTATACATTGATAGACCCAAATCTTCAAGTAGCTTTCTCAACCAAGCTACCTCACATGCTGCCATAGCAGCTCCTCTGTACTCGTCCTCTCTGTATACTAGATAGAGCAACCATAGGTTGCTTCTTGCTGCTCCAAGTCACAACAGCAATCCCCAAAGAAAACATGAATCCACTAGTAGATCTTCTATCTGAGATACTACACCAGCCCAATCAGCATCTGTGTACCCATGTACACATATCTTAGTCTCAGTCTCATAGAATAGTCCACAATGCAAAGTAGACCTCACATACCTCAGTATGCGTCTCAATGCATGCAAATGCGATTTCCGTAGGACCTGCATAAACTAACTCACCAACCCAACAACATATCTCAAATCTGGTCTGGTGATCGTCATATAGATCAAGCTTCCTACTATGCACCTATACATAGTAGGGTCCTCCAGAATCTCTCCTGAATCTGCACTCAACTTGCCATTCTGATCCAATGGCACTGAGATAGGCTTACAGAGCCTGTCATACCATACTTGGACAACATGTCCAAGCCATACTGTCTCTACAGTAATCCAATACCATGTGGTGACCTAATCACCTCAATGCCCAAGAAATATATGAGCTCCCCCAGATCCTTCATCTCAAATTTTTGTCTTGGCAAGATCTTTACATCAAAGATCTCTGCATCATGGTCCCCTGTAATGATCAAGTCATCTACATAGATGACAACAAGCACAACGCCTCTATCACCATGTCTCACATACAGTGAGAAATTTGCATTGGCTACATGAAAGCCAATAGTGACAAGATATTCAAAAATCTTGTCACGCCATGCTCTTGGTGTAAGAGGGCTCAAAAATGACATGTGTGCACTTCTCACCTCCCAGTCAATATAGCCCATGAGCTTCTATAAATGGAAGTCCCCTAGAGCATGTTCTTACCTCCTTATCAAGCAAAAGGTAAAAGTGCTCTCTTAGCTCCCATTCCCGCGCTCCTTGGATAACCCCCAAGCTACGGACCTTGGCCCACTAGGCCCTTGCCCGTGCACACACGAATAATGTCCGGTCTAGGCCTAATTGCCTACGGACCTTGGCCCACTAGGCCCTTGCCCGTGCACACACGAATAATGTCCGATCTAGGCCTAATTGCCTCGGACTAAATTAATGTAAATATCTAACATTCTCTCCCCCTTCTAAGATCATCGTCCTCGATGATCAGCTGAGGGAAATGTTTACGAATCAGAGGTTCTGATTCCCAAGTAGCATCGGTTAAAGGAAGACCTTTCCAGGCAACTAGAAACTCTCGGAGAACGCGATTACGTAACCGCTTCTCTCTGCGATCTAGTATCTTGTCTGGACCATGGTCTACAGAGTCATTTTCCTGCAAAGAAATAAGACCATCAATTAGGTTATCATCCTTAGATATATATCTCTTGAGTTTACTAACATGAAACACCGGATGGAAACGACAGCGTGGTGGAAGTTCCAACCGGTAAGCTACATCACTAAGCTTCTCCATAATGGTCCAAGGTCCACAAAATCTAGGCGAAAGCTTAGGACACTTTCTAGTAAATAAAGATGTAGAGTTTAATGGTACTTGAAGAAAAACTTTTTCTCCCTTTTCAAAAGATCGAGAAGATCTTTTCTTATCAGCATAAAACTTAGCTCTTTCAGCTGCTTGCTGAAGCTTAGTTTTAGCCAATGCTAGAGTATCTTGCATTCTTGCCAAAAATTCTGCCGCACTAGGACATTTCTGTGGTGTGCCTATAGTACCAAGAGTTAAGGGAGATATACCATAACTCATCTCAAAAGGAGATATACCGGTTACCTTATGAGGTCTATTATTATATGCAAACTCTAGCAAGGGTAAGTATAAATCCCAATCTGTCTGGCTATCAGATACATAAGCACGTAACATGTCCTGGAGTACTTGGTTGACCCTTTCCGTCTGACCATCTGTCTGGGGGTGGTCACCACTACTATTGAGAGTAACATTCAACTTTGCAAAAATATGTCTCCAGAAATGTCCACAAAAACGCACATCTCTGTCTGAGACAATAGACAAAGGTAATCCATGTAATCTAAATACATTCTGGATAAACAAATCTGCAACCTGTGGAGCTTCCACAGTGTCCTTGGTTGCTATAAAATGACCCATCTTGCTCAGGCGGTCAGCTACCACCAAAATGGTATTTTTTGTCTTTGAGTTCGTGGCAATCCCGTGATAAAATCCATGGATATGCTTTGCTAGTTAGATTCCGGAATTTGTAAGGGATGTAGTAACCCTGGGCTTTTTACTCTTTCTGCCTTTATTGTTTGGCATTGAAAGCATTGTTGGACATACTTGTGGACATCTCTAAATAGATGTGGCCACCAAAATGCCCGTCTAACAAGCTGAACTGTTTTATCTTGACCAGGATGCCCAGCACAGGGACTATCATGGTTCTCTTGCAAAACTTTTGTTCTTAGTTCCCGTGCACAAGGAACATATATCTTTCCTTTCCGCTATAGCCATCCTTTCTCAACTGAGAAATTGGCATACGGACTTGATGAAGGTCTTAGTGAAGAAGTAGACGAAGCTAACTCCTCACTAGTATCCATAGTAGACTCGAGTCTGGACCTTACTGTCTGTGCATAAAGGTCCTCGAACTGTGCTTCCTTGATTTCTTGAAGCAATGAGTTTTCTAAAACTGTAAAACTCATATTATACATAATTCTAGATAATGCGCCAACGACTACATTATCTCGACCTTTACGATACAAAATTTCCATATGAAATTCTTGCATCAACTCAGCCCATCTACCTTGTCTTCCTCGTAGATCAGGTTGACTGCAAAAATACTTAAGTGTATGATGATCTATATATACTTTAAACTCAGCACCATAAAGATAGTGCCGCCAAATTCTGAGAGCATGTATAATAGCATACAATTCTTGCTCATGGACTAGCCAATTCTGTTGAGTTGGCGAAAGCTTCTTGCTTTCAAAGGCCACTGGCCTACCATCTTGGCTTAACACTGCGCAACAGCCACACCGCTGGCGTCAGTTTCTAAGACAAAAGGCTTTTCTAGGTCGACCACTTTCAAAACTGGAGCTGTTGAAACTGCTTGTTTCATTGTATCAAAACTTTCTTGTTGCATAGATGTCCACACATAGGGCACCTGTTCTTGCAACAAATCTGCATAGGAGCTGCTATTAGAGAATAGAGCTCTATAAATCTACGATAAAAACCACTTAATCCCAAAAAGGATCTAAGTGCAGTGATATTTTCTGGCACTGGCCATGCCAATATCACGGAAACTTTTTTGGGATCCATTCTAATCCCATCTGCAGAAACTATATGACCTAGATATTCAATCTCGGTCATACACAAAAAAGTCTTTTCCTTGTTGGCAAACAAACTTGTTTCACGCAACGCTTGAAAAACAGAAATTAAATGTGATTCATGTTCTATGATGTTCTTGCTATAAACTAGCACATCATCAATGAAATCTACCACAAATTTACCCATGAATGGTCTTAAAATATCATTCATTGACATCATAAAAGTAGCTGGAGCATTAGTCAAACCAAATGGCATTACTAAATACTCATACTGACCAAACCTGGTTCTAAAAGCTGTTTTATATACATCTTCTTCTCTTACTCTTATCTGGTGGTAACCACTTTTCAAATCTATTTTACTAAAAATAGTAGCACCACCAAGAGCATCTAAGAGATCATCGATCCTAGGCATAGGATAACGATGCTTGACAGTAATTTTATTGAGTGCTCTGTAATCTACGCACATCCTAAAAGAACCATCCTTTTTCTTTACAAGTAAAACAGGCAAGGCAAAAGGTGAAAAACTCGAACGAATCAGGCCTTTACTAAGGTATTCGTCCACCACCTTCCTAACCTCGTTCTCCTCCTTGAGACTCATGCGATATGGTGGTCTAGCAACTGGATTAGCTCCTGGAATGATCTCAATCCTATGCTCCACATTCCTGCGAGGAGGTAAACCAACAGGTAACTCAGTTTTAAATACATCTTCAAATTCAGCTTTTATCTTATTAGAAAGATTTAAAGCTGAGGTAATAAAACTGCCACCAACTGTCGAATCCATCCTTGGATTTGATTTAGAAATATTTACAATATAACAAAAGTAAATATACTTACAATCTAACTTGAGCATCTTGGTAGCCTTCAACAGTTTCGCTTCTGGGAAATCGGGTTCCCCGCGAATCAAAAGGCGTCTGCCGCTATGCTCGAACTGGATGACGTGGGAAGAAAAGTCTATCGTTGGCTTCTTCCATGCATGCCATTGCTTGCTGAGAACTAGATCAAATCTCGCAAGCCGTGTAATTTCAAAGTCCAATCTGTCCTCATAAGACTGGATCTGGAATGGGAGTCCTCTGACTTGACAATCCCACACTTCTGTGCCATTGCCGTCAGCTAGCTCCACTGTGTAGCTGTACTCTGAAGGCTGCATTTGGAGCTTTAGCTTCTTGACAAGCCTTGAGCTAATTACATTATGAGTAGAGCCAGTATCAAAGAGGATCTTGACTAGCGTTCTTTGCACAGTCCCCTTCAATACTATAAGCTCTGTGTCTGGAAACTGGTAACCCTGCTGTGCCCCAGGAGACAAGACTGCATCTGGAGCTGTAGGCACCTTCTTGGTTACCGAAATAGCTAAAATTCTTTTAGGACAATCTAGTGGAGTGTCATCCAACAAGTCATCCTCACTGTCCTCCGATACTTGCATTGGATTAACCATCATACTAGCCGTGATCTTTGACTTCTTTGGGCAATCTTTAAATTTATGCTGGCCCATACATCCATAACACAGCCCTTCCTTCATTGCTTTATCCCTTTGCTGCGGAGTAAGCATAGATCTATTAAAAGCCCTTTCCGCCATAGCAGAAACTTTTCTTTTGGTCCCCTTTGCAGTTTTGATCATATGAATCTCTTTAATCTCTTTACCCCTACCCTCACTGGGTGGTGGATGGTAAAGTAGAGGAAGCTGGGGCCAAAAATCTAGGGGCGCGAGTCCAAGAGGATTTCTGGCCTCCACCTCCCGAAGGAAATTTCTTGCCATCCTCAAGCACAATTGCTAATTCAATAGCCTCATTCAACGTAGAGCATTTCTCTTTGCGCACTAGAGGCCGAAGAGTTTATTTAAGACCCAACACAAATTTATGAACTTGCAAGAAATCAGGAATATGCTCTGGCACTTTTAGCAAGACTTCCCAATACCTATCCGCATATTCTTGAACAGAATAGTTCTTCTGCGACATAAAGAACCAAGAATCAAGCGCTCGACTGCGCTCATCAGGTGGCACAAAGTTATTATAAAATATAACTTTAAAGGCATTCCAGGTAACAGGCTCAGCTTTGTCCTTTTCTATCTTCCTCCACCATCGATGAGCCACATCGAGGAGATTATACGTGGCTTGCTAAATCTTAGCCACATCATCATTTATATGGCACAGCCTAAAACATTGCTCCCACTTGGAAAGCCATTTTTCCACTGCATCTGCTGTGCGAGCTGCTGTATTGCCATTATATTTAGGCGGTTTGAGATCTTTAAGTTGCCACTTGGCTCGAAGTAGGCACTCTAGCCGAGGTTCCTGGCTCTCCAAGACCGCCTTGATTGATTTCCTCATCAAGAGGGATGGATATAGACTTTTCTAATTCTTTTCCCCGCATTTCAGTCAATTCTTTCATTTGATTAAGAACTAATTGCATAGTGCTTTCCATAGAATCAATAGGAGCAACCATAGTAGTCACATCAAGTGTTTCATCCTCGTCATGCATGGTCGAATCAGGCACCTGTTGCTGCTGTGAGGATTCTCCTTCCATGTTTTCTCTTCTTTTTTTTTTTAATGGCTTGATGAAAAGAGTATAGGAAAAACACCCAAATATTTACAGCTAGCAAACTGTCACACAAACACTATTTGCACTTGTAACTTCTGCACTTTATTGTCTTTGAATGCAATTTACCAGCATAACAACATAAAATGCATGATAACCCCAAAAAGTATACATCAATAGCTTCAATTTTGCTCAAAACATCTATTTCACAAAGATGTAGATGCAAAACAAGTCAAACTTTGCTCTTTGGTGCGAAAAACTAGAAACTGCAGAGTCACAAATTGATGTGCAATTCACTCCATGCACGCATATCCACACATAAACACTGCCTGTGCACTTTATACATGTACTAGAACACCCTTTTGAAGCATTAAAGAGTCAGAAACGCATATCTGGCACCAATTTTGAGCATTCACGATAGACTGCAGCTTTCGCCAGACGTCTGCACCATCCTCAACTTTCCAGAGGCGCTGAGAGAGCTTGAAGCCGCTGGCAGAATCCCTGCATCCCCTCTTGCGTAGTCAGCTGTTGCGTCCCCTCTAGTGTAAGCAGCTGTTTTCAGTGTTCGCTATGGCGCAGCGCAGCCCATCCCTCTTTTTTTTTTTTTGTTAACAGAGAAAAGCCTACTGCACCGCTACCTACTGCACCGCTTTTTTTTTCCACCGCTTGTTCCCCAGCGCTCGTAACCAGAAGCTCGGATACCAAATGTAAGAGGGCTCAAAAATGACATGTGTGCGCTTCTCACCTCCCAGCCAATATAGCCCATGAGCTTCTATAAATGGAAGTCCCCTAGAGCATGTTCTTACCTCCTTATCAAGCAAAAGGTAAAAGTGCTCTCTTAGCTCCCATTCTCGTGCTCCTTGGCTAACCCCCGAGCTACGGACCTTGGCCCACTAGGCCCACTAGGCCCTTGCCCGTGCACACACGAATAATGTCCGATCTAGGCCTAATTGCCTCGGACTAAATTAATGTAAATGTCTAACACTTGGTGCTTGTTTTAAGCCATACAAGGCTTTCTTCAACCTGCAAACATGCTTGGGGTGACCCACATCCTCATAACCAGGTGGCTGCAACATATACACCTCTTCTTGCAAATCCCCATGCAAGAATGTATTCTTTACATCCATCTGCTGATGTAAAGACCATTGCTTTGACGCAGCCCACTGCTATCACAACTCTCACTGTTGCCATCTTCGCAACTGGGCTGAAAGTTTCCTCATAATCAATGCCATATGTCTGCGCATATCCTTTGGCTACCAATCTAGCCTTGTACCTATTTATGCTTCCATCACTGTTATGTTTTACTTTGTACACCCATTTGCATCCAATGGCTTTCTTGCCTTCAGGTAATTGCACTAAATCCCAAGTCTCTTTTCCATATAGTGCATCCATCTCCTCATCCATAGCTTTCTCCCAACAGCCTCATCAATGCATGTGGGCTCTACAACCTGCACAACCTTTGCCATATATGCATAGTGATGTGCCACATAACCATCATAGGTAAACCTCTGCACACGATTCTTCACTCTCCTAGATCTTCGCAGCTTTGCATTCATGGCTTCCATAGCCTTCTTTACACCAGGTGTTCTCATAGCTGGCATCCCAAGCTCCTCATCAAGGCTCATCTCTGAACCACTAGACTCTCCGTCAACATGAGAATGCATTGCAGAAATGTCTGGCATACGAAGGGGCTCAACCACTTTCTCTTTTCCTTTATGTGATATACTAACCACATTTGCAGGACTGGTATTATGATGCAGCCTGCCACTCCATGGTCTATCAATAGACCCACTAGAAGAGGACTCTCCTGGTCCACTCAAGGACTGTGAGATTGCTGACTTGCATTCTGTGCAACCACACTTACACTCACATCAGCCCCAATAGCTTCTTTTTCACAAGCATACCACCTGCTCATCTCATCAAAAACAACATCCCTGCTTACCCTCAACTCATGTGTAGTAGTGTTATAACACCTGTATCCCTTTTGCACAAGGGAATATCCAATAAACACATTTTTTAGCTTTTGGATCCAGCTTAGTTCTCAGCTCATCTAGCACATGCACATATGCAATGCATCCAAAAACTTTCAGAGGAGACAAAT
The DNA here is from genome assembly GCF_041138505.1 of Cibotium barometz. Classification (NCBI taxonomy): domain Eukaryota; kingdom Viridiplantae; phylum Streptophyta; class Polypodiopsida; order Cyatheales; family Cibotiaceae; genus Cibotium; species Cibotium barometz. The sequence goes on along the minus strand of NC_141050.1, from coordinate 5,938,992 downwards.
CAGGTTTTCTTCTAGTAAACCTCTCCTCTCGAGTTACATCATGTATAGCTGTAGTTGGTGTCTTGTTATGATGTAGACTGCTGTAGAAAGAGCCTCAGCCCAATAGCTATGTGGCATATTCTTCTCTTCCATCAATTCTCGCACAATCTTAGCAATGTGCCTGTTTTTCGCTCAGCAACTCCATTTTGCTCGGAGTGTATCTACATGTGAACTATCTCCGAATACCATTCTTTTTCAAAAATTTAGAGAACTCATTGGAGAAGTACTCTCCCCCTCCATCTGACCTTAGGCACTTTACATATTTTCCTGTTTGCTTTTCAACCATAACTTTGAAATTCTGAAAGTGAGTGAACACCTCACCCTTCTCCTTCATGAAGTATACCCACACTTTCCTTGTGTGGTCATCAATAAACGTCACATATAATACCTCACCCTTCTCCTTCATGAAGTATACCCACACTTTCCTTGTGTGGTCATCAATAAACGTCACATATAATACCTGCAGCCTCCCATAGATATGGTCATCATAGGACCCCATACATCTGAATGCACAACATCTAGTGCATTTCTGCTCACATATCTGCTACGTGGAAATACATGCTTTGTTTGCTTCCCAAATTGGCATGCTTCACATATTCTCTGCATACCTTGCACTTTAAATTTTGGTAGCCCTGTCATCACAATCCCTTTAGTCTGCACAGACTTTAATCTCTGTACATTCACATGTCCAATCCTTTTATGCCAAATGTTTGTGTCTGCAACAATTCCTGAATCATTTGCAAACATCGCAGCACTCACTTCAGGCATGTTTACATTCAACGTAAACATTCTGCCCACTCTATTGCCTTTTGCAACGCACTTGTCTTTAAAGTCTTCAACATAAAAACCATAAACCGAACTTGCAAACCCTGCTCAATCATCTGGCCAACTGAAACCAGATTCTTTGTTATGTTCGGTACATGAAGTACATCTGCAAGGTACTTCACTTTGCCATCCTGCATAGACAATGGCACATCTCTGACATGGGCAATTGGATGAGCAATATCATCCCTTGTTTCCACAAAACCTGGTCTTTTCGGGTTTTTCATCTCCTTGAACCACTCCCCATGACTTGTCATGTGGTTCGAAAGCACCTGAATCAACATACCATACATCATCTTTTTGTGCTGCTTCAACATTTTCAGACATGGCATTCATGATAACAAACAACCTTTCATTATCCTCATTGTTTTTGCTCGAGGATGCATAGTTGTTTTGCTACAATTTTCCATTTTGCATGTCGGCCTACTTCTTATAACACTCTGCCTGCACATGTCCAGGCTTACCACAATAAAAGCATCCACATGCATCATTATACTACCTTTGCCAATTTCCACAGCCTCTTTGACTCCCCCTGCCTCTGAATTGGCCTCTTCCACCGCATGGAAGTTATTCTTATCAAGCTTCTCAGACACAATCTGGGTTATGCCATTATTTGACATCTTGCCAGACACACAATTTTACCAGAAACAGCACTGTGGTTTGTCCTGCACAAACTACTGTATTTTCTGTAGTGGTACTGTAGTACACTCAAATGTCACACCCAGTGACAATGTGCATACATACACCCAATGGCAACTGTTGACCTCTTTGTAGCACACACAATGTCTGCATAGCCAATTTGTCTTCCTGCAGTTCTTAAAACAGAGTTTTAAGAATTGCAGAGAGAATCAATGACTTACCCCGTAGAGCTCGAAGCCTGCTTTCTAAAAAATAGAGGTCTAGACGCGCCCGAAACGCTTTTTCGACCCTGAAAATATTGTCTGATAGGATAGATAGGACAGTATAGTTTCCCTATAGCTTTACTCCCGCGAAGAAAGCTCCTCAATCAGAGATCGTTTGTCGGTACCTCCCGTAGAGCTCCCGACAAGGGTGTAGTCACCAACACAAATAGGGAAGAGTAGTTGAAGCTCTTACCCTCGTACCGCTTCTTGTGGTTCTCTTGCTTGCAGCTCAGCAGCCCTTAGCATGAACCAGGCTCTGATACCATGAAAAGATGCAGGGGGGAAGAGAGCTTGAGCTCTTGCAAGCACACACACTCACAAAAACCCTAATAGAGAACACATAAGGTGAGAGGCTGAAAATCTTCTTCTTCTTCACTCAACACTCACAAAACCCTAATAGAGAACACATAAGGTGAGAGGCTGAAAATCTTCTTCTTCTTCACTCAACACTCAACACCCATATACAAGATAAGAGTACACATACTATGAAAGGTACTCAACCAAATACATACAAGGGTTCTCTATAATGTGAACCCAACAAAGTGAGCTGGCGCTATAACTATTCCAGTCTCTAGAATGGCTGTCACAAAGCCTGTCATTCCACTGGCCGCATATCACCCAAGATCTCACCAACCACGCCAGTGGTATAAGTGTGGGGCCTATCCCCCAGGCGGGTCATCAGTGTCCACCGCATCACTAGATGAGCTCGATATCTCAATACAGATGCTCTAAGTCAAGCACCGGTGATAAATGAGTTGAGTTTTACTCAACTACTAGAAAGTGAGTTGCTGGCTCACTTAAAAGGAAAATGTGCTAATGACACTAACTATCAAGTAGTTTGTGTTGGAGCTATATATAACACACCCTAACTTTGATCTAGATGTCACCTATATATACAAACACATAATATGAACTAGTCTTTTGGGGGTGTATATGGTGTAACTCTCCTCTCTCTTTGAGTCACTCTGTCCTTATCTCTTCGTGTTTGTGTATTTTCAACATGGTATCATAGCATGAATAACAAATAGAATACCTTCGTGCTTGATATAAAGAGAATATGGGGGAGAGGGAGAGCTTCAAACCCTAGAAAGGGAGAGAGGGAGAGCTTCAAACCCTAGAAAGCAAACACACACACACACACACAAGAGAGAGCAAGACACAAGAGAGAGATGGATAGCTGAATTTTCTTTTATCTTCTTCTTCTCTACTCAACCAACATAACATAAAGATAAGGGTACATAGTATATGGGTTAGTACTCAACTACTATAACATACAAGGGTCGATCCATAATTTGAACTCGACTAAATGATCTTGTGCTATAACTATGCCACTCTCTATTAATCCAAAATGGTTGTAACATAGCCTGTCATCCCACTAGCTGCATATCACACCCATAATCTCAACAAGCATACCAATGGTGTAGATGCGGAAGCTATCACCCAGGTGGTCATCAATGTCCGCCATAGCACTAGTTGAGCTTGATATCTCAACATGATATATATATTTGGATTAGAGAAACAAGAGATAAACCCTATCAATGTGAGGAAGAGATCAATTTTGATATACCAAGAACATGATGCCTCCTTTAAACCATAAAGAGCGCGATTAAGATGACACACAAGATGTTCCTTGTTGTTGCCAGGAATTGAAAATCCTTCTAGTCTTTCCATATAAATCTCTTCTTTAAGATAACCATTAAGAAAAGCAATTTTCACATCCATCTGATGAATATCCAAATCAAAATGAGTAGCAAATGCCAAAAGGACACATATGCTAGCATGCGTACAACAAGGGAAAATGTATCATGATAATCAGCACCTGCAACTTGTGAGTATCCTTTTGCAACCAAAGAAACTTTAAACTTATCATCCAATCAGCCTTTGTCTTTGTTTTATATACCCATTTGCACTTGATAGGAACACGATTAGGAGGAGGCAAATCAGTAAGAACCCATGTACCTTTGGAAATCAAAGAATCATATTTGGCTTGCATAGCCTCTTGCCCTAGTGATCCTTTTGTGGAGAAGGGATAGCTTCTATATAAGTTGTCAAATCTTCATGAACAATCATAGCATCATCAAAACTATCATCATAGACATGATTTGAACCATGTTCAATATCAATGTATATATCAAGATTATCACCAGAATCCTTCATAGGGTCTTCAAAATCCTTCATAGGAGAAGAAGAATGCACAACATCTTGATAGATACAATAGTTATAAAACACAAAAGGAAAAGTAGTAGTAAGGATTGTGTATCATCACAATCCTTACTAGACCATGTACCTCCCATCAAATGTTCAATCGAATAGAGCATCACGATTGTTGATGACTTTCTAAAAAGTAGGATCATGAAATTTGCATCCTTTAGAATTGTGAGATCCCCTTGTTCCCACCGAGCAACAGATTCGGGTACTAGCAGCGAAAGTAGCACTTCTCGCGTAGGACAGGGGTCCCACATTCAGGGCCTCATCCACGGATATCCGGACAAGAGACTAACCCGTCAATTTTTCCAAAACCGGACTCGGAGAAAATTCCCTTACCCGGAAAGCACGGGCGATTCCACCAGGATAACTTTTTACTCTAACGTAGTCAAGACCATTACTGATCAAGCTGATCCAATTGCACCTATAAAGATACTCGATCAGATCAAGGAAGAAACTTGCACTTGGATCATTAGGATCAACGCTTTTTTCCCCATCAAAGAGGCACAGCCGTTGATTCTTATCCATAGAACAATTACTATCCGCCGGGATTTACTTTATCTATCATAATAACAGAAATTGAGTCTCGATTTATGGATCCATCAGTCCAGCCTAACCCCATCCGATCCCATAGGTTAGCCAACTGCCCAACCATTGTAGTGATGGAATCCAATTAAGAATTTGGTTAGGTTTTGTCCCGGGTACCAAGGAAAAGAGTTCCAAGGCCCCCTAGCCGGAAGTTCATGCAAAAATAAAACTAGTCACACCACTTACACACCCAATATAAAATTGCCTTTTCACAGATTCAACCAGCTTTAAAACAATCCTTTAATAAAACCATAGTATCATTGATCACCATCTTCCAATTTATCCAATTGATACTTAATTTCCCATCATTCCTTCATCAGAGTATCTATGGCATCATTGGCAACTAGAACGCTCACGGGCCTTTTCGATAGTTCCTAGCCCATAATACTTGGCAATATAATCACTTATCAAGATGGACTCTCGTTGAAGATCAACAAGATCAACCAACAGATCCATATAAAGAGCCATGGACTCATCCATTGAAGACCAGCAAGGTCAATCAACCAGATCCATGCCCGATTTCAGAAAACAACTCTTACTCCTTGTTCCGATATCTTCCTCAACGCACGCGTGGGTATCCTAGGTGACCCAGAGCCCAAGCACCGTATGGTCAGCACCCTCTAGGATCCTTCGCAGGTGACCTACCGCTTCACTCATAGGCCGCTTCCTTGGCCCCTCATCCACCGTACCGGAAGCTCACCATTTTAATCGCACCGAAGCTGGTCAAGACCTCGCCGACCTTGCTACGCGAGACGTCCTCCATTGACTCTCTGTAACATACCCATTGTAAATAACAATATACTTGCTTCAGAGTTGAAAAATATAACTTAGCTTGTCATTTTTTCGATCAAAAAACTTCTATTTTTGGAAAATGAGCCATTTTTGCTTAGAAATTTGTAATTTTGAATCCAAATTTGAAATTTACGCGTAATTTTACGCTTAAGATAGTTTTTTCTGAACTAAAAACGGGCACCCGGAATGGGTTTAATTAAGCTTTTAAGCCTTTAATCTGCGAACTTCCGACCAAAAATAGTAACTATCCAGGCGTCTAATCAACGAACGGAATACGCCCCCATGGTCACGGGGCAAGGCCGGACATTTCCGTCAAAAAATATTTTTGACCCCCCCGGATGACGGCGGGCGGCCGGCGTGGGTCCCACCACGGGCGCCGCCCGTGAAAAAAACCGACAATCCGCCCGGGACACCCAAGCGTGTACACGACCTAGACGCACCCTCCAGCACACCCCTACACGTACCCCCTCCAGCACACCCCTACACGTACCCCCTCCTCCCAGAACCCTCTATCCACAGGTGTCGCGCTCTCTCTCTCTTGGGGACACCTCCACCCCCATGTGTCACACTTTCTCTCTCCTCGAGACACCTCCACCCCCAGGTGTCTCACGCCCACACCCTCTCCCGGACACCTACACCACCCAGGTGTCACCTTCCCGTACCCGGACGTCCACCCTCCAGCACCTATAAAAGGACCCTCCCAGCCCCCTTCTCCAGACAAGCCCCCAGCAAGCCCCTACGCGCACGCCCTCTCTCAAGCTTTAGGACATGTCCTACACTCTTCTCCCCCCCGTGTGAATAGACTTAAAGTGTGCCTCTCCTCCAACCCTTGCCTTACTCTTCCCTAGGCCTCCCTAGACGTACACTCTTCTCAAGAGCTCTCCAAGTTAAGGACACCCTCTCAATTCCCCCCCATATGCGGCGACTTAAACTTAGGCTAAGAGGTCGTTCCTGCCCATAAGCCCAACAAGCTTTTCCTACCCCAAACGGACTCCGTTTTCGAATCCGTTTGAACCATTAGAATTGTCTCTTTTCTCTCCACGCTCCCAACCTCTTATATTCACCTCGTTTTCTCTCTATCCTCTTAAAACTCTAGTGCTCCTATGGCGGCGAAACGTCGTCGAATTGAAGAACCACGCGCTGCCCAAGGAGGGAATGAAGCAAATCGCGTCCCTGCAATCGACTTCGCCCCTCTTGAAGTGAATAGGCATGAAAACGATAACCAGGTTGGTCATTTAAGCAGTTTTAAGTAAAATTCTCTTATGAAGCTTAATGCAAAGATTCGAAATAATAGGAAAGGAACCATGGTTAAACCCCTAGTATAGACGGCCTAAAGTACCTTATGGTTACTCTTAAGTAAAGTTAAAGGAAAGTAATCTTGCTTTTGAATCATTGTCTTTCCAAAACGATGGTTTTTGTTAATGCGTGAATTCATTGAATTAAGGCTATGTCTCTTTTTATTGGATATACTGTTGGTTTATTGCTAACATGCAGGTACAGCTTCTCCCCCCCTTAGCTAACTCCGTGCTTGACTGTGTAGCCGGGCAGAGGATATAGCGAGGCCAGGAATCGGCCCAGGGCAATCCCCTCCTATGCCACTGGGAATTGGTTTTCACCACCAGGGTGATGTATATATGCTGCCTAGTTCTGTGGGTCCAGGCTAGTGCGGTGACTTAACCCCCACCTCATGAGGAGACGTCCCCTCCGAAGAGCGAGAGGGTTTGGTACAAGCGTCAGTACTACCTGAGGGGGTGACAGGATGGCTTGGCCCTCATCGGCTGGCTGACGACGAGGGGAGACGGTCCGTGAGGTTTACCCAGCTGGTTGAGGCTGGAAGATCGAATTCTAGATTATCGATGTAGTTGTGGTTATGGTTATGGTTTGGACATGAGTTTGGATTGGAATATCGGCCCGGTTTCAGGGTCTTTGTAAATATTTTTCACTGTAAGTATGTTCGTTGATTTCAATGTTGTGCTAAGGAAGATTTTCTTTAAGGAATCAAGTGTAATTAATTAACAAAGGAATTTATTTTTAAGTGTTTCACAGTGTGGTAGGACTTAATTAGAAAATAATTGAACGGGTGAGTGTGTGGAAAGTGGGAGAATGGATGCCCTGACGGTACCATTCTAAGGATGGGTGGACCCGATCAGTCGGGTAGCTTTCTACTAGTCGTAACCTACGATACTTAGGGAATAATAGAGTCACGAACAAGACTTGTTTTAGGGGACCGAGCCAGCGGCCGTGCCTCATGTATACGGGGGAAAAAGGCGTTGGCTTCCTTGAACCAAGTGTGGGTCTTGTTCCATCTCCACGCACATTTCGTGCTGGGGATTAGAATTTCCTTTAGGATGACTACGTTTCCCCTGCGAGATAGAGTTAGGTCCATCCGTTTGCTCGTAACCTCGTATTTCTACGAGATCGAGGTGTCGTCAATCGGAAAATAACACGAGACTTGACCGCCTATCAAAAGGATTCCCCCGCCCTACGGGTCGGCGGGGGGCCTTACACGTGGTATCAGAGCGCGTTTAGACTTGGGAGATTTTATATTGTATTCTCTTGTTGCTCTAGGAATTCTTGTTAAACTAATCTAGTTACGGCTGGATGCAGGAGGACGAGATGGATCCCTATTCTCGCTTCCTGGTATTCCAATGCATGTTCATGACTGCTTGTCGCTCTTCCGAATTCGAGTTCCGTGATACTATGATGCACATTGTAGACAAGCTAACCCTTCCTCTTTACACTCGCATCGAAAGGGGATGGAACAGAACTGAGTATTGGCATCGTCGATCTACCTATTTCATCATTCGAGCTGAGCACGTCGGCAATCTCACCAACGACGAGATGTTGCGGATGGTTCACCTGTTCTGGTATATTGGCACTCCTCGTAACACCTATGTCACTATCGATGGGAATCGCATGGTGCAGAATCGTTGGGTTTATGATAAGGTAACTCAAGTTGTATCCCCTGATAGAGTAGCCGTTACCCGTCTTTCTAGACGAGGTTTACCTCCCCTACCAGAGACTTATCGAGTTCTTGAAACCACGGGAGAACCCCCCTACTTTTTCAATGCTACCACCGCAGATCTTTATTAGGTTCCCTAGAGGACTACCATGTAAATAAATAAGATTGGATTTAGTCCAATCCTTGTAAATGGCTTGGTTTACTTGTAAATGGCTTGGTTTACTTGTAAATATTAAAGCTTGGAATAAAAGCTTGGAATAAAAGGTTTTGATTTTCACACTCATTGTCTTATGTGTATTAAACCGCCTAAGTGACATGATTCTAAATTTAGCTTCTTATTGATAACCAGGATCGTCAACTTCTTGCTCCCAATGCATTATATACAGATACACAGGAGAAGAAGCTTCTCCTCAAACAAATGCAACCTCCCTCATTTAATGGGGTAGGTTCAAAGATTGAAAGGGATGCAGAAGTTTGGATAGAAGCCATGGACGATTACTTTTCGGTTGCTGGTACAGGAATTGGGAATCAATCCATGCTTGCCAGATTCCGTCTTACCGGGGACGCCAAACTTTGGTGGAAGCAATGGTGCCGAGATAAGGGCGTCACTGAAGATACCCAAACCTGGAGTGACATTAAGCAAGCTGTGAAGGGCCGTTATCTTCCCCCATCTCATGAATCTATTAAGATGAACGAGTTCTTCAGCCTCAAGCAGCTTAGCTTAACCTTGGAGGAATACTACTCAAAATTTGTCACACTTGGCAAATATGCTCCACCTATGTCGATCACTCAACAAGTGGCCCGATTTTGCCAAGGGGGGCTGAATGAACCTTTGGATTCTCGCCTTGAAGCAATGAGGCCAACTACCTTGCAAGATGCTCTTACGCGAGCCAAACCTCTGGCTAAAGAAGTAAAGAGTGGTCAAGCAAAGAAGAGAGTCTATCCTGAGTCTAACCTAAGGGGGCGCCTTCAGAGGAATTACCAATCGAATTTCCGCCACAATACTATTGGTCAGTACCCCAATAATTTTGTCCCCCGCAGTTATGCTAACTCCACTTCAGAATCCTATGGGGACCAAAGGTGCTTTTATTGCAATTAAGTTGGCCACTTCCGGAATGAATGCCCCAAACTTGCAAGACCCTCTCTCAATCCTAGTGTCACTGCTGCTCCACAAGGTGGCCGGGTAGTTCAAGGTCGTGGGATTCCTAATAACTGCCAGGCTAGACGAGGTGGTGGTGGACGTGGTAGAGGTCGTGGAGTGACTGCCCGTGTCTGCTCTATGATTGGTGAACCGACTTTAGAGATGGAAGAAGAAGAGCAAGCCACCATTCATGCAGCTATAGAACATCAAGGACCTAATCAGCAGTTTTCTGTTATCCAAGCTCCGGCTACTTATCAAGGTAGATCTTTCCAGCTTTTGGTTGATTGTGGTAGTACGCATTCATTTCTTTCTCCAAAATGCTTGCGTAAGTTACAGTTAGATCAAAAACCAGCCCAAGCAATGATTGTTGATTTAGCTAGTGGAAAAGAAGAAGTATCCCGACATTGTGTGGGAGATCTTGAATTTGAATTGGATGGTGAATCAACCCATGGGTATTTTAGAAGCTTACCATTAGGGATTTATGATGGAATCCTTGGTATGGATTGGTTAATTGCAAACAATGCTGACATTCACTGTGCTAAAGGAAGCATCACCTTTAAGAATAGTCAAGGACAGGTAGTATCAGCCCAGGGAAAAACAGGTAAACCCAAATTTCATTTGGTCAAAGCTAATCGTCTTCTTAAGGGAGTGCGCAAGGGCCAACAGATCTTCCTTGTCAAACTCAACAAGGTAGAAGAAAGCAACCCAGATTTAGAACCCTCTTGGCTCCAGGAGTTTTCAGATATCTTTCCAGAGGAACTTACAAAACTACCCCCATCTCGAGAAGTAGATCATGGGATTGAGTTAATCCCTGGGACTGAATCAGTTTCAAGGAGATCATGGGATTGAGTTAATCCCTGGGACTGAATCAGTTTCAAGGAGACCTTACAAAATGTCTCTTCCTGAAGCCATAGAGCTCAAGGAACAACTTAGGCAGCTCATTGAGCAAGGATTCGTTCGCCCTAGTAATTCCCCATGGGGAGCGCTTGTTCTTTTCCAGAGAAAGACGGATGGCACGCTTCGTCTTTGTATTGACTACCGAGGCCTAAACAAGGTCACTGTCAAAAACAAATACCCCATTCCTCGCATCGACGAACTTCTTGACAGACTTTATGGATCCAAAGTTTTCTCCAAGATGGATTTAAGGTCTGGTTACTATCAAATTAGGATCAAGGAATCAGATATCTCCAAAACCACTTTCAATACCCGCTATGGCCACTATGAATTTACAGTCATGCCATTCGGATTAACCAATGCTCCCGCCACCTTCAACCGCCTGATGCAGGATATCTTCCGACCCTACTTGGATGAATTTGTCCTTGTCTTCTTTGATGACATCTTGGTCTATTCTCAGTCAAAAGAGGAACATGAGGAGCATGTACGCAAAGTATTGCAAATACTGCGCGAACATAAACTCTATGCCAAGAAAAGCAAATGTACCTTCCTCACTTCCCAAATTGAATATCTAGGGTTCATTGTCTCCTCAAAGGGCATCTCAGTAGACCCTGCCAAAGTCAAGGATATATTGGAATGGCCACCCCCTAGGACAGTCAAAGAAATCCGTGGGTTTCTAGGCATCACAGGATGGTATAGGATATTCATCAAGGATTATGCCAAGATAGCCGCACCCTTAACTGATCTCCTCAAGAAGGAATGTAAGATAGTATGGCTACCAATCCACCAAATCAGTTTTAGCCAACTTAAGACTATCCTCACCTCAGCACCAGCAGTTCTGAAGCTCCCTGACTTCACCAAAGAGTTTGAGGTTGTCACTGATGCTAGTGGCCTTGCACTTGGTGGTGTCTTAATTCAAGAAGGAAGGCCTGTGGCTTACACTTCTCGTAAGCTTAAATCCTATGAAGTCAATTATGCCACCCATGATTTGGAACTCCTTGCAGTTGTTCATTGTTTCACTCAACATGAGGCAAAGGAGGTGGATTGAGATTCTGCAAGAGTTTGATTTTGATATCAAATTTCATCCTGGAAAGGATAATGTTGTAGCAGATGCCCTCAGTCGCAAGTCCTTCCTAAGTGCAATCTCTATGCCAAATAATCCCGTCCTAGAGAAGGTAAAGCAGGTTTCACTTCATGACCCTGATTACCAAAAGTTAGTAAGCCTAGTTCACAAGGAGGCACCCACAGAAAAGGAAAATATATTGATCAAGGGATACACCCTCGATGATGAATGCCTCTACTTCATGCATAGGTTATGTATTCCCAAAGATCTTGCACTGAAGAAGATGATCTTGTATGAAGCTCATGATAGCCCCGTAGCAGGACATCCAGGTTATGCAAAAACCTTGAATGCCTTAAGGAGAAGTTACTTTTGGCCTGGAATGAAGAGAGATATCCTTCAATACATCAGACAATGCCTTTCATGTCAAAGGATTAAAGCTGAAAGAATCAAAATGCCCGGGAAACTCCAACCTCTGGACATTCCTCAGATGAAGTGGGAATGTATCAGTATGGATTTTGTCACAAGTCTTCCCACAACACAAGGAGGGTATGATTCTATTTTAGTAGTTGTGGATATGCTTACCAAAGTCACCCATATTATCCCAGTAAAGAAGACATTTAAATCTTCTGATATTGCCCGCCTTTTCATCAAGGAAATCTTTCATGGATTGCCAAAAAGAATAGTCAGTGACCGGGACTCTGACTTCACTTCAAAGTTCTGGACATCATTATTCCAGGCTATTGGAACACAACTTTGTTTCAGTACAGCTTACCACCCAGAAACAGATGGACAAACTGAGAGAGTTAATCAGGTTATAGAAGACATCCTGAGAGCCTATTATGGGCGTGAACCAAAGAAGTGGATTCAGTATCTTCCTCTAGTGGAATTCTCTTACAATACATCCTATCACCAAAGCATAGGGATGTCACCATTCAAAGCTCTTTATGGTCAGGAATGTTTGTCTCCCTTAAATTTCTCTGACCCCACACTAAAGGTTGAAGCCTCTAGAATGATGCTTGAAGAAATGGAAGAACAAACCAAAGCTATTCGTAAGGATATTAAAGCCGCTCAGGATCGACAGAAGCATTATGCTGATACCAAAAGATCTGAAAGAATTTTTCAGCAAGGAGACAAAGTTTTTCTTCGAGTGCGGCCAAAGAGAAGTTCTTTATCTCTTGGAAAATTTAGGAAACTTAGTCCAAGGTATTGTGGGCCTTATGAAGTCATCAAATGTTTGGGAAAACATGCCTACAAACTTCGCCTCCCAACCCACCTCAAAATCCATGATGTATTCCATGTAAGCTTACTCAAGCCATATGTGCCTCATCCTGATCATGTTCTTGATGATGAACAAATTGTAATGCCAACTCAGGGAGTCCTTGAAATGAGACCAGATAGAATCATCGACTCTAGAGAAAGAGTGCTTCGCAATAGAATCCTTAGGGAACATTTAGTGGAATGGAAAGATTACCCTGAGGAGGATGCCACTTGGGAGGAAGACTCAACATTTAGTGGAATGGAAAGATTACCCTGAGGAGGATGCCACTTGGGAGGAAGACTCAACCCTCCAAAAGAATTACCCAGAGTTCATGCCGAGATGAGGACATCTCGAGTTCTTTTAGTAGGGAAGGATGTAACATACCCATTGTAAATAACAATATACTTGCTTCAGAGTTGAAAAATATAACTTAGCTTGTCATTTTTTCGATCAAAAAACTTCTATTTTTGGAAAATGAGCCATTTTTGCTTAGAAATTTGTAATTTTGAATCCAAATTTGAAATCTACGCGTAATTTTACGCTTAAAATAGTTTTTTCTGAACTAAAAACGGGCACCCGGAATGGGTTTAATTAAGCTTTTAAGCCTTTAATCTGCGAACTTCCGACCAAAAATAGTAACTATCCAGGCGTCTAATCAACGAACGGAATACGCCCCCATGGTCACGGGGCAAGGCCAGACATTTTCGTCAAAAAATATTTTTGACCCCCCGGACGACGGCGGGCGGCCGTACCACGGGCGCCGCCCGTGAAAAAAACCGACAATCCGCCCTGGACACCCAAGCGTGTACACGACCTAGACGCACCCTCCAGCACACCCCTACACGTACCCCCTCCTCCCAGAACCCTCTATCCACAGGTGTCGCGCTCTCTCTCTCTTGGGGACACCTCCACCCCCATGTGTCACACTTTCTCTCTCCTCGAGACACCTCCACCCCCAGGTGTGTCACGCCCACACCCTCTCCTGGACACCTACACCACCCAGGTGTCACCTCCCGTACCCGGACGTCCACCCTCCAGCACCTATAAAAGGACCCTCCCAGCCCCCTTCTCCAGACAAGCCCCCAGCAAGCCCCTACGCGCAAGCCCTCTCTCAAGCTTTAGGACATGTCCTACACTCTTCTTCCCCCCCCCCGTGTGAATAGACTTAAAGTGTGCCTCTCCTCCAACCCTTGCCTTACTCTTCCCTAGGCCTCCCTAGACGTACACTCTTCTCAAGAGCTCTCCAAGTTAACGACACCCTCTCAATTCCCCCCCCATATGCGGCGACTTAAACTTAGGCTAAGAGGTCGTTCCTGCCCATAAGCCCAACAAGCTTTTCCTACCCCAAATGGACTCCGTTTTCGAATCCGTTTGAACCATTAGAATTATCTCTTTTCTCTCCACGCTCCCAACCTCTTATATTCACCTCGTTTTCTCTCTATCCTCTTAAAACCCTAGTGCTCCTATGGCGCCGAAACGCCGCCGAATTGAAGAACCACGCGCTGCCCAAGGAGGGAATGAAGCAAATCGCGTCCCTGCAATCGACTTCACCCCTCTTGAAGTGAATAGGCATGAAAACGATAACCAGGTTGGTCATTTAAATAGTTTTAAGTAAAATTCTCTTATGAAGCTTAATGCAAAGATTCGAAATAATAGGAAAGGAACCATGGTTAAACCCCTAGTATAGACGGCCTAAAGTACCTTATGGTTACTCTTAAGTAAAGTTATAGGAAAGTAATCTTGCTTTTGAATCATTGTCTTTCCGAAACGATGGTTTTTGTTAATGCGTGAATTCATTGAAGTAAGGCTATGTCTCTTTTTATTGGATATACTGTTGGTTTATTGCTAACATGCAGGTACAGCTTCTCCCCCCCTTAGCTAACTCCGTGCTTGCGTGTGTAGCCGGGCGGAGGATATAGCGAGGCCGGGAGTCGGCCCAGGGCAATCCCCTCCTATGCCACTGGGAATTGGTTTTCACCACCAGGGTGATGTATATATGCTGCCTAGTTCTGTGGGTCCAGGCTAGTGCGGTGACTTAACCCCCACCTCATGAGGAGACGTCCCCTCCGAAGAGCGAGAGGGTTTGGTACAAGCGTCAGTACCTGAGGAGGTGGCAGGACGGCTTGGCCCTCATCGGCTAGCTGACGACGAGGGGAGACAGTCCGTGAGGTTTACCCAGCTGGTTGAGGCTGGAAGATCGAATTCTAGATTATCGATGTAGTAGTGGTTATGGTTATGGTTTGGACATGAGTTTGGATTGGAATATCGGCCCGGTTTCAGGGTCTTTGTAAATATTTTTCACTGTAAGTATGTTCGTTGATTTCAATGTTGTGCTAAGGATAATTTTCTTTAAGGAATCAAGTGTAATTAATTAACAATTTTTAAGTGTTTCACAGTGTGGTAGGACTTAATTAGAAAATAATTGAACGGGTGAGTGTGTGGAAAGTGGGAGAATGGATGCCCTGACGGTACCATTCTAAGGATGGGTGGACCCGATCAGTCGGGTAGCTTTCTACTAGTCGTAACCTACAATACTTAGGGAATAATAGAGTCACGATACTTAGGGAATAATAGAGTCACGAACAAGATTTGTTTTAGGGGACTGAGCCAGCGGCCGTGCCTCATGAATACGGGGGAAAAAGGCGTTGGCTTCCTTGAACCAAGTGTGGGTCTTGTTCCATCTCCACGCACATTTCGTGCTGGGGATTAGAATTTCCTTTAGGATGACTACGTTTCCCCTGCGAGATAGAGTTAGGTCCGTCCGTTTGCTCGTAACCTCGTATTTCTACGAGATCGAGGTGTCGTCAATCGGAAAATAACACGAGACTTGACCGCCTATCAAAAGGATTCCCCCGCCCTACGGGTCGGCGGGGGCCTTACACTCTCCGTCACAACAGTTGCAACTTTATCAGTTAGGTCTCCACGACCTTAATCACAAGACGGTCAAAATGCTTTCCCAGCATTCTTGACATAAAATAGTCATTTACAAACAGCATTTACAAACAGCATTTACAAACAGTTTACAATACAGTTTCTATATTAACTCTCATTTTTCCACATTATCCCTCATCAATCCACATTACTTATTCCATATTCCATTTATATGTATACTCATCCCATCACATCATTTTCCATCTCATCACTTCAGATTCCTTCACATCACATATCATATATTCACATCCATACATATATCCACATCCACATCCACATTCACATCCATACATCCACATCTACATCCATATATTTTCACATCCACATCTACATGCACATTCATGCATCCTCATCCATACATCCATATCTACATGTACATTCACATCCATACATCCACATCTATATGCATACATTCACATCTACATGCATACATCCACATCTCTATGCATACATCCACATCCACATTCACATTCACCTTCATACATCTACATCTACATGCATACATCCACATCTATACATCTACATCTACATCTACATCTACATGCATCCATCCACATCTCCATTTACATCCACATCTATACATCTACTTCTACATGTATACATCCACATCTCCATGCATACATCCACCTCCACATGCACATTCACATCCATGCATCTACATCTACATGCATACATCCACCTCCACATTCACATCCACATCTTTACATCTACATCTACATGCATACATCCACATCTCCATGCATACATCCACATCCACATTCACACTCACATCCATACATCTACATCTACATGCAGACATCCACATCTCCATGCATACATCCACATCCACATTCACATTCACATCTATACATCTACGTCTACATGCATACATCCACCTCCACATTCACATCCACATCTATACATCTACATCTACATGCATACATCCACATCTATACATCTACATCTACATGCATACATCCACATCTCCAATCACATCCACATCTATACATCTACATCTACATGCATACATCCACATCTCCATTCACATCCACATCTATACATCTACATGCATACATCCACATCTCCGTTCACATCCACATCTATACATCTACATCTACATGCATACATCCTTATCTCCATTCACATCCACATCTATACATCTACATCTACATGCATACATCCACATCCACATTCACACTCACATCCATACATCTACATCTACATGCAAACATCCACATCTCCATGCATAATAAAATTCTTTTAATTAATCTAGAATGATAGTTCCTAGAATATGGTAGGAAATCCTCTTTTCATGCTTTGAATGAAATTATTTTATGTGTATATTTTTATAAAATTTTGCCATATCTCCGCTACTATAACTAATAAATCTCAATTATTTTAAAAGATAGGTTATCTTTAAGGGAATGATTAGAATGATCCCTAATTGGATCATTAACCCTTAATGGATTAAATCAAAATTAATCATAAACTAAAAGCATAGATAAAAAAAACTATTAATTTATTCTCAAGCATAGATTAATCTTGGATTAAGAAAAAGCTTTATGAAAAGCTTCATTTGGATTGAGAATGGGTCATGAGTATGACCATTTCTTAAGAGAGAGAGAGAAAAAACCATTAGAATTAAACATACATGGAAATTTATGTAATTCTTTACTATCATTAATTAATTAGCTTCAATAGTATTTCAAAAACCATACCAATTAAGCTTCTCAAGCTTGAGAGGGGTTGAGAAGAGAGAATCATTGAGAAATTATAGAAAAGATCAAAATTCACTATACTTACCTTATAATTTGCTTGATTCTTTGTTCACGGTAGAGGCCCCCAACCAATCAATTGGTTTAGTATGTTGATGGAGCCACCAATGGGGATTGAAGAAAGAGAGAAGTGTCAAAAACTAGTGAATTATTAAAGAATTCACAGTTCTTGGCTTAGGTAGAGTAACAATGCATAAGACACTATATTTTTTTCAACAAGGGGAGGCTTCTATTTATAGGAAAAATTGAGCTCCTAACCAAAGAAACTGATTCTAGAATTTTCCAAGTCAGTTTGGTTGAATTTAGACTAGATTTGGACCTAGTTTGGTTACTTTTTTATTCGGTTTAGTTCCATTTTGATTTGGTTTGGTTCAAGAGAGATGAGAGATAAAAATATCACATTATTTTTGAGTTTAAAACTCATTCAAGCATGTGAAATATGAACCTCCTTTAAAGAACTCCCCTTCCTTACATATGTGTCAAAATGGAATGATTATACCCAAAATATCTCATATTTTAAATATTGTTCATAGTTTTTTACTAATAAACCTTGTACATTTTCAACTCTTCATCTTATGTGAAATATGCACCTCCTTTAAAGAACTCCCCTTCCTTACATATGTGTCAAAATGAAATCATTATACCCAAAATATCTCATATTTTTAATATTGCTCATAGTTTTTTACTAATAAACCTTGTACATTTTCAACTCTTCATCTTATGTGAGCATTTACTCATTTTTGGATACCCAAAAAATCTCATATTTTTAATATTGCTCATAGTTTTTTACTAATAAACCTTGTACATTTTCAACTCTTCATCTTATGTGAGCATTTACTCATTTTTGGGTATCTTCTTTTAAAAATTGGATTTATCTCCTCCCTACACATGGATTGATGCTATTGGCCCATAGGAGGACCATAATCCAAAAATTTCTGAAAATCTAGACCCTTAGACTAAGGTCCTTTATACCCATTTCCAATTAATTCCAATTGCACATTGGAAAATTCTTTTTGAATTTCTGTTTCAGGGGAACTTATTTTAATAAGATGAGTTATTTTTCTATCCAAAAATATTCATAATCTGAATAATCTCTCTCTAGAATAATTTTCTCTCTCTAGGCTAAAACAGTTAGAAACAAGGTCTTTATATTTCTGAAGAGGGATTGATTACAGGGGAAGATACTAGACATCAAAAAGGGGTTGGGGGAGGAATCTTACATTCTATCCCACTTAAAAAATGCGAGATGTCGTCATCTCGCAAACTGGGATAATTTTGCAAGATGCACGAATATGAAACTTAGAGAAAAATTTTAATCAAGATTAACCACCAAGAAAAGTCTTAAAGAGAGCAAGATTCAAAATAAGAACAAGATTTAAACTTTATTCATTCTCAGAACTTATACAGTAAAGATAGAAGAACTCTTTACACTTTCATAAGCCCGTCCATCATATGGTCACAAAAGCAGCACTCACAAGCTGCACAAGTATAGGGTAACTCATCTATGGGAATGATTCTGTTGGTTATTGCCGCACCTATCTCAGTGATATGAGGTGATCTAAAAAAAGGACCTCTGAGAGGCAAGCCAAAAATGGGGTAAAGGCATATCTTCTCATGAGGAAGAAAACACGCCAGTAAGAAGACCCGCTCAGAAAACCCAAGATTCCTTGATCTCATGACGCAGTAGTATCGGGGACCCAAACCCAAAGCTTCAATAACCATGGCCAAGCGGACATTGTTACGAAAGTGCTACTGACCCCAGGGTGTTACCCTAGTTATGTTTTGATAGGTCTGCCATTTGGTCTGAGCTACAGAAGTTCCTAGGTGAGAAAAAAGTGAGCGCTCATACTGTTCTATAAAGTCTTTCTTCACAGACTCTTGCGTCTTGAAGGTGAGAAATCATCATGGATAAAACTAGTTCCTGTTGCCAAGCAATGAAGGAGATTAAGAAGAAGGGAAATCGATGGTGGAAGTAAGATTACTGTGAGCGATAAGTAAAAGTTACGACTTATATAAAGGAAGGAGCTAGTGTAACTTAGAAGCCAACAGTAACTTGCCACTGAAGTTTTACCGTCTTTCCATGATTTGGGTTTGGCACATATTTCTATGAAATACATTAAGAACTTTGAGATGAGGAGATAAAAGAAGCTCGTAAGCTAAGTCACTTACTTTCTTTGAATTCAGATAAGGCTCACAGATAACTTCTTAAACTCCCCAATAGATAAAGAATTCTTTTGGGCCGTACTCGAATGAAGACCAAAACCTTGGTATCCAAAACACCGATTTTTACTTCTGAACACATTGTTCTGAATCCTTAAAACAGGTGTGACTCTTGAGAAGTATTCTAGGGAAAGGGTCTTCCTTTTTTAAACAGAATCTTTCTTTTATTTTAGAGAGGGAATAATTATAAGATCAGAAAGGGAGATTCTTACTCCTGTATACCTCGAAGGCTGGGGGAATCTTACATTCTACCCCACTTAAAAAAGTGCGAGATGTCCTCATCTCACAAGGTAGAGGACAACTCTTTTTCTTAAGATCCAATTTTATTATGGGGTTCCTTATATTCTGGTCAACCCAACAGAATAATGGGATAAATATCCCTTATATAGAACTCATAATTAAATAACAATTCATTCTGATCTTATCATTCATATCTTTAACATGATAATGGTCCATTAGACCGAAAAATTTCCTTCTGAACATTCCTCCACACGGGAATTTCAGTCAAGTAAGTTCTCAATTTGTCATCCCTTAACTTGATCTACCGGTCAAGTGTTAACAGTAACAATTTGACAGCACAACCCACTAATCTCATAGTGATTTGCTGAATTCATTATCATCATTATAGTTATGAATATCATCACAGGGACTCGTCCCATTCCTCCTCATTGTGGTTTCATTATAATTCAACTATTATAATTCAACTAAATTTCAGAAATCATCATTTTTTCAATCAGAATTTTCAATCAGAATCCAAATCAATTCATCAATTCTCAAACAGAATTGAAAATCATATCAACCACATTCGAAATCATCTAGCATTAACGCTTATAATTTCAAGTCTTAGATTTGCTCGTATATACTGTCAGTAAAGAGCTGCAGTTATACTCTCGGTATATACGGGTAGTCACGGCCCTTAGAATTATAAGGTAAATACCATCATGTCTAGGCCTCAAGCAAGTCAGGGTTCTATATAATTGCGGTACTTCCATCTGAAGACCCAATTACCAAATTACGAATTTCAGTTTGAATATCAAATTGTATGAATTATATCACACAATTACAACCTTTTTGTGCTTCTTTTTTTCCCCATCAAAGAGGCACAACCGTTGATTCTTATCCATAGAATAATTACTATCCGGGATTTACTTTATCTATCGTAATAACAGAAATTGAGTCTCGATTTACGGATCCATCAGTCCAGCCTAACCCCATCCGATCCCATGGGTTACCACTGTAGTGATGGAATCCAATTAAGAATTTGGTTAGGTTTTGTCCCGAGTACCAAGGAAAAGAGTTCCAAAGCCCCCTAGCCGGAAGTTCATGCAAAAATAAAACTAGTCACACCACTTACACACCCAATATGAAATTGCCTTTTCACAGATTCAACCAGTTTTAAAACAATCCTTTAATAAAACCATAGTATCATTGATCACCATCTTCCAATTTATCCAATTGATTCTTAATTTCCCATCATTCCTTCATCAGAGTATCTATGGCATCATTGGCAACTAGAACGCTCAGGGGCCGTTTCGATAGTTCCTAGCCCATAATACTCGGCAATATAATCACTTATCAAGATGGACTCTCGTTGAAGATCAGCAAGATCAACCAACAGATCCATATAAAGAGCCATGGACTCATCCATTGCCCCCCGGCCAAACGCCCCCGCGGAGCTGTGCTCTCACGTCCCCCGCCGGAGCCCGTGCCCGAACACCCCGCCACGGAGCCATGCCCGAACGCCCCGCGCCCCCCGGCCGGCCCCCACGGAGCCATGCCCAAACGCCACCCGGCCGGCCCCCCGCGGAGCCTTGCCCTCACGCTCCGACCGGCCCCCCGCGGAGCCTTGCCCTCACGCCCCCCGGCCGGCCCCCCGGGGAGCCGTGCCCGAACACCCCGCGGAGCCGTGCCTTCACGCCCCCCGGAGCCCGTGCCCGAACACCCCGCGGACATTCCATTCAATGTGTACTCATTCTCATCCATTTCCTCATATCGACGACACATTAATTCACATACACATTCACATTCACATCCATACATCCACATCTACATGCATACATCCATTTTTACATCCTCATTTATACATCCACATCCCATATCCACATTCATACATACACATCTGTATCCACATCCATACATCCACATCCACATCCACATTCACATCCATACATCCACATCTACATGTTTACCTCCATTTTCACATCCTCATTTATACATCCACATCCCATATCCACATTCATACATACACATCCATATCCACATCCATACATCCACATCCACATGCATACATCCACTATCACATCCTCATTCATACATCCACATCCACATACATACATACATCCACATCCACATTCCCATTCACATCTATACATCCACATCTACATCCACATACATACATACATCCACATCCACATCTACTTCTACATTCACATACATCCACATCCACATTCCCATTCACATCTATACATCCACATCCATATACATACATACATCCACATCCACATTCCACATTCACATCTATACATCCACATCTACATCCACATTCACATACATCCACATCCACATTCCCATTCACATCTATACATCCACATCTACATCCACATTCACATCTATGCATATACATCTTCATGTATACATCCATTTTCACATTCATACATCCACACTCCCATCTCCACATCCACACATCCACATACATACATCCATTTCCACATTCCCATTCATATAACCCCATATGCCTTCACATCCAATCTTTTACATCACATCCATTCTCGCCCTATCACAACCCATATACATCTTATCCTATCACATACACTTCTTACCTCATCCCATACACATCTTATCACATCTTAATTCATCTTATCACCTCCTAACTTATTTCATAAGCATCTTATCACCTCTTATCACATCTTATACACCTCTTATCACATCCTATCACATCTCATATCTATTTATAGAATACAAGAGAATTCTTATATTTGATATAAGATTTCTTTACACATTTATTTATGCATAAATTCCATTTAAGGAGGTTAATACTTTCGAAGTAAAAATCAATCTTTTATGCATCTTCCTATGCATAAATTCATTTTAAATAAAAATGACACTTTTGAATTAAAATTCAATCTTTTATCCATCTTCCTATGCATGAATTCAATTTAGATGAGAATGACACTTTTGAATCAATCTTTTATGCATCTTCCTATGCATAAATTCAATTTGGTAGGAATTACACTTTTAGAATAAAAGAATTTCTCTTATGCATTTAAGTTATGCATAAAATCCCTTTATGATGAAAATCACACTTTTAGTATAAAATGAATATCTTTTATGCATACTTCTATGCATGAAATCCAAATATGATAAAAGTAACACTTTTATAATAAAATAATCAACTCTTATGCATACTTCTATGCATGAAATTCAATTGTGATATAAGTAACACTTTTATAATAACATAATCAACTTTTATGCATACCTCTATGCATGACATTCAATTGTGACAAAAGTAACACTTTTATGTTAAAATAATAATCTTTTATGCATACCTCTATGCATGAAAATAAAAATGATAAAAGTAACACTTTTTATATAAAAATTTATCCATTATGCATACTTCTATGCATGAAAATAAAAATGATAAAAGTAACACTTTTGATATAAAAACTTATCCTTTTTGCATAATATAAAAATTTAATTTCTCCATGATTACAATGAAATTCTTTCAATTAATCTAGGATGATAATTCCTAGAATATGGTAGGAAGTCCTCTTTTCATGCTTTGAATGAAATTATTTTATGCATAATTTTTATAAAAATTTTGCCATAGCCGCCCCGCTGCTATGACTGATAAATCTCAATTTTTCTAAGGGATAAAGCTTATCATTAAGGAAATAATTAGAATGGTCTCTAATTGGATCATCAATCCATAATGGATTGAATCATCAATATACATAAACTAAAAGCATAGAAAAAAGCCATTAATTTGGCCTCAAGCATAGCGTAATCTTGGATTAAGAAAAAGCTTTATGAAAAGCTTCATTTGGATTGAGAATGGGTCATGAGTATGACCATTTCTTGAGTGAGAGAGAGTAATTACATAAAAACCATTAGAATTAATCATAAATGAAAATTTAAGTAATTCTTAACTATCATTAATCAATTAACTTCAATAGCATTCATCAAATTATGTATCTCTTCACTAACATTCATCAATTAGCTTGAATAGCATTCAAAAACCATTCCAATTAAGCTTCTCAAGCTTGAGAGGGGTTGAGAAGAGAGAAACATTGAGAAATTATAGAAAATGATCAAAATTCACTAATTACCTTACAATTTGCTTGATTCTTTGTTCACAGTAGAGGCCCCCAACCAATCAATTGGTTAAGTTTGTTGATGGAGCCACTAATGGGGATTGAAGAAAGAGGGAAGCTCCAAAAACTAGTGAATTATTAATGAATTCATAGTTCTTGGCTTAGGTGGAGTAGAGTAGCAATGCATAAACACTATATATTTTTCAACAAGGGGTAGGCTTCTATTTAAAGGAAAAATTGAGCTCCTAACCAAACAAACTGATTCTATAATTTTTTCAAATCAGTTTGGTCAATTTTTGACCATTTTTAAGTCAGTTAAGCTAACTTTTTGGAACTAGACTTGAATGAGGAGAGAGGAGAGATGAAATATCTCAATTTTTATGAGTTTAAAACTCATTCAAGCATGTGAAATATGCACCTCCTTTAAAGAACTCCCCTTCCTTACATATGTGTCAAAATGGAATAATTATACCCAAATATCTCATATTTTTAATATTGCTCATAGTTTTTTACTAATAAACCTTGTACATTTTCAACTCTTCATCTTATGTGAAATATGCACCTCCTTTAAAGAACTCCTCTTCCTTACATATGTGTCATAGTTTTTTTACTAATAAACCTTGTATATTTTCAACTCTTCATCTTATGTGAAAGATGCACCTCCTTTAAAGAACTCCCCTTCCTTACATATGTGTCATAATGGAATCATTATACCCAAAATATCTCATATTTTTAATATTTCTCATAGTTTTTTACTAATAAACCTTATACATTTTCAACTCTTCATCTTATGTGAGCATTTACTCATTTTTGGGTATCTTCTTTTACAAACTGGATTTATCTCCTCCCTACACATGGATTGATGCTATTGGCCCATAGGAACCTTAATTGGACCATAATCCAAAAATTTCTGAAAATCTAGACCCTTAGGCCAAGGTCCTTTATACACATTTCCAATTAATTCCAATTGCACATTGGAAAATTCTTTTTGAATTTTTGTTTCAGGGGAATTCATCTTAATTATAAGAGATATTTTTCTATCCAAAAATATTCAAAATCTGAATATTCTCTCTCTAGAATATTTTCTCTCTCTAGGTTAAAATAGTTAGAAACAAGGTCTTTATATTTCTGAAGAGGGATTGATTACAGGGGAAGATACTAGACATCAAAAAGGGGGTGGGGGAGGAATCTTACATTCTACCCCACTTAAAAAATGCGAGATGTCCTCATCTCGCAAACTGGGATAATTTCGCAAGATGCACGAATATGAGACTTAGAGAAAAATTTTAATCAAGATTAACCACCAAGAAAAGTCTCAAAGAGAGCAAGATAAGAACAAGATTTAAACTTTATTCATTCTCGGAACTTATACAGTAAAGATACAAGAACTCTTTGCACTTCCATAAGCCCGTCCATCATATGGTCACAAAAGCAGCACTCACAAGCTGTGCATGTATAAGGTAACTCATCTATGGGAATAATTCTGTTGGTTATTGCCGCACCTATCTCAGTGGTATGAGGTGATCTAACAAAAGGACCTCTGAGAGGCAAGCCAAAAACGGGGTAAAGGCATATCTTCTCATGAGGAAGAAAACACGCCAGTAAGAAGACCCGCTCAAAAAACCCAAGATGCCTTGATCTCATGACGCAGTAGTATCGGGGACCCAAACCCAAAGCTTCAATAACCATGGCTAAGCGGACATTGCTACAAAAGTGCTGCTGACCCCAGGGTGTTACCCTAGTTATGTCTTGATAGGTCCGCCATTTGGTCTGAGCTACAGAAGTTCCCAAGTGAGGGAAAAGTGAGCGCTCATACTGTTCTATAAAATCCTTCTTCACAGACTCACTTGCGTCTTGAAGGTGAGGAATCATTATGGATAAAACTAGTTCTTGTTGCCAAGCCATGAAGGAGATTAAGAAAGAAAGGAGATCGATGGGAGTAAGATTACTGTGAACGACAAGTAAAAGTTACGACTTATATAAAGGAAGGAGCTAGCGTAACTTAGAAGCCAACGGTTTTACCGTCTTTCCATGATTTGGGTTTGGCACATTTTTCTATAGAAGGGATTCAAAACTTTGAGATGAGGATATAAAAGAAGTTCGTAAGCTAAATCACCTACTTTCTTTGGTCCACAATATCTGGGAGATAACTTCTTATACTTCCCAAGAGATAAAGAACTTCTTTTGGGCCGTACTCGAATGAAGACCAAAACCTTGATATTCAAAACATCGATTCTCACTTCTGAACTCATTGTTCTGAACCCTTAAAACAGGTGGGACTCTTGAGAAGTATTCAGGGAAAAGGTTCTTCCTTTTTTAAATAGAATCTTTCTTTTATTTTAGAGAGAGAATAATTATAAGATCAGAAAGGGAGATTCTTACTCCTGTATACCTCGAAGACTGGGAGAGAATCTTACATTCTACCCCACTTGAAAAGTGCGAGATGTCCTCATCTCGCAAGGTAGAGGACAACTCTTTTTCTTAAGATCCAATTTTTTTCCTGGGTTCCTTATATTCTGGTCAACCCAACAGAATACTGGGATAATTATCCCTTAAATGAAACTCATCATTAAATGACAATTCATTCATATCTTTAACATGATAATGGTCCATTAGACCGAAAAATTTCCTTCTGAAGATTCCTCCACGGAAATTTCCGTTAAGCAAGTTCTCAATTTGTTATCCCTTAACTTGATCTACGGTTTGGATAGCATTAACGCTTATAATTTCAAGTCTTAGATTTACTCGTATATACTGTCAGTAAAAGAGCTGCAGTATACTCTCGGTATATACGGGTAGTCATGGCCCTTGGAATTATAAGGTAAATACCATTATATCTAGGCCTCAAGCAAGTCAGGGATTCTATATAATTACGGTATTTCCATCTGAAGACCCAATTACCAATTTACGAATTGCAGTTTGAATATCAAATTGTATGAATTATATCACACAATTATAACCTTTTTGTGCTTCTTGATAAATTTTTGACATATTTGGTTTCTCAGTTGATCTTTATTAGCCAAACGCTCTGATACCAACTGTGAGATCCCTGTTCCCACCGAGCAACGGATTCGGGGTATTAGCAGCGGAAGTAGCACTTCTTGCGCGAGGCAAGGTCCCACACTCGGGGCCTCGTCCATGGATATCCGGACAAAAGACTTATCCATCGGTTTTTCCAAAACCAAACCCGGAAAAACTTCCCTTATCCGGAAAGCACGGGCGATTCCTCCAAGATATCTTTTTACTCTAACGTAGTCAAGACCATTAGTGATCAAACTGATCCGACTGCACCTATAAAGATACTCGGTCAGATCAAGGAAGAAAATTGCACTTGGATCATTGGGATCTGTCATGAGAATATCTTTTAAGTCCTCTATAAAAATATTATTTATCCCGTCTTGAGTAATTTGGGGACGCCTAGATTACTCTTGCGTCATGCCGGCTAGGTTAATATCGTGGGTGATACCACTATAAATACTAATACGTGCGGTATATGACGTATGTTTGAGGCCACCTATGATTATTTCAGTTAGGTTTGTATGGCAGGGTGATTCCTGGGGTACTTACGCCTGGTAGTCATGAGTTGGTGATGATTTGTGCCTGTTTAATATTTGTGGGATTAATTTAATAAAATTAATTGGGCTTATATTTTCAGGTGATGACGACTATGGGAATTGAAGAGTTTACTTTGGAAGAAATGTCTTGGATCATCACATTTCATTTTTGACAAGCATAGTAGCTTGTAATCTTATTAAATGATTTTTTCATTTTGAACTTTAGGAAAGATACATTTATTTTTGTGGAATTTATTAAAGCCTATGGCTTTACCCTAGTCCCAATTTGACACTCTATTTTTGTTAAAGAAGAGTGCCATGCTCTCTAAAAAGCACATCTTGTATTTTGGGGACTATGGCCTAATTTTGGTGAAAAGGAAAGCTAATAAAGAAATAATCTTGTGTGGGGAGAGGCCACGCACAAGAGGGGGGAAGATTGCATCCAATATGGTCTTTTTGGAGCTAAGTATTTTTGTTTAAGTGTTTTAATTTTTCAATTGATTTGATTTAGTTGAAGCTTACAAGCAATGGTTTTTATGATTGAATTAATTCTCTACTTTCCACAATCCATTCCTAGAATAAGATTCCGGTTGCAGTGGTATCAGAGCTTGGGCTAGGAGATTTGTGGAGAAGGTAGGAAAGGGCTTCAACTTCTCAAAAATCAAGAAAGTGCAGGAATTTATCCAGTGGAGAGAAGGGTGTTTTGCAGGTCTTTACCCAAAGGTCAAAGATTCAAAACTAGATCTACTCTCAAACCCACTCACCACCCTGCAAAACCATCCCTCTCTATCAAAAAGCGGTTTTTCCAAATACTCTGTGAAATCAAAATCTGACCGTATGAATGAAATCCTCATAGCCAAAAACCTCACGGGTAACTCTCAGAAATCAGAAAGCTTCAAGGTTGAGCAAATCTATAATGGACGGGGGAGATAAATCTATGTAAAATCCATCACATAATTCTCAATAAGCTTTTGGACAAGGAGGCGCACGGTGGCAGCCTGCCGGTGCAAAAAGCGTGGAGAGAAAAACTAGCTCAAAGCTAATTACTCCATAAGCTTGATTTTCTCTTAATCCTAATCTACTTTCACTTTTCCCAATTCCTATGCAAGTCACATCACTCCTTTTTGAACCTCTACTTTTCCCTATTTCCAAATTTGAGGAGAAATTCAAAGGTTTCCAATTCTGAAAATTTCTGGGTGCAGAAAAGTGATTTACAAGTTTTAAAAAGCTTCAAAATTGCCTAGAAAAGGCTAGAAAATTCCGAAATCACTTCTGAAAAATTCTAAAAATTTCAAAAAAAATATTACAGAGTTTGGGCAAGGTTTACAGGACTGTTTTAGCAGGTTTCAAAGTGTAGAAAAATTATTTCATCAACAATTCGACTAGCCCAAGACTCTTGAATCACGCGGAATCGTTCGGGATTTGTTTGAGGCGACGAGAATTCAATTCAGCCATTGAACAACGTCTTGTTCAGCTTCAACCAAGATCAAATTGCAGAAGAAAAACAAGATAAGTACTCATTTTTGCTTTATTTATTTACATCAAATAAAGTAAAATTTTATTTATCTATATCATTTGCACAAGCACTATGGCAGATTTGCCTATCTCGCCATCAATTCAAGAGCAACTCCTTTCTTTACAACATCAAATTGTAGAAGAAAGAGAGAAGCGTATTGAATTGGAGAGACAGCTCTCGAATCGTAGACGCAAGCGTGACTCTTCGCTATCTTTTGATGACGAAGATGACACTATTCAAAGGGCTGTAAATGCTACATTGCAAGCACAAAAGTCACAAAAAGAATCCAAGATTAGTCGGAAAGCTTTCACATTTCAAAATTATGATGGAAAGAAGGATGCTAGGGTCATTTTAGCTTGGCTTAGTCAACTAGATGACTATTTTTTTGGAGAAAAATTTTCAGAGAAAGATAAGATTAAATGTGCAGTCAATCATATGGTAGACAGTGCAGCTTTATGGTGGAGTGTAGTTAAGCAAGGTCGTGACAAGCCAGATTCTTGGAAAAGATTTCAACTGATTAAAAAGCTCTTTTTACCCTCACAATTCAAGTCCAAAGTTAGGGGGATACTTTGCATCAATTGAAAAAGGAAACTATGTCACAGTATGTAGAAAAGTTTTGGAATACTTTATTACAGGTGCAGGTTGTGGATAGAGTTAGTGAGAAGGATCAAAAAAAGAAGTTCATATCGGGTCTTAGTAGATCTACCATTAGGGCCGATGTGAATATGTTTCGACCTCATTCACTATCTTCTGCAATATCTTTGGCAACTAATTCAGAACATAAAAATGGTTTTCCTAAAGAGATTAAAGCACATGAGGGTACTTCTTCTAAACCATTTACTAAATCTTTTTATGCTTCAAAGAAGATGTATAAACCAGGTTATGACAAAGGCAAGGACGAGGCTAAAGGCAACATGAGTACCAATAAGAAAGTCAATGGTGGCAAACCGAAGACATCTCCTATCAAATGTTTCAAGTGCCACAAAGAAGGTCACATAGCACCGAATTGTCCGGAGCGTACCAAGAATTCAACACCAGCAGCAGCAGCTCGAGTCAACATGATTGAAGAAGACAACAATGAAGAAGAATCATTCAAGCAAGAGGGTAATTCCGATCCAGATTACTCAGAACAGGAAGGTAAACCTCATGTTCATTCTTTGCTTAAAATAAAAGGAACGATAAATGGACATGAAGTTCTTATTTTGCATGATGATGGTAGTACGCATGATTTCATTTCTGAAAAGGTACTTAGAGCATTAAATCTTCATTCTTCACCTACGCATTATAAAGTCAAAGTAGCATTTACTGGAACAAAGTATAATTGCATGCAAGTGGTGAAAGATTTGGATTTATGCATCAAACCTTTAACAGAAAAGAGGGATTTCTTAGTTGCACCTTTACAAGGGGTAGATATAATTTTGGGTATGCCTTGGAGACACAAATACAATCCTATTATAGACTATGACACTCATAGCATTTCTCTAAGGAAGGACAATGAAAATATTATCCTCCAGTCACAAATACAATCCTATTATAGACTATGACACTCATAGCATTTCTCTAAGGAAGGACAATGAAAAGTCAAAGGAGAAATGAGTCCTTTGTTGAGTCACACTCAAGCAAAGAGAGCTCTAAGAAAAAGAGACAAGACTTATACGGTATGGGTTAACCAGCTTGATGCTGAGTTGGACACATCCAAAAGACCAAAGTTTGATTCTTTTATCTCCAAATTTAGTGACTCTTTCATGGAAGATCTGCCTCCAGGATTACCTAAGTCTAGGCCAGAGGATCACAGTATTGACTTATTGCTTGGAAATTCCCCACCTTGTAAAGCTCCTTATAGAGTCAACAATTTAGAGCAAAGAGAAATCCAAAGCCAAATAGAAGACTTGCTAGAGAGAGGCCTTATTCGACGTAGTAGTTCACCTTTTGGAGCTCCAGTACTTCTTGTTAAGAAGAAGAACGGAACTTACCGAATGTGTGTAGACTATCGTGCATTGAATAAGATTACTGTCAAGAACAGATATCCTATTCCTAGGGTAGATGATCTTCTTGATAAGCTTAGAGGATCAAAGGTCTTTAGCAAGATTGACCTAAAGTCTGGGTATCATCAAGTTTGTATGACTCAATCTGACATTTTCAAGACAGCTTTTAGAACCCAAACTGGTCATTATGAGTTTTTGGTTATGCCATTTTGGTTTGACCAATGCTCCAGCTACTTTCAGCCGTATGATGAATCGCATATTCCTTAAGTTTCAAAGTTTTGTTATAGTGTTCTTTGATGACATTCTTGTTTTCAGCAAGGATCGACAAGAGCATGAACAACACTTGGAACAAGTGTTCAATCTTTTGAGAGAAAATGAATTGTATGTCAATCCTGAAAAGAGTTCTTTCTTTCAAGAAGAGATTGAATACTTAGGTCATATAGTGTCGGCCGAAGGGATTCGTGCAGATCCTAAGAAAATTGAGTGTATTGCTTCTTGGTCTACGCCTAGAAACATACATGATCGTAGATCTTTTCTTGGCTTATGTAGTTATTATAGGAAGTTCGTCAAGAATTTTGCTTGTATTGCCAATCCTTTGACTGAACTCCTTAAGAAAGCTACAAATTTCAATTGGACTGAAAAGCAAGAAAAATCTTTTGCAACACTCAAGAATGCTTTAACACAAGCACCAGTTCTAACACTACCTGATTTTCAAAGACCATTCTTTATAGTAGTGACTGATGCTAGTGGCAAAGGATTTGGAGCTGTTCTTATGCAAGACAACCATCCTATTGCATATCAAAGTAGAAAGCTTAAGCCTGCAGAGCAAAATTATAGCACTTATGACAAAGAATTAGCAGCAGTAGTGCATGCTTTGAAAATCTGGAAGCATTACCTAATGGGCTCTGAATTTCTTATCAAGATAGACCAACAAAGCATTAGGCATTTGCTTACGCAACCTCTTATTTTAGATAGGCATATCAAATGGGCAGCTTTCATTCAAAGTTTCCAACCTATGATTCAATATCAACCTGGAAAAGAAAATGTTGTTGCCGATGCTTTGAGTCGAAGACCAAATATCAACAACATTTCTATAATTGAAAGTGAACCATTTATCCTCATGAAAGAAACTTATGAAGTTGATCCAGATTTTTCTCAAATATGGATCAAATTGCGTGAAAACAATTGGACACCTCAAGGAAGTTATTCTCATAATGATGGCTATCTTTTCTTTGAGAAAAGATTGTGTGTTACTCAACCTTACAGACAGCTTGTCTTGGAAGAGATGCACCAACCACCATTTGTGGGACATAGAGGAGTTTCCGCAACACTTGTGAGATCCCTGTTCCCACCGAGCAACGGATTCGGGGTACTAGCAACGAAAGTAGCACTTCATGCGCGGGGCAGGGACCCACACTCGGGGCCTCACCCACGGATATCCGGACAAGAGACTAATCCGTCGGTTTGTCCAAAACCGAAACCGGAAAAACTTCCTTTACCCGGAAAGCATGGGCGATTCCACCAGGATAACTCTTTACTCTAACGTAGTCAAGATCATTACGGATCAACTGATTTGACTGCACCTTTAACGGTACTTGGTCAATTCAAGGAAGAAACTTGCACTTGGATCATTGGGATCAACGCTTTTTTCCCCATCAAGAGGCACAGCCGTTGATTCCTATCCATAGAACAATTTCTATCCGGGATTTACTTCATCTATCGTAATAATAGAAATTAAATCTCGATTTACGGATCCATCAGTCCAGCCTAACCCCATCCGATCCCATGGGTTAGCCAACCGCCCAACCACTGTAGTGATGGGATCCAATTTGGAATTTGGTTAGGTTTTGTCCCGGGTACCAAGGAAAAGAGTTCCAAGGCCCCCTAGCCGGAAGTTCATGCAAACATAAAACTAGCCACACCACTTACACACCCAATATGAAATTGCCTTTTTCTTAGCATCAGCTAACTTTAAAACAATTCTTTAATGAAACCATAGTACCACTGATCACAATCTTCCAATTTATCCGGTTGATTCATAATTTTCCATCATTCCTTCATCAGAGTATCTATGGCATCATTGGCAACTAGAACGCTCACCACCTATCCACACAGGGGCCTTTTCAATAGTTCCTAGCCCATAATACTCGGCAATATAATCACTTATAAAAATCAAGATGGACTCTCGTTGAAGATCAGCAAGATCAACCAACAGATCCATATAAAGAGCCATGGACTCATCCATTGAAGACCAGCAAGGTCATCAACCAGATCCATGCTCGGTTTCACAAAACAACTCTTACTCCTTGTTCCAATATCTTCCACGACGCACGAGTGGGTATCTTCGGCGACCCAGAGCCCGAGCACCGTATGGTCAGCACCCTCTAGGATCCTTCGCAGGTGACCTAGCGCTTCACTCATAGGCCGCTTCCTTGGTCCCTCATCCACCGTACCGGAAGCTCACCATTTAAATCGAACCGAGGCTGGTCAAGACCTCGGTCGACCTTGCTACGTGAGACGTCCTCCATTGACTCTCCGTCAGCAGTTGCAACTTTAACAGTTAGGTCTTCATGACCTTAATCCACAAGACGATCAAAATGCTTCCCCAGCATTCTTGACATAAAACAGTCATTTACAAACAGTCACAAAATACAGTTTCTAAATCGAACTTTCGTCTTTCCACATTATCTTTCCTTAGTCCACATTACTTATTCCACATTCCATTCAATGTGTACTCATTCTCATCCATTTCCTCATATCGACGACACATTATTTCACATACACATTCACATTCACATCCATACATCTACATTTACATGCATACATCCATTTTCACATCCTCATTTATACATCCACATCCCATATCCTCATTCATACATACACATCCATACATCCACATCCACATCCACATTCACATCCATACATCCACATCTACATGCATACTCCATTTTCACATCCTCATTTATACATCCACATCCCATATCTACATTCATACATACACATCCATATCCACATCCATACATCCACATCCACTTTCATATTCACATCCATATATCCACATCTACATGTATACATCCATTATCACGTCCTCATTCATACATCCACATCCACATTCCCATTCACATCTATACATCCACATCTACATCCACATTCCCATTCACATCTATACATCCACATCTACATCCACATTCACATACATCCACATCCACATTCCCATTCACATCTATACATCCACATCTACATCCACATACATACATACATCCACATCTACATTCTCATTCACATCTATACATCCACATCTACATCCACATTCACATCCACATTCCCATTCACATCTATACATCCACATCTACATCCACATTCACATCTATACATATACATCTTCATGCATACATCCATTTTCACATTCATACATCCATACTCCCATCTCCACATCTACACATCCACATACATACATCCACATCCACATTCCCATTCACATCTATACATCCACATCTACATCCACATTCACATCCACATTCCCATTCACATCTATACATCCACATCTATATCCACATTCACATCTATGCATATACATCTTCATGCATACATCCATTTTCACATTCATACATCCATACTCCCATCTCCACATCCACACATCTACATACATACATCCACATCCACATTCCCATTCACATCTATACATCCACATCTACATCCACATTCCCATTCACATCTATACATCCACATCTATATCCA
Organism: Cibotium barometz; assembly: GCF_041138505.1. Classification (NCBI taxonomy): domain Eukaryota; kingdom Viridiplantae; phylum Streptophyta; class Polypodiopsida; order Cyatheales; family Cibotiaceae; genus Cibotium; species Cibotium barometz. Next base: position 5,904,318 of record NC_141050.1, on the reverse strand, counting down.
CATTCACATCTATGCATATACATCTTCATGCATACATCCATTTTCACATTCATACATCCATACTCCCATCTCCACATCCACACATCCACATACATACATCCACATCCACATTCCCATTCACATCTATACATCCACATCTACATCAACATTCACATTCATACATATACATCTACATCAACATTCACATTCATACATATACATCTACATCAACATTCACATTCATACATATATATCTACATGTATACATCCACATCACATTCATACAACCATATTACATCCATTCTCGTCCTAATACATCCCATATATATCTTAACACATCCTAACTCATCTTAACACATTCTATCACATCTCATATACATCTTATCACATCTTCTTATATCTCATACACCTCTTATCACATCCTATCACTTTCCATACGCATCTTATCAAATCTTATCACATCTCATACACCTCTTATCACATCTTATCATATTTCATATCTTTTTTAAGAGAATTCTTATATTTGATATAAGATTTCTCCACATTTTTTTATGCATAAATTCCATTTAAGGAGACTAACACTTTCGAAATTAAAATCAATCTTTTATGCATCTTCTTATGCATAAATTCAGTTTGGTAGGAAATTACACTTTTAGAATAAAAGAATTTCTCTTATGCATCTAAGTTAAGCATAAAATCCATTTATGAGGAAAATCACACTTTTAGTATAAAAAGAATATCTTTTATGCATACCTATATGCATGAAATCCAATATGATAAAAGTAACACTCTTACAATAAAATAATCAACTTTTATGCATACCTCTATGCATGAAATTCAATTATGATAAAAGTCACACTTTTATAATAAAATAATCAACTTTTATGCATACTTCTATGCATGAAAATTAAAAATGATAAAAGTAACACTTTTGATATAAAAAAAATTTTCTTTTATGCATACTTCTATGCATGAAAATTAAAAATGATAAAAGTAACACTTTTGATATAAAAATTTTTTTCTTTTATGCATACTTCTATGCATGAAAATTAAAAATGATAAAAGTATCACTTTTGATATAAAATTTTTTCCTTTATGCATACTTCTATGCATGAAAATTAAAAATGATAAAAGTAACACTTTTGATATAAAAATTTTCCTTTATGCATACTTCTATGCATGAAAATTAAAAATGATAAAAATAACACTTTTGATATAAAAACTTATCTATTATGTATACTTCTATGCATGAAATAAAAATGGTAAAAATAACACTTTTGATATAAAAATTTATCCATTATGCATACTTCTATGCATGAAATAAAAATGGTAAAAATAACACTTTTGATATAAAAATTTATCCATTATGCATAATATTAAAATTCAATTTCTCCATGATTGTAATGAAATTCTTTCAATTAATCTAGGATGATAATTCCTAGAATATGGTAGGAAGTCCTCTTTTTATGCTTTGAATGAAATTTTTTTATGCATAATTTTTATAAAAATTTTGCCATAGCTCCGCTGCTATGACTGATAAATCTCAATTTTTCTAAGGGATAAAGCTTATCATTAAGAAAATAATTAAAATGATCTCTAATTGGATTATCAATCCATAATGGATTGAATCATTAATATACATAAACTAAAAGCATAGAAAAAAGCCATTAATTTGGCCTCAAGCATAGCTTAATCTTGGGTTAAGGAAAAGCTTTATGAAAAGCTTGATTTGGATTGAGAACGGTTCATGAGTATGACCATTTCTTGAGTGAGAGAGAGAATTTACATAAAAATCATTAGAATTTAAACATAAATGAAAATTAACTTCAATAGCCTTATGTAACTCTTCACTACTATTCAAACTTCAATAGCATTAAAAAAAAACCATACCTATTAAACTTCTCAAGCTTGAGAGGGGTTGAGAAGAGAGAAACATTGAGAAATTATAGAAAGATCAATATTCACTAATTACCTTACAACTTGCTTGATTCTTTGTTCACGGTAGAGGCCCCCAACCAATCAATTGGTTAAGTATGTTGATGGAGCCACTAATAGGGATTGAAGAAAGAGGGAAGCTCCAAAAACTAGTGAATTATTAAATGAATTCACAGTTCTTGGCTTAGGTGGAGTAGAGTAACGATGCATAAACACTATATCTTTTTCAACAAGGGGGAGGCTTCTATTTATAGGAAAAATTGAGCTCCTAACCAAACAAACTGATTCTAGAATTTTCTAAATCAATTTGGTCAATATTTGACCATTTTTAGGTCAGTTAAGCTAACTTTTTGGAACTAGACTTGAATGAGGAGAGAGGAGAGATGAAATATCTCAATTTTTATGAGTTTAAAACTCATTCAAGCATGTGAAATATGCACCTCCTTTAAAGAACTCTTCTTGCTTACATATGTGTCATAATGGAATCATTTTAATATTGCTCATAGTTTTTTTACTAATAATCCTTGTACATTTTCAACTCTTCATCTTATGTGAAATATGCACCTCCTTTAAAGAATTCCCCTTCCTTACATATGTCATATTTTTAATATTGCTCATAGTTTTTTACTAATAATCCTTGTACATTTTCAACTCTTCATCTTATGTGAAATATGCACCTCCTTTAAAGAATTCCCCTTCCTTACATATGTCATATTTTTAATATTGCTCATAGTTTTTTACTAATAATCCTTGTACATTTTCAACTCTTCATCTTATGTGAAATATGCACCTCCTTTAAAGAATTCCCCTTCCTTACATATGTCATATTTTTAATATTGCTCATAGTTTTTTACTAATAATCCTTGTACATTTTCAACTCTTCATCTTATGTGAAATATGCACCTCCTTTAAAGAATTCCCCTTCCTTACATATGTCATATTTTTAATATTGCTCATAGTTTTTTACTAATAATCCTTGTACATTTTCAACTCTTCATCTTATGTGAAATATGCACCTTCTTTAAAGAATTCCCCGTCCTTACATATGTCATATTTTTAATATTGCTCATAGTTTTTTACTAATAATCCTTGTACATTTTCAACTCTTCATCTTATGTGAAATATGCACCTCCTTTAAAGAATTCCCCTTCCTTACATATGTCATATTTTTAATATTGCTCATAGTTTTTTACTAATAATCCTTGTTCATTTTCAACTCTTCACCTCATGTGAGCATTTACTCATTTTTGGGTAATTTCTTTTTACAAGTTGGATTTATCTCCTCCCTACACATGGATTGATGCTATTGGTCCATAGGAACCTTAATTGGACCATAGTCTAAAGATTTCTGAAAATCTAGACCCTTAGACTAAGGTTCTTTATACTTATTTCCAATTAATTCCAATTGCACATTGGAAAATTCTTTTTGAATTTCTGTTTCAGGGGAACTCATCTGAATTATAAGAGATATTTTTCTATCCAAAAATATTCAAAATCTGAATATTCTCTCTCTAGAATAATTTTTCTCTCTCTAGGCTAAAATAGTTAGCAACAGGGTCTTTATATTTCTGAAGAGGGTTGATTACAGGGGAAGATACTAGACATCAAAAAGGGGTTGGGGGAGGAATCTTACAACACTTCAAGTAGTTTCTCGAAAATTCTATTGGCCCCATTTGAAGAATGATGTAGCTAAGTTTGTAGCTGAATGTAACATTTGCCAAACAATTAAAAGCTACAAAGGCAAAGCTTTAGGATTGCTTATGCCTCTACCTATTCCTGATAGACCATGGGAACAAGTGTCTATGGATTTCATTACTGGCTTCCCTACTACTTCCAGTCACCATGACATGATTTGGACAATAGTGGACAGATTTAGTAAGCAAGCCTATTTCATTCCATGTAAAAAGACACTAACTTCTCAGCAAGCCGCGAACATATTTGTTAAGCAAATTTTTGTTCATCATGGTCTACCCAAAGTTTTAGTTTCTGATAGAGATTCTAAATTTTGTAGTCACTTTTGGGTTGCTCTTTTCTCAAACTTAGGCACTAAGTTAGATTTTTCCACGGCTTTCCATCCGGAATCGAATGGACAAACCGAAGTTACAAATAGCACTATCTTAGATATGCTTAGAGCCTATGTTTCCCAGCAACCTAGTGCATGGGATAAGTACATACACGTACTCCAATTTGCTTATAATAATACTCCTCATACTGCTACTGGTCGAGCACCATTTGAGATCATCTATGGAAGAGCATTGCCTATTCCGGCTACTAGACTCTCTCATAAGATTGAAGCAGCCGACCAATATGTTAGAGACTTTGATCGCATTCTATCTGAAGTGCGTGATTGTATTCAAAGAGCTCAAGAGAAGTATACATCTCAAGCAAATAGGAAGCGCAAAGATTTTTCATTTCAAGAAGGTGATTATGTACTTTTGAGAATTGAAAAGCGTCGATTAAAGAGTGTGGAAAAATTCCTTGCAGTGAAGCTAGCGCCTAGATATTATGGGCCATTTAAAATCCTCAAAAAGATTAATGATGTGGCCTATAGACTAGAGCTTCCATCTAATTGGAATATCCACAATTCTTTTCATATCCATCTCTTGAAACCATTTCGAGGAACACTTCCAACATATGAGGAACCACCTCTTGTTGAAGGAGAGGAAGAAGTATTAGTTCCTGATGCTATCATTGACCAAGAGATAACAACAACAAGGACAGGTAATCAATACTTCAAGTATCTTTTGACTTTTAAGAATCATCCACAAGAAGATGCTAAATGGATGCCTGAGAAATTTTTCCGAGTTTACCCTGAAATTCTTCATTCTTTTCAAACCCAGCAAATCCGCAATTGAGGACATTGCAAACTCAAGCAAGAGGGATGTCATGAGAATATATTTTAAGTCCTCTATAAAAATTTTATTTATCCCCTCTTGAGTAATTTGGGGACGCCTAGATTACTCTTGCGTCATGCCGGCTAGGTTAATATCGTGGGTGATACCACTATAAATATTAATACGTGCGGTATATAACGTATGTTTGAGGCCACCTATGATTATTTCAGTTAGGTTTGTATGGCAAGGTGATTCCTGGGGTACTTACGCCTGGTAGTCATGAGTTGGTGACGATTTGTGCCTGTTTAATATTTGTGGGATTAATTTAATAATTAATTGGGCTTATATTTTCAGGTGATGAAGACTATGGGAATTGAAGAGTTTACTTTGGAAGAAATATCTTGGATCATCACATTTCATTTTTGACAAGCATAGTAGCTTGTAATCTTATTAAATGATTTTTCCATTTTTAACTTTAGTGTGAGGTCCCCCTGTTCCCACTGAGCAACGGATTCGGGTACTAGCAGCGGAAGTAGCACTTCTCGCGCGGAACAGGGGTCCCACATTCGGGGCCTCGTCCACGGATATCCGGACAAGAGACTAATCCGTCGGTTTTTCCAAAACCGAACCTGGAAAAAACTTCCCTTACCGGAAAGCACGGGCGATTCCACCAGGATAATTTTTTTCTCTAACGAAGACAAGATCATTTCTGATCAAGCTGATCCAATTGTATCTTCAAGATACTAGATCAGATCAAGGAAGAAACTTGCACTTGGATCATTGGGATCAACGCTTTTTTCCCCATTCAAGAGGCACAGCCGTTGATTCCTATCCATAGAACAATTACTGTCCGGGATTTACTTTATCTATCGTATTAACAAAAGTTGAGTCTCGATTTACGGATCCATCAGTCCAGCCTAACCCCATCCGATCCCATGGGTTAGCCAACCGCCCAACCACTGTAGTGATGGGATCCAATTTGGAATTTGGTTAGATTTTGTCCCGGGTACCAAGGAAAAGAGTTCCAAGGCCCCCTAGCCGAAAGTTCATGCAAACATAAAATTAGGCACACCACTTACACACCCAATATGAAATTGCCTTATTCTTAGCATCAGCTAGCTTTAAAACAATCCTTTAATGAAACCATAGTACCACTGATCACAGTCTTCCAAATTATCCGGTTGATTCTCAAATTTCCCATCATTCCTTCATCATCAGAGTATCTATGGCATCATTGGCAACTAGAACGCTCACCACCTGTCCACTCAGAGGCCGTTTCCATAGTTCCTAGCCCATAATACTCGGCAATATAATCATTTATCAAGATGGACTCTCGTTGAAGATCAGCAAGATCAACCAACAGATCCATATAAAAGAGCCATGGACTCATCCGTTGAGGACCAGCAAGGTCAGTCAACCAGATCCATGCCCGGTTTCACAAAACAACTCTTACTCCTTGTTCCAATATCTTCCTCGACGCACGCGTGGGTATCCTACCCAGAGCCCGAGCACCGTATGGTCAGCACCCTCTAGGATCCTTCGCAGGTGACCTAGCGCTTCACTCATAGGCCGCTTCCTTGGTCCCTCATCCACCGTACCGGAAGCTCACTATTTTAATCGAACCGAGGCTGGTCAAGACCTCGGTCGACCTTGCTACGCGAGACGTCCTCCATTGACTCTCCATCAGCAGTTGCAACTTTATCAGTTAGGACTCCACGACCTTAATAACAAGACGGTCAAAATGCTTCCCCAGCATTCTTGACATAAAACAGCCATTTACAAACAGCATTTACAAACAGTTTACAAATACAGTTTCTATATTAACTCTCATTTTTCCACATTGTTCCTCATTAATCCACATTACTTATTCCACATTCCATGTATATGTGTACTCATCCAATCACCTCCTTTTTCCATCTCTTCACTTCAGATTCCTTCACATCACATATCATATATTCACATCCATATCCACATCCACATCCACATTCACATCCATACATCCACATCTACATGCTTATCTCCATTTTCACATCCTCATTTCTACATCCACATCCCATATCCACATTCATACATACACATCCATATCCACACCCACATCCACATCCACATTCACATCCATGCATCCACATCTACATGCTTACCTCCATTTTCACATCCTCATTTATACATACACATCCCATATCCACATTCATACATCCACATCCATACATCCACATCCACATCCACATACATACATATATCCACATCCACATTCACATTCACATCTATACATCCACATACATACATACATCCACATCCACATCCACATTCCACATTCACATCTATACATCCACATCTACATTCACATTCACATACATCCACATCCACATTCCCATACATCCACATCTATACATCCACATTCCACATTCACATCTACATTCACATTCACATACATCCACATCTACATTCACATTTCATACATCCACATCCCCATTCTCATTCACATCTATACATCCACATCTACATCCACATACATACATACATCCACATCCACATTCCACATTCACATCTATACATCCACATCTACATCCACATTCACATACATCCACATCCACATTTCCATTCACATCTATACATCCACATCCATTCACATCTATACATCCACATCTACATCCACATTTACATCTATGCATATACATCTTCATGCATATATCCATTTTCATGTTCATACATCCACACTCCCATCTCCATATCCACACATCCACATACATACATCCATTTTCACATTCCCATTTATATAACCCCATATACCTTCACATCTAATCTTTTACATCACATCCATTCTCGCCCTATCACAACCCATATACATCTTATCCTATCACATACACTTCTTACCTCATCCCCCCATACACATCTTAATTCATCTTATCACATCCTAACTTATTTCATAAGCATCTTATCACCTCTTATCACACCTCTTATCACATCCTATCACTTTCCATACGCATCTTATCAATTCTTATCACATCGCATACACCTCTTATCACCTCTTATCACATTTCATATCTTTTTTTTTTTAAAAGAGAATTCTTTTATTTGATATAAGATTTCTCTACACATTTATTTATACATAAATTCCATTTAAGGAGACTAACACTTTCGAAATTAAAATCAATCTTTTATGCATCTTCTTATGCATGATTTCAATTTGGTAGGGAATTATACTTTCAGAATAAAAGAATTTCTCTTATGCATCTAAGTTAAGCATAAAATCCATTTATGAGGAAAAATCATACTTTTAGTATAAAAAGAATATCTTTTATGCATACCTATATGCATGAAATCCAATATGATAAAAGTAACACTTTTGATATAAAAATTTTTCCTTTATGCATACTTCTATGCATGAAAATTAAAAATGATAAAAGTAACACTTTTGATATAAAAATTTTCCTTTATGCATACTTCTATGCATGAAAATTAAAAATGATAAAAGTAACACTTTTGATATAAAAATTTTCTTTTATGCATACTTTTATGCATGAAAATTAAAAATAATAAAAGTAACACTTTTGATATAAAATTTTTTCCTTTATGCATACTTCTATGCATGAAATAAAAATGGTAAAAATAACACTTTCGATATAAAAATTTATCCATTTTGCATACTTCTATGCATGAAATAAAAATGGTAAAAATAACACTTTTGATATAAAAACTTATCCATTATGCATAATATTAAAATTCAATTTCTCCATGATTGTAATGAAATTCTTTCAATTAATTTAGGATGATAATTCCTAGAATATGGTGGGAAGTCCTCTTTTTATGCTTTGAATGAGATTATTTTATGCATAATTTTTATAAAAATTTTGCCATAGCTCCGCTGCTATGACTGATAAATCTCAATTTTTCTAAGGGATAATGCTTATCATTAAGAAAATAATTAAAATAATCTCTAATTGGATTATCAATCCATAATGGATTGAATCATTAATATACATAAACTAAAAGCATAGAAAAAAGCCATTAATTTGGCCTCAAGCATAGCTTAATCTTGGGTTAAGGAAAAGCTTTATGAAAAGCTTGATTTGGATTGAGAACGGTTCATGAGTATGACCATTTCTTGAGTGAGAGAGAGAATTTACATAAAAATCATTAGAATCTAAACATAAATGAAAATTAACTTCAATAGCATTATGTAACTCTTCACTACTATTCAAACTTCAATAGCATTAAAAAAAAACCATACCAATTAAACTTCTCAAGCTTGAGAGGGGTTGAGAAGAGAGAAACATTGAGAAATTATAGAAAGATCAATATTCACTAATTACCTTACAACTTGCTTGATTCTTTGTTCACGGTAGAGGCCCCCAACCAATCAATTGGTTAAGTATGTTGATGGAGCCACTAATGGGGATTGAAGAAAGAGGGAAGCTCCAAAAACTAGTGAATTATTAAATGAATTCACAGTTTCTGGCTTAGGTGGAGTAGAGTAACGATGCATAAACACTATATATTTTTCAACAAGGGGGAGGCTTCTATTTATAGGAAAAATCGAGCTCCTAACCAAACAAACTGATTCTAGAATTTTCTAAATCAGTTTGGTCAATATTTGACCATTTTTAGATCAGTTAAGCTAACTTTTTAGAACTAGACTTGAATGAGGAGAGAGGAGAGATGAAATATCTCAATTTTTATGAGTTTAAAACTCATTCAAGCATGTGAAATATGCACCTCCTTTAAAGAACTCCCCTTCCTTACATATGTGTCATAATGGAATCATTTTAATATTGCTCATAGTTTTTTTACTAATAAACCTTGTACATTTTCAACTCTTCATCTTATGTGAAATATGCACCTCCTTTAAAGAATTCCCCTTCCTTACATATGTCATATTTTTAATATTGCTCATAGTTTTTTTTACTAATAATCCTTGTACATTTTCAACTCTTCATCTTATGTGAAATATGCACCTCCTTTAAAGAATTCCCCTTCCTTACATATGTCATATTTTTAATATTGCTCATAGTTTTTTACTAATAAACCTTGTACATTTTCAACTCTTCATCTTATGTGAAATATGCACCTCCTTTAAAGAATTCCCCTTCCTTACATATGTCATATTTTTTATATTGCTAATAGTTTTTTACTAATAAACCTTGTACATTTTCAACTCTTCATCTTATGTGAAATATGCACGTCCTTTAAAGAATTCCCCTTCCTTACATATGTCATATTTTTAATATTGCTCATAGTTTTTTACTAATAATCCTTGTACATTTTCAACTCTTCACCTCATGTGAGCATTTACTCATTTTTTGGTATTTTCTTTTTACAAGTTGGATTTATCTCCTCCCTACACATGGATTGATGCTATTGGTCCATAGGAACCTTAATTGGACCATAGTCTAAAGATTTCTGAAAATCTAGACCCTTAGGCTAAGGTTCTTTATAGCTATTTTCAATTAATTCCAATTGCACATTGGGAAATTCTTTTTGAATTTCTGTTTCAGGGGAACTCATCTGAATTAGAAGAGATATTTTTTTATCCAAAAATATTCAAAATCTGAATATTCTCTCTCTAGAATATTTTTCTCTCTCTAGGCTAAAACAGATAGAAACAAGGTCTTTATATTTCTGAAGAGGGATTGATTACAGGGAAAGCTACTAGACATCAAAAAGGGGGTGGGGGAGGAATCTTACATTCTACCCCACTTAAAAAAATGCGAGATGTCCTCATCTCGCAAACTGGGATAATTTCGCAAGATGCACGAATATGAGACTTAGAGAAAAATTTTAATCAAGATTAACCACCAAGAAAAGTCTCAAAGAGAGCAAGATAAGAACAAGATTTAAACTTTATTCATTCTCGGAACTTATACAGTAAAGATACAAGAACTCTTTACACTTCCATAAGCCCGTCCATCATATGGTCACAAAAGCAGCACTCACAAGCTGCGCATGTATAAGGTAACTCATCTATGGGAATAATTCTGTTGGTTATTGCCGCACCTATCTCAGTGGTATGAGGTGATCTAACAAAAGGACCTCTGAGAGGCAAGCCAAAAACGGGGTAAAGGCATATCTTCTCATGAGAAAGAAAACACGCCAGTAAGAAGACCCGCTCAGAAAACCCAGGATGCCTTGATCTCATGACGCAGTAGTATCGGGGACCCAAACCCAAAGCTTCAATAACCATGGCCAAGCGGACATTGTTACGAAAGTGCTGCTGACCCCAGGGTGTTACCCTAGTTATGTCTTGATAGGTCCGCCATTTTGTCTGCGCTACAGAAGTTCCCAAGTGAGGGAAAAGTGAGCGCTCATACTGCTCTATAAAATCTTTCTTCACAGACTCCCTTGCGTCTTGAAGGTGAGAAATCATCATGGATAAAACTAATTCTTGTTGCCAAGCCATGAAGGAGATTAAGAAAGAAAGGAGATCGATGGAAGTAAGATTACTGTGAACGACAAGTAAAAGTTACGACTTATATAAAGGAAGGAGGTAGCGTAACTTAGAAGCCAACGGTAACTTGCCACTGAAGTTTTACCGTCTTTCCATGATTTGGGTTTGGCACATTTTTCTATAGAAGGCATTCAAAACTTTGAGATGAGGAGATAAAAGAAGTTCGTAAGCTAAATCACCTACTTTCTTTGGTCCACAATATCTGGGAGATAACTTCTGATACTTCCCAAGAGATAAAGAACTTCTTTTGGGCCGTACTCGAGACCAAAACCTTGATATCCAAAACATCGATTCTCACTTCTCAATCCTTAAAACAGGTGGGACTCTTGAGAAGTATTCAGGAAAAAGGTTCTTCCTTTTTTAAACAGAATCTTTCTTTTATTTTAGAGAGAGAATAATTATAAGATCAGAAAGGGAGATTCTTACTCCTGTATACCTCTAAGGCTGGGGAGGAATCTTACATTCTACTCCACTTAAAAAAGTGCGAGATGTCCTCATCTCGCAAGGTAGAGGATAACTCTTTTTCTTAAGATCCAATTTTATTCTGGGGTTCCTTATATTCTGGTCAACCCAATAGAATACTGGGATAAATATCCCTTAGAACTCATCAACAATTCATTCAGATCATATCATTCATATCTTTAACATGATTATGGTCCATTAGACCGAAAAATTTCCTTCTGAACATTCCTCCACGGGAATTTCAGTCAAGTAAGTTCTCAATTTGTCATCCCTTAACTTGATCTAACGGTCAAGTATTAATAGTAGCAATCTGACAGCACAATCCACTAATCTCATAGTGATTTGCTGAAATCATTATCATCATTCCAGTTATGAATATCATCACAGGGACTCGTCCCATTCATCCTCATTGAGGTTTCGCTCAGCTTATTACATTTCAACCAAATTTCAGGGATCATCATTTTTCAATCAGAATCCAAATCAATTCATCAATTCTCAAACAGAATTAAAAATCATATCAACCACATTCGAAATCATCCTCTGGATAGAAATAATGCTTATAATTTCAAGTCTTAGATTTACTCGTATATACTGTCAGTAAAGAGCTGCAGTATACTCTCGGTATATACGGGTAGTCACGGTCCTTGGAATTATAAGGTAAATACCATCATGTCTAGGCCTCAAGCAAGTCAGGGATTCTATATAATTACAGTACTTCCATTTGAAGACCCAATTACCAAATTACGAATTTTAGTTTGAATATCAATTTGTATGACTTATATCACACAATTACAACCTTTTTGTGTTTCTTGATAAATTTTTGACATATTTGTCTTCTCAGTTGATCTTTATTAACCAAAGGCTCTGATACCAACTGTGAGGTCCCCCTGTTCCCACTGAGCAACGGATTCGGGTACTAGCAACGGAAGTAGCACTTCTCGCGCGGAACAGGGGTCCCACATTCGGGGCCTCGTCCACGGATATCCGGACAAGAGACTAATCCGTCGGTTTTTCCAAAACCGAACCTGGAAAAAACTTCCCTTACCGGAAAGCACGGGCGATTCCACCAGGATAATTTTTTTCTCTAACGAAGACAAGATCATTTCTGATCAAGCTGATCCAATTGTATCTTCAAGATACTAGATCAGATCAAGGAAGAAACTTGCACTTGGATCATTGGGATCAACGCTTTTTTCCCCATTCAAGAGGCACAGCCGTTGATTCCTATCCATAGAACAATTACTGTCCGGGATTTACTTTATCTATCGTATTAACAAAAGTTGAGTCTCGATTTACGGATCCATCAGTCCAGCCTAACCCCATCCGATCCCATGGGTTAGCCAACCGCCCAACCACTGTAGTGATGGGATCCAATTTGGAATTTGGTTAGATTTTGTCCCGGGTACCAAGGAAAAGAGTTCCAAGGCCCCCTAGCCGGAAGTTCATGCAAACATAAAATTAGGCACACCACTTACACACCCAATATGAAATTGCCTTATTCTTAGCATCAGCTAGCTTTAAAACAATCCTTTAATGAAACCATAGTACCACTGATCACAGTCTTCCAAATTATCCGGTTGATTCTCAAATTTCCCATCATTCCTTCATCATCAGAGTATCTATGGCATCATTGGCAACTAGAACGCTCACCACCTGTCCACTCAGAGGCCGTTTCCATAGTTCCTAGCCCATAATACTCGGCAATATAATCATTTATCAAGATGGACTCTCGTTGAAGATCAGCAAGATCAACCAACAGATCCATATAAAAGAGCCATGGACTCATCCGTTGAGGACCAGCAAGGTCAGTCAACCAGATCCATGCCCGGTTTCACAAAACAACTCTTACTCCTTGTTCCAATATCTTCCTCGACGCACGCGTGGGTATCCTAGGCGACCCAGAGCCCGAGCACCGTATGGTCAGCACCCTCTAGGATCCTTCGCAGGTGACCTAGCGCTTCACTCATAGGCCGCTTCCTTGGTCCCTCATCCACCGTACCGGAAGCTCACCATTATAATCGAACCGAGGCTGGTCAAGACCTCGGTCGACCTTGCTACGCGAGACGTCCTCCATTGACTCTCCGTCAGCAGTTGCAACTTTATCAGTTAGGTCTCCACGACCTTAATCACAAGACGGTCAAAATGCTTCCCTAGCATTCTTGACATAAAACAGCCATTTACAAACAGCATTTACAAACAGTTTACAAATACAGTTTCTATATTAACTCTCATTTTTCCACATTGTTCCTCATTAATCCACATTACTTATTCCACATTCCATGTATATGTGTACTCATCCAATCACCTCCTTTTTCCATCTCTTCACTTCAGATTCCTTCACATCACATTGTTCCTCATTAATCCACATTACTTATTCCACATTCCATGTATATGTGTACTCATCCAATCACCTCCTTTTTCCATCTCTTCACTTCAGATTCCTTCACATCACATATCATATATTCACATCCATATCCACATCCATACATCCACATCCACATCCACATTCACATCCATACATCCACATCTACATGCTTATCTCCATTTTCACATCCTCATTTATACATCCACATCCCATATCCACATTCATACATACACATCCATATCCGGGTGGTTGCAAGATCAGGGTGCCCAGTTTTGTCCACTCAGGCACCCTGTAAACAGTAAAAAAATAGGCATTTGTTTACCTTTAGTGGCTTATCTCTCCTAGTAAATTAAGGAATTTCGTTTCAAGCTCTTTTGTTGAAACATCATATTTAAAGTTGGAAATATAGTTGCATAATTTGATTAAGCATTAGATAGTCAAAAGTCCTCATTTTCTTAGGTACAAAGTCAATGTATACACCCTGTCCCAAATTTGAGCTGATTCCATAAAATGCTAATATCTTTTACATATAAACTCATATGAGATTCCCACTTTGTACCTTAGATCTTCACATAATACGGAGCTTAACTTGATTTTTTGAGAAAATTTTAAGATATTTGTCTATTTTCTTTAAATATTTCAAGGTCTTTAAAGTGTTATAATATACGCCACTTTTTGTACCCACAATAGGTACCACTTAAAGTCCTCAATCTTGTAGATCAAAAGAGTGGGTAGATACTGAGACATTAGTAGAATGTGGTGGTTAGTGAAAATTGCAAATCCAATGGTTGGATTTTTAATGATCTCTTTTTCAAAATTCTTTCAGACTATCAGAAGGCCTGTAAATATTAATAATCTAATTAGTAAAATTACATTTTTGATGTGAATCATCTAAAACCTATAGGGACTAGTGTACTTGTAATGGTACATCTATGGAAAAATAAATTGGATCACTCTAAGTATGGAAAGATCATTTGTTTATCATTTCATCATATTTTTAATTAATTTTGATTAATTAGACTAATTTATATTAATTTAAGTTATACTCGGTTAATTTAAGGGCAAGCATATTTTCTATTATTTTCTTGATCTCATTTTAAGTACCTTACCCCCTAAAATTTGCTCTCCAAGCATTGTCCCAGTCCAGCAGAAACTGGATAAAACTGGACACCCTGATCTTGCAACAATCCATCCACATCCACATCCACATCCACATTCACATCCATGCATCCACATCTACATGCTTACCTCCATCTTCACATCCTCATTTATACATACACATCCCATATCCACATTCATACATCCACATCCATACATCCACATCCACATCCACATACATACATACATCCACATCCACATTCCACATTCACATCTATACATCCACATCTACATTCACATTCACATACATCCACATCCACATTCCCATACATCCACATCTATACATCCACATTCCACATTCACATCTACATTCACATTCACATACATCCACATCTACATTCACATTTCATACATCCACATCCCCATTCTCATTCACATCTATACATCCACATCTACATCCACATACATACATACATCCACATCCACATTCCACATTCACATCTATACATCCACATCTACATCCACATTCACATACATCCACATCCACATTTCCATTCACATCTATACATCCACATCCATTCACATCTATACATCCACATCTACATCCACATTTACATCTATGCATATACATCTTCATGCATATATCCATTTTCATGTTCATACATCCACACTCCCATCTCCATATCCACACATCCACATACATACATCCATTTTCACATTCCCATTTATATAACCCCATATACCTTCACATCTAATCTTTTACATCACATCCATTCTCGCCCTATCACAACCCATATACATCTTATCCTATCACATACACTTCTTACCTCATCCCCCCATACACATCTTAATTCATCTTATCACATCCTAACTTATTTCATAAGCATCTTATCACCTCTTATCACACCTCTTATCACATCCTATCACTTTCCATACGCATCTTATCAATTCTTATCACATCTCATACACCTCTTATCACATCTTATCACATTTCATATCTTTTTTTTTTTAAAGAGAAGTCTTTTATTTGATATAAGATTTCTCTACACATTTATTTATACATAAATTCCATTTAAGGAGACTAACACTTTCGAAATTAAAATCAATCTTTTATGCATCTTCTTATGCATGATTTCAATTTGGTAGGGAATTATACTTTCAGAATAGAAGAATTTCTCTTACGCATCTAAGTTCAGCATAAAATCCATTTATGAGGAAAAATCATACTTTTAGTATAAAAAGAATATCTTTTATGCATACCTATATGCATGAAATCCAATATGATAAAAGTAACACTTTTGATATAAAAATTTTTCCTTTATGCATACTTCTATGCATGAAAATTAAAAATGATAAAAGTAACACTTTTGATATAAAAATTTTCCTTTATGCATACTTCTATGCATGAAAATTAAAAATGATAAAAGTAACACTTTTGATATAAAAATTTTCTTTTATGCATACTTTTATGCATGAAAATTAAAAATAATAAAAGTAACACTTTTGATATAAAATTTTTTCCTTTATGCATACTTCTATGCATGAAATAAAAATGGTAAAAATAACACTTTTGATATAAAAATTTATCCATTTTGCATACTTCTATGCATGAAATAAAAATGGTAAAAATAACACTTTTGATATAAAAACTTATCCTTTATGCATAATATTAAAATTCAATTTCTCCATGATTGTAATGAAATTCTTTCAATTAATTTAGGATGATAATTCCTAGAATATGGTAGGAAGTCCTCTTTTTATGCTTTGAATGAGATTATTTTATGCATAATTTTTATAAAAATTTTGCCATAGCTCCGCTGCTATGACTGATAAATCTCAATTTTTCTAAGGGATAATGCTTATCATTAAGAAAATAATTAAAATAATCTCTAATTGGATTATCAATCCATAATGGATTGAATCATTAATATACATAAACTAAAAGCATAGAAAAAAGCCATTAATTTGGCCTCAAGCATAGCTTAATCTTGGGTTAAGGAAAAGCTTTATGAAAAGCTTGATTTGGATTGAGAACGGTTCATGAGTATGACCATTTCTTGAGTGAGAGAGAGAATTTACATAAAAATCATTAGAATCTAAACATAAATGAAAATTAACTTCAATAGCATTATGTAACTCTTCACTACTATTCAAACTTCAATAGCATTAAAAAAAAACCATACCAATTAAACTTCTCAAGCTTGAGAGGGGTTGAGAAGAGAGAAACATTGAGAAATTATAGAAAGATCAATATTCACTAATTACCTTACAACTTGCTTGATTCTTTGTTCACGGTAGAGGCCCCCAACCAATCAATTGGTTAAGTATGTTGATGGAGCCACTAATGGGGATTGAAGAAAGAGGGAAGCTCCAAAAACTAGTGAATTATTAAATGAATTCACAGTTTCTGGCTTAGGTGGAGTAGAGTAACGATGCATAAACACTATATATTTTTCAACAAGGGGGAGGCTTCTATTTATAGGAAAAATCGAGCTCCTAACCAAACAAACTGATTCTAGAATTTTCTAAATCAATTTGGTCAATATTTGACCATTTTTAAATCAGTTAAGCTAACTTTTTGGAACTAGACTTGAATGAGGAGAGAGGAGAGATGAAACATCTCAATTTTTATGAGTTTAAAACTCATTCAAGCATGTGAAATATGCACCTCCTTTAAAGAACTCCCCTTCCTTACATATGTGTCATAATGGAATCATTTTAATATTGCTCATAGTTTTTTTACTAATAAACCTTGTACATTTTCAACTCTTCATCTTATGTGAAATATGCACCTCCTTTAAAGAATTCCCCTTCCTTACATATGTCATATTTTTAATA
This sequence comes from Cibotium barometz, assembly GCF_041138505.1. Classification (NCBI taxonomy): domain Eukaryota; kingdom Viridiplantae; phylum Streptophyta; class Polypodiopsida; order Cyatheales; family Cibotiaceae; genus Cibotium; species Cibotium barometz. The sequence goes on along the minus strand of NC_141050.1, from coordinate 5,886,362 downwards.
TTGCTCATAGTTTTTTTTACTAATAATCCTTGTACATTTTCAACTCTTCATCTTATGTGAAATATGCACCTCCTTTAAAGAATTCCCCTTCCTTACATATGTCATATTTTTAATATTGCTCATAGTTTTTTACTAATAAACCTTGTACATTTTCAACTCTTCATCTTATGTGAAATATGCACCTCCTTTAAAGAATTCCCCTTCCTTACATATGTCATATTTTTAATATTGCTCATAGTTTTTTACTAATAAACCTTGTACATTTTCAACTCTTCATCTTATGTGAAATATGCACCTCCTTTAAAGAATTCCCCTTCCTTACATATGTCATATTTTTAATATTGCTCATAGTTTTTTACTAATAATCCTTGTACATTTTCAACTCTTCACCTCATGTGAGCATTTACTCATTTTTTGGTATTTTCTTTTTACAAGTTGGATTTATCTCCTCCCTACACATGGATTGATGCTATTGGTCCATAGGAACCTTAATTGGACCATAGTCTAAAGATTTCTGAAAATCTAGACCCTTAGGCTAAGGTTCTTTATAGCTATTTTCAATTAATTCCAATTGCACATTGGGAAATTCTTTTTGAATTTCTGTTTCAGGGGAACTCATCTGAATTAGAAGAGATATTTTTTTATCCAAAAATATTCAAAATCTGAATATTCTCTCTCTAAAATATTTTTCTCTCTCTAGGCTAAAACAGATAGAAACAAGGTCTTTATATTTCTGAAGAGGGATTGATTACAGGGAAAGATACTAGACATCAAAAAGGGGGTGGGGGAGGAATCTTACATTTAGGAAAGATACATTTATTTTTGTGGAATTTATTAAAGCCTATGGCTTTACCCTAGTCCCAATTTGACACTCTATTTTTGTTAAAGAAGAGTGCCATGCTCTCTAAAAAGCACATCTTGTATTTTGGGGGCTATGGCCTAATTTTGGTGAAAAGGAAAGCTAATAAAGAAATACTCTTGTGTGGGGAGAGGCCACGCACAAGAGGGGGGAAGATTGCACCCAATATGGTCTTTTTGGAGCTAAGTATTTTTGTTTAAGTGTTTTAATTTTTCAATTGATTTGATTTAGTTGAAGCTTACAAGCAATGGTTTTTATGATTGAATTAATTCTCTACTTTCCACAATCAATTCCTAGAATAAGATTCCGGTTGCAAGATCAACACTTTTTTCCCCATCAAGAGGCATAGCCGTTGATTCCTATCCATAGAACAATTACTATCCGGGACTTACTTCATCTATCATAATAACCGAAATTGAGTCTCGATTTACGGATCCATCAGTCCAGCCTAACCTCATCCAGTCCCATGGGTTAGCCAACCGCCCAACCACTGTAGTGATGGGATCCAATTAAGAATTTGGTTAAGTTTTGTCCCGAGTACCAAGGAAAAGAGTTCCAAGGCCCCCTAGCCGGAAGTTCATGCAAACATAAAACTAGTCACACCACTTACACACCCAATATGAAATTGCCTTTTTCTTAGCATCAGCTAAGAAAAAGGCAATCAGCTAACTTTAAAGTTAGCATCAGCTAACTTTAAAGCAATCTTTTAATGAAACCATTATATCACTGATGACAATCCTCATAGTCTCTGGTTGAATTCTTATTTTCAATCATTCATTCACATCGGTATACTTATGGCATCATTGGCAACCAGAACGCTCACCATCTGTTCACTCAGAGGCCTTTTCCATAGTTCCTAGCTCATAGTAACCGGAAATATATTCATATAACAGAATGGAATCTCCGTGGAAGATCAGCAAGATCAACCCACAGATCCATATAAAAGAGCCATGGACTCATCCGTTGAGGACCAGCAAGGTCAATCAACCAGATCCATGCCCGGTTTCAGAAAACAACTCTTATTCCTTGTTCCAATATCTTCCACGACGCACGTGTGGGTATCTTCGATGACCCAGAGCCCGAGCACCGTATGGTTAGCACCCTCTAGGATCCTTCACAGGTGACCTAGCGCTTCACTCATAGGCCGCTTCCTTGGTCCCTCATCCACCGTACCGGAAGCTCACCATTTAAATCGAACCGAGGCTGGTCAAGACCTCGGTCGACCTTGCTACGCGAGACGTCCTCCATTGACTCTCCGTCAGCAGTTGCAACTTTAACAGTTAGGTCTTCATGACCTTAATCCACAAGACGGTCAAAATGCTTCCCTAGCATTCTTGACATAAAACAGTCATTTACAAACAGTCACAAAATACAGTTTCTAAATCGAACTCTCGTCTTTCCACATTATCCCTCCTTAGTCCACATTACTTCTCATCCATTTCCTCATATCGACGACACATTTATTCACACACACACTCACATTCACATCCATACATCCACATCTACATGCATACATCCATTTTTACATCCTCATTTATACATCCACATCCCATATCCACATTCATACATACACATCTGTATCCACATCCATACATCCACATCCACATCCACATTCACATCCATATATCCACATCTACATGCTTACCTCCATTTTCACATCCTCATTTATACATCCACATCCCATATCCACATTCATACATACACATCCATATCCACATCCATACATCCACATCCACATGCATACATCCACTATCACATCCTCATTCATACATCCACATCCACATACATACATACATCCACATCCACATTCCCATTCACATCTATACATCCACATCTACATCCACATACATACATATACATCCACATCCACATCTACTTCTACATTCACATACATCCACATCCACATTCTCATTCACATCTATACATCCACATCCATATACATACATACATCCACATCCACATTTCACATTCACATCTATACATCCACATCTACACCCACATTCACATACATCCACATCCACATTCCCATTCAGATCTATACATCCACATCTACATCCACATTCACATCTATGCATATACATCTTCATGTATACATCCATTTTCACATTCATACATCCACACTCCCATCTCCACATCCACACATCCACATACATACATCCATTTCCACATACATACATCCACATCCACATACATACATCCATTTCCACATTCCCATTCATATAACCCCATATGCCTTCACATCCAATCTTTTACATCACATCCATTCTCGCCCTATCACAACCCATATACATCTTATCCTATCA